>NW_011887297.1:736385-904344 GCF_000151315.2 Capsaspora owczarzaki ATCC 30864 | reverse complement strand
ACATGGATCCACTGGTACAAGAAGGGCAACGAGGCCGTGGTCGCTCCGACTCCCACCGCGAGCGGACTGGTCAAATTCAAGAAGGGCTCGTGCGAAAACTGCGGCGCCACCACGCACAAGAAAATCGACTGCTTGGAGCGACCGCGGAAAACCAACGCCAAGAAGCTTCAAGTCCAGATTGCCCCAGACGACGTGCAGCAGCACGAGCTCAACCTGGACTTTGAAGGCAAGCGCGACCGGTGGAATGGGTACAATCCCGACGATTACTCCAAGGTCATTGCAGACTACCAAAAAGTGGACATGGCCAAGCGCATGTTGAAAGCTGACCGACTGCAGCAAGAAGCCAATAGCGCCGTGGCCAACGAGGACGAGGAGGCGGCTACACGCGCAGCCCAGGCCGCAGACGGAGCCAGCGACGATGCCGCAGCAGTGTCGGACGCCCCCGGCGGCACGACAACGGCGGACGGAAAGCCTGCTGCCGGCGATGCCGCCTCTGCTGCGGGCACCGGCGACGCACACGCGATTGACTCTGACTCTGAGGACGAGCAAGATGAATTCCGCTATGGCGAGGACGTGGCAATGCCCGGTCAAAAGTTTGATCCCAAAAAGCGCATTTCTGTGCGTAATTTGCGCATTCGCGAGGACACTGCCAAGTACCTGTACAATCTCGACGTCGACTCGGCATACTACGATCCAAAGTCGCGCGCCATGCGTGACAATCCCTTCGCAGATTCTGGCAAGGACCTGAACGAGGTTCGCTTTGCCGGCGAGAACATGACGCGCAACTCGGGCGACATGTCTGTGATGGCCAAGACGCAAATCTATGCGTGGGAGGCTGCAAGCCACGGCGCAGATGTGCACATGCAGGCAGATCCGACACGCGCTGAGCTCGCGCGTCGCACCTTCGATGTCAAGAAGAGCGAGCTCACCACGTCGCAGCAATCAGCCATCCTCGAAAAGTACGGTGGCGCTGAACATCTCGAGGCTCCTCCGAAAGAACTTCTTCTTGCCCAGTCCGAGAACTATGTCGAGTACAGCCGGTCTGGCAAGGTATTGAAGGGCCAGGAGAAGGCCGTTCCTCGCTCGCGCTACGAAGAAGATGGTAAGGCCAGACTCCCCAAAAAGTGTTGTTGCGATGCTTGTTGAATGGGTTTGTTGCGGCTAGTGCAGTGACTTGATGCTCACTTTTGTCTTGGGGTCCATGCGTCGTAGTGCTCGTCAACAATCACACCAAGATTTGGGGCTCGTATTGGGAGGCCGGCCGCTGGGGCTATGGCTGCTGCCAGTCGTTTGTCAAAAACTCTTTTTGCGTTGGAGATGCGGGCATTCTTGCCAAGCGAAGAGAAGTACGCGACGCCACTGCCGACGCAGGCAGCAATGCTGCTGCTGCTGCTGCTGCTGCTGCTGCTGCTGCTGCGCCGACCAAGACGTTGGTTGAGCAGCACCTCGAATCACGGGGCAACAAGCGACGGCACGAGGAGTCGGCCGAAGATTCGGCAAGCAACAAGGCTGCTCGACTGGCGGACGCCAAGCGCAAGCTGGAGCAAGACGACCGTGAAGCCGAGCGTCTGCTCGCCATGGACGATCGCTCGCGCCCTTACCATTCGATGCGTCACTCGTCAAGCTCTGCAGCACCATCCGAAGAGGAGCTCGAGGCCTACCGACTTCGTCAGGTTCGCAGTGACGATCCCATGGCTCAGTTTGCTTCTCGATGAGATGTAGCATGTATTTGTGCATTTTTGATTTTTCGACGACGACGCAAATGACAAAGAAAAGCGTCACTGTATTCAAGCAAAGAACCTTTGTCTTTCAATAGATATGCACATTATACACTTCCTCAGCGACTTGGAAAAGAAGCAGCAAGCAACACACAAAGCATCCAACATTTGCACCGTTAAAAGGTATCGTCAGTACGACCAAACTTGAACATCATGCTGCTCAAGAAGATTAAAAAGTTTTGCAGGAAGAGTGCCACGCCAACCCAAGTGTCGCCATTGTCATCGATGATGTAGTTTGCGGCCATAATCCAACAGCTCGCGATCAATCCGCCGAACGCAAAGCCAAACCCCAGGAATAGCCATATCCGGGCTCCGGTCGTTCCAATACAGCCTTCATTGTATGTCTCTCCGGTGATGTGCCCTGTCGAGATTGCATTAATCCTGTAAACCAGACAAACAGACAAGCAAAAGTGTTCAGAAAGAGCGACCAACAATTTTGAACTTGAGCTTCAACTTTTCCATGCATTCACACCACCCCCGCCCCCTGCAATCAGCCACATTCATCCATTCTGGACATCGGGGTGAACTTTCGTAGGGAGCGCGGAGATACAAAGTGGGACGTATGCCAACGTAGGTCAACGGGAAGCTCAAATTTGGCAGCCCCGTTCGGAATGACTCGCGTCCAGGCAGCGCGTTGTTCACCACCCGCCGAAAGTGCGCCAAATCCGAATGCAACTCACATGAACAACGCGACAGTCGAGGCGACGGAGGGCACCCATAGCGCGCCGTCGAACGAGTAGATGGACTGGGCGTCGATGAAGAGCCACCACCCGACAGCAAACTGAGCAGCGCGGGCAGCGGGGGCGCGTCGGATACAGCGCAAGTATAGAGCAAATGGAAAGGGCAAGAACGCGGCAATGAGTGGAAAGGTCGAACGCGGGGAGTCGATGAGCACACCGCTGAGCGCTGAGCGAGGTCAAAATTTGACGACTACAACGACAACCACTACTCACAAGAACCCCGCTCGAGTACGACGCAATCGAGTTGCGATACTCGGAGACGTCAATGTTGCACGAGCATCGAATGTTGTCAAGGAACCCAGACATGATTGAGAAACGCGCGCGCTCACAAAATCACTTTTCAAGACAACTGGTCGAATTGAATGAATGACTGAGTGGGAGACAAATCCAATGTCATTCTTCACCATTTACAAAGCACAACCAAAGTGTGCAGCTGGCACACGACAGACACGATAGACACGACAGACACGATAGACACAAAATATGAGACCGCGAGGAACGAGCTCAACATGACAGCATGGAGGCCAATTTCGCGTACTCGGGGTGCAGCAAGAGCAAGAACAGGCTTTGCACATCGTCTGGAAGAACGGACATGAGATCGTCAGTGCCAAAGGTCAATGCACGCACCACACACACGCACACACCAAAAACAACCAACCACTCACCCTTCGAAATCAATCCATCATTGTTCGAATCGAACAACCGCCCTAGCAAATCAAGTTGCTCATCCGAAAGGAAGGCGAGGCGTGGATGACGCTTTTCCTTCAGGTATCTTGTAGTAATTGCGTTGCACGATGGATCCTTGAGAGCGCTATGCAACAGGACAACATGGACAAACTTTAGTCTTGTCTGAAAGTTTTCGATTCCAACCGCACCCCTCTGAACACTCACCTGAATACTTTGGAAATCAGAGCTTCAGACACAGTGGGCTCGCACCAGACGCGCAATCCAATGACATAGTCGCGCAGGTCGACAAATCCGCGAGAATCCTGCGAACAAACACGAAAAATCAGTGTCGACTGGACTAGCGTTTCCGAAAACGGAGCAGCAGAAGAGGCACTCACATAATCAAACAGTCTGAACAAATCTTGAACCTCTTTGGTCAGCGGCAGACGCAAAAACTCGGCCAAATCGGCCGCTTCAAACCGCCCGTCGTGATTCCGATCGATGCGTGAAAAGACCTCCACCAACTCTTCCAATTCTGCAAGATCGTAGCCCAGCACGCTTTGCAATCGAGAAAACTCGACAACAGCCCTGACACATAGACACACAACTGACATGAGACGCGGGGGACGGTTTCACACGGCGACAGGCCAACAAACCCAGCAAATGGCATTGGAAACGTACGTCACGCCAGGAAGGCCCATGGGATCCGCCATTTCACACAAATGGACATCTTCATACGAATGCTCAGTGACACCAACGTTGAGCGCAGCGGCAAGGCTGTTCCGGACATTATTGGCAAACAGGGCGGGCGATGACTGCTCTTCTTCGGTTGGCACGTGCGGTGGAAGGAACTGCACCTCCAAATAGTTGACAGGCTGAGCCAGGAGGAACAAGAGACCGCGAAGCCTAAATCGATCAACACGTGCACAAAAAGGGGTATCAAAGCGCACATGTTTTAGCTGCGCTCTGCATTGTTCGCCCCATCCAACAGCAACCTGAACATGTGACTTACACGCTCGGGCCACCGTACACCCAACAAGGATCATAGTGCTTGTTTGTGTAGCGGAGGGCGATTGGCTGAACGGGAACGCCTGGGATGAAGGCACCGCTCTTGAACGAGATGAGAGCCTTGCGATTGGTGCAAGTACCTTCCGGGAAGATGAACAACTGAGGCCACTTGCCACCCGAATTGGCGCGGTTGGAAATGCGCTCGACGCACGTGCGCTTGGAGTTGGGATCAATTCGGTCCACGTGAATGGGTTGCGAGCCGCAAACGATTTCTGCGAGAAACGTCCACGGACAAAAGCAATTCAGCAGGATGGGATGTTTGTGTGAGCAACAGAGCACGCAAGCAGCATCATTCGTTGTTGATGGCACAAATCGAAAAACGCAGGACTCAACTGCCAACAACAGGTGCCACGACGTTCTCCTTGCGCGTCACCGACGACGGGAAAATCTTGTACACGAGATGGAAAAAGTCATAAAAGGTCGAATGGGAGGCGAGGCACAGAATGGGCGCTTCTTGCACGGTGGCGAGTTTGCCGGTTGTTTTGATGTGGTAATACCCACAAAAGTGGAGCAAGATGCGAGCAAGGATGCGAAAGTTCCAATGCAGTACCGGACTGTTGAGAGATAGATCGAGACAGCAAGCGTGAGAGTGAGCCAAAAAACAAGCAACCCCCTCCCTCAATTCTCAGAACTTACGCGCGCCACCCAGCCAACGGTTCTGTCAAGTTTGTTCCGTCAATGCCAAAGAAAACAATGTGGGACAGGATGCAGGTGTACACGAGCACACAAATGATGCCAAACAGTCTGACTGGAATCAGAATTGCTCCGCACACGGCCATCTGGTTTTGGCATTGGGTTTGGGGTGTTTTGCAGCATCATGACGTTGTTCTTAGCAAAAAGAGTCGGACGTATTTCCCCCCAGCAAACGTGCAACACACACATTCACACTGCAACAAGGGGTGGTACCATACCTTGATATATTGTGGCACGGTTGCATGCCGGTAATCGTAGTCAAAGGGGTTGATCTCGGGGCGCTTGAGCTGGTCCATGAGCTTGTGAGGGTTGGCAACAGCGTCGCGATGTTCGTCCTGGGCAGGCCGAGACACGCTCGCAGTCGATGCAGCACCTGCAGCACCAGCATCACCAGTAGTAGTAGTAGTAGTGCCAGCACCAGCACCGCCCACACCAGCACCACGGCTGCTGGCTGAGGTTGAGGCGGCATCGAGCGCTGTCTCGCGCTGCGGCAGCATTTTGGAATCCGCATCCTCGGGGGCAAGCAGCGGCGAGGACGACGACGAGATGGACGACGCATACACGCTCGCCAGCGGCCCACCAAAGCCCTTTGCACGCACCGACAGCGGCGGAGGCAGCAGCCGAGCACGACGGCTCTCGATTCGCAGCCGAGCGCGTTCCCGCCAAGTCTTTCGCTGCTGCTGCTGCTGCTGCTGCTTCTGCTTCTTCGCCTGCCCTTTCTGCGATGACGATGATGACCGCTTCAGCTGCAGCTGGTCTTGCGACTGCTCGCGTTGAGCCGCCGCTGCTGCTGCTGCGTCTTGCTGTGCGGCCGCATGCGTGCTTTTCGCCGTTCCTGTCACTGGGGCAATGCGCAGTCGAAGCCCCGAGCGTCCGCCAGCTGGTTGCTGCTGCCGGTCATGCTCTTGCTGCTGTTGCTGTTCAGCATGCTTCTTGGTCGCGGCGTCGCCGGCTGCAGCGCTTGCAGCTGACGATCGTGTGATGGCCATGCGTGCGTGAACGGAAAATTGAAAGCTCAGATTTGAAAAAAAAAAAAAAGGCTTAGAAAAGAAGAAAAAAGAGACTGAAGATTTTGAGATTGTATTTATCATCGTGCACCCATGAGGCTCACAAGCGCGACGTGCAAGCCGGCAAACGCAAAGACCAAGGGAAAGCCAAACGCGGCGCCGTTGACCTTGCTGATGAGGCCGTTGTCGGTCTGCTCGAAGACGGCGCGTCGAGCTCCAACAACCAGACCGTCGCCGATCCCGACCATGCCAGCAACATCCTCCACTCTTTGCTGGCCGACTCAATCAACGACCCAGACGTGATTTGGAGCACAAGGATCGCCCAGCTGACCGCGAATGCGTCAAGCTCGTTCGATCCTGTCGGCTTTTGGACCACGTACGTCAAGATGATCCATAACCACGACGCGTTCAACCATGTTGGGACTGGCCGCATGATTGGGCTGACTCAGAACTTGCTCCATCCCAGCGTCAGAGCTCTGCTTGACCAGACTGAGCGGGCTGTTTTCGCGTGCTTGCGTTGACTTGTCGATGTCCTCCTTCATGTTTTCAAAGATAGTCCATTTTCGAGTTTCACAGTCTCCATCGTGCTGTATCGTGTCTCGTTCGGATTTGACAATGCGTTGCATGTTTCCACCCTTTCCAGGATGCCTCCAAGTGCTCAACCAACCCGCCAAATGAAGGCTGCGAAAAACCAAACAAACCCAACAAAAGACAACCTATTGAATTTGGCGTCAAGGGCGCGCGAGGGAGGGAAGATCATTCAGCAAATTTTCGCGTTCGCCATAAAAAGGACAAGCGGTTGGCCGCTGCTCCCTTCAACTGGAATTCACCACAGCCCAGTGAATTGGCCATTTTCTCGGCATTCATGCAACCATGAGTGAGTCGTGCAACGCTTCTTCCAACTGCGTGCTCGCACACACGAGACAAGCCAGATCAGAAACAAACAAGTGCTTGGATTCTTCAAACGAAAACAGCAAACAAAATTTGAGTCAGTCTTTTTCTTTTTTACTTTTGCTTTTCTCTTCGTTGTTTTACTGTACTTTCTGTGTCATACCATTCTTTCTTTTCTTTCCTTTCTGTTTCTTGAGCTGTCAGTAGCACTCTCGATTGCAAAAATCTGTCTTGTTCAAAGGCCCATGAATCACCCCTCGCTCAAACCCCTTCCACCTCGCTACTCCCCCATCCTCCCTTCCCGTTGGTTCCGAGCTGTCGTTGGATGGCATAAAATCAACAAAAGCACACAAAAACCCAAACATTGTCATCCCTTTTTTAGGAGCGATCTTCCAACACAAAGAAGAACGCCGACCGTTCTCAATCCAACTTTGGTGATTTTCAATTTTTATTTTATTTTAATTTTTTAAAAAAATACAATTTTTATGGGTGCAGCAGGCGTCAACTCAACCCGCGCCATCTCTGCTCTCGTTCTGTTCCCACCGAAATCACCTCTGGCTGGCTGTGTTTCTGAGCTCGGCGGAGTTGGGGGGGGGTGAGTTGACGCACAGGCAGGAGCATGTCTCGAGGGGGTGGGGATTGTGTTGCGAAGTCCAGATTCGCATTCTTGGCATTGGTTTTTCGGTTGTTGCGCAAAACCCAACCCCCCTTTTCGGTTTCCTGCCGAAGCGACGACCTCCCCTCGCTCGAGCCGCGGCTCGCAACTACTGCTGCTGCTGCTGCGACTGGTGTGGATCATGTGTGTGTGTGTGGTTGTCAGCGCGCTCTTGCTGCCCTTTTGGTTGGCGGTGGCTACTTTGGAACCAGATCTATTGATGTTCTTTTTACGTTTGTTTTCAATGTTGATGCTCTTCGCAGTTGCTCGTTGCCTGCCTCCGTGCAATGCACTGGCTGTTCACTCTTCCAGTCTTGCACACACAGCTGGTCGTTCGGGTTGGTGCGGGGTGTCTGTGCGCAGTCGAAATGACTCACCACGAATAAACGGTAAAAAAAAAAAAGAAAAAAAAAAAAGAAAACAAAAAAAGGTCGAAAACAACAAAACATGCGAAAACCAAAACATTGAAATTTTTAAACTTTTTTTACCGCCAAACACCCAAAAGGCAAACAAAATCCCTTCGTTCGTCGACCCGTCGACTGACTTGCTTGTTTTGCTGTTCGTTGCTCTTGTTATTTTTTGTTTGTTTGTTTCGACGACACCCGCAGATGAGGTACTCGCAACTCGGCTTGCTGGTTCTCGCGCTTGTTGCTTTGGCAGCGCCGTTCGCATCGGCGCAATGCAGCGCAGGCATGGAGCAGTGTGCAGCCCCGCCTTGCGCCTTTGTCAACACGACGTTCTGCGAGCAGCTTTATGCACTGAACTGCACCCTGAGCAACTACGGCTTGCCCGTGTGCGCGTCTCGCATCCAGACGTACTGCAATGCTCATTCGAGCGAATCCGGGTGCTGCGACGCAACGCGCGCAGTCCGCTGCCCATGGAATCAAATGTGTGTGGCGACTGCGGCTCTCTGCGCGGACGGCTGCCAGGCGGTTGGCACCTGTCCTGGCGGCGGCACGGGCACTGGCACTGGTGACGCTGGCACTGGCGGCCCTGGCGCTGGGACTGGAGCTCAATGCCCGACAAACTATCACTACTGCGGCGTCGATGGCCCTGGCGTGTGCCCCTTTATGAACGGCACATTCTGCACCGCCATTCAATCTTGCGCCGTTGCACCAGGGGCACCGTACTCGCCTCAATGCGAATCGCAAGTGGCAAGCTACTGCGCCAACCATCCCGAGGATTTTGGTTGCTGCAAAGCCGGCCAGGTCCGTTGCAACACCACTCGCCATTGCGTCAATGACGTGTCCGAATGCCCAACTCTCGCGACGTACACTCCGGGATGCCAGCCCGCCGGACTTCCCTGCCTGTATGGCCAGCGGTGCCCAATGCAATACTTTTGCGGTCAAAATGGAACTACCACGCAATGCACAAACAATCTCAATGTAGGATGTCCTGCCCCGAGCTTGTGCGCCGAAGGCTTCATGTGCGGCGAGACAACCTGCACCAAGACCTTTGGCTATTGCTCCCCGGCGGACGGCGGCGAGACCGATCCCAACTCCCCATCGCGCAGAACCTGCCAGAACTCGCAGCACTATTGCTCGGGCACTGGCTGCCCGTTCGACAACGCGACTTTTTGCGACAGCATCGGGCCGCAATGCGGCAGACTATTCCCGGGCGGTTCCCTCCCGTACTACTGCTCCAAGGCGATCGATGCCTTCTGCGCCGCCCATCCATCTGACTCTGGTTGCTGCGCTGCCGGATCTGTGCGATGCACCTCCGACCGAAGCTGCAGAACAAGTGCGACTGCTTGTCCCCCGGCCATGTCTGTCCGCCCTGGCTGCTACTCGGTCGCTGAGCATTGCCCAGTGCGGTCTGCTTGCCCGAACAAGGCTCGAGACTGCGGATTTGGCGTCTGTCTGGAAGCAGGCGACACTTCGGCGTGCCCCGTCGGCTCCCAATGTCCCAACGGTTACCGATGCGGTGACGCACCTGCGTCGTGCACCTTGACGCTTGGTCAGTGCAACCCCGTTGACCTGATCGGCACGGGCGGTTCCTATTCCCCGTCCGGCGTCGGCAGTGCGAGTTCCAAGCCTCCGTCGGCTAGTGGCAGCTCCAAGCCTCCATCGGCCAGTGCGACCTCCCGGAACGAACAGCCTCACGCGTCCAGCTCGGGTACTGGTGGCGGCTCGGGCTCGGGCAGCGGCTCGGGCTCAGGCAGCGGATCCGGCTCAGGAAGCGGATCCGGCTCCGGCAGCGGATCCGGCTCCGGCAGCGGATCAGGATCAGGCTCGGGAAACGACACAACTCCCATTGGCTCAGTCACTTGCAACGGAAACAACCAACACTTTTGTGGCTATGCTTGCCCGTTCCAAAATCCCACGCTTTGCTCTTTCATGGGTCAACGATGCAACTTCCCCGCTGGAACGTCGTTGCCATTGGAATGCACGCAAGCTATCGCCTCGTTCTGCACCAACAATCCCGCGGCCCCTGGCTGCTGCACCTCGAGCGCGCCACACCGATGCCTCACCAATCGTGCGCTGTGCGTTCCCAATTTGAACAACTGCCCACCTGCGACCACGATGACCCCTGGGTGCTACAATACCTCGTCGGTGTGCCCTGCTGGCACGCGATGCGCAGGCCAGATTGACTGTGGTGGCGATGTCTGTGCTCCTGCAGGCACTAAATGCCCAACGGGCAGTCTGTGCGCCGGCGGCTATCGCTGCGGCACAACGGGCGATTCGTGCACCCGAACTTTCGGTCAGTGTGCCCCAATTGATCGCGGCTCCTCCACGACGGTCAACATTACAAACTTCCCAAACGCTGCGACCGAGTTCCCTGGCCTCAACCTGGGTACCATTTGCGGACAGAATGTTGCCGATTACGTGCTTCGCATGCGCACAAGCTGCGTCTTCACCTCTGTTTCCGTCTGCCAAACGTGCAAGCCATTCCTGGACACTGTTGTCGTTCAAGCCTTCACCGCACTGGATGCTTGCCAGACCGATGACCCTGATTCGTACACCTGGTGGGCCAATGCTGCCAACACAACACAAGCCCGATTTGCTGCTCTAGGCTGCGGTCAAACCACCGCGAACACCAACATCGAGGTTAGCCCTGGCCCTGGATTCGTCGCTGTTCGCTGGTCTCGAACCAAGGACTCCAACCTTGCTCCATTCTCGTACAGTGTGGAGGTTGCTCCTGCCAACAATCCCAACGCCCGAGCGACATTCCCCGTCAAGCCCGTTATTTTGTCCGACCAGGACACTCAAGTGTTGACCGCTGTCATTCGCGCAGGCTTTGTTGGTGGCCAGAGCTACATTTTGCGGTTCCGCACTACACGTGGTTCGAGTGTGACTGTCAGCAATCCTTACACTGTCACGATTCCCGCCGGCTTGAATTCAACACCTTTCCTTACCTTTGCAGAGAACTGGATGTCTGCCGGTACAAAGATTTATCTGGATGCAACTGATCGCCTGGAGCTTTCGCCTGTCCTTGGCGGGGCGAGTCTCTGTGCTGGCAGCGCTGGTTCTGGCACTGGCTCCACTACGTCTGGTACTGGTTCTGGTGAATCTGGAGGTTCTGGTTCTGGATCTGGATCAGGTTCTGGATCAGGTTCTGGATCAGGTTCTGGTTCTGGTTCTGGTTCTGGATCTGGATCTGGATCAGGTTCTGGATCAGGTTCTGGATCTGGATCTGGATCAGGTTCTGGTTCTGGATCCGGTTCCGGTTCTGGTTCTGGTTCTGGTTCTGGTTCTGGTTCCGGTTCTGGTTCCGGTTCTGGTTCTGGTTCTGGTTCTGGCACCGGCTCCAGCTTGTGCGTCTATGGCGTCACAATGACCTGGGCATTTACTGGATTCACCGCTTCCCCATCAAACTCGGCCGGCTCACTGCAAATTGACGCGAGCCAGCTGCCCACCGCAACGATTCTCACTGCGACCGTGACTGCCACTTTCTACACATCCACTTCGACTGCTTCGACCACTTTGGCCACCTCCATCAACGTGTATGTTCGGTCTCCCCGCGATGACGCTGGTTGCACCATTAGCGGAAGCACCACTGGTGTCTTCTTGCAGGATGTGTTTTCACTGCAATGCTCGGCTGGTATGACTGACATGGGCCGTTTGTTCTTCTTCCGACCACTGTCCGGTCCTGCTGGCGGTACGACTGGCGGTACGACTGGCGGTACGACGGAGCCTGGCGGCACGACTGCGGCACCTGCTGCGGGCGGTGCCACAACAGTGGATGGCATTTCCTTCTTCCCGAAGGCGTCTGCGCAAGCAGGACTCTTTTATATTGACACTTTGCCGCCTGGCACCATCCAGGTGACCATCCGCTCGTCCTCGCCGTTCGGTGGTCAGTACTACCAGACCTTGACGCTGACAGTCACTCAACCCAGCAACTTGAACTCGGATGACGCCGCGCGCGGGGTTGTCTTGAATCAAGCCCAAAGTGTTTTCAACTCGGATCAGTCGCGTTCGGGCATTGCCCTTGCATCGACGCTCGTGAATGCAATTGCCGATGCGGGTGCTGGCGCGGACACCAGCAGTCGCCGAGAGATTCGCTCGCAGCTGATCACTGGTGCCGTGGCTATTGTCAATGCCACCCAAGCGGAGACTGCGGATGCCGTCACGCCGCAAGATTTGACAGACACTCTCGGTTTGTTCCTTGAGCTGACGCGCTTCCCTTCCGAGCTCACCGCTGACGGTCTGACGACCGCCCTTGGTGCCCTTCGCATCGTGGCCGGCTTGTTGCGCACGGTTGGCATCGAGGACAGCGCAAAGGTCAGCTTGGCTGGTACCCTCGGCCAGCTGCTGCGTGCGATTCCGTTGCTGCAAACCACCAACAACTCCCCTGCGTCGCGTGAGTTCTCGGCGCTGGCGTTTGATGTTTTGCAACGCCTTGGCTCGGCCGCCCGTGCCAATCGTGCCCCTGGCGATGTGGATGTGATTGAAACCGACGATATCGTCATTCGCAACGAAAACCGCGATGCAAGCGACCTTGGCGCATCGCCCATCTCTCGAAATGACGGCGCCAACTTTACCGTGCCTTCGTACGCTGCCGGGTCAGCCTCTGTGGTTGGCGTCGAGTACGTTCACCACTTGAACAACCCGTTCGCTTACGACAATGCGACCGACGAGCAAGCCTCAGACACCTTCTCGCTGCGCCTCACTGACGCTGATGGCAACGAAATTTCTGTGAACGATCTGGATTCGGACGATCCGATTGTTATTGAAATCCCAGTGCTCCGCGCGCTTGTCAATCCCAACAATACGTTTGTGTGCATGTTCCGCAACGAGACCACTGGCAAGTTTTCACAAAAGGGCTGCTCGGTTGTCTCGAACGGTACCGCCTCTCTCCGATGCCATTGCACGCACTTGACTTCGTTTGCCGTTTTCGAGATCAATCCGATCGACATCGATGAGGTTGCCGACCATCTGGGCGAGCGCATTGCCGAGCGCCCGTGGCTGATTGTCTTCTTGGCCGCGATTGTCTTTGTCTACCTGGTGATTCTGCTGCCGTTTGCCATCCGAAACGACCGTCGCGTCAAGCGCGAACTTTTGGAAGCGTCGTCCAAGATTGGAGGCGGGTTTGACAAGGAGTTGGCGGCAGGCGACACTGTGGCCGAGCTGTTGAACGTCACTCAAACCCTTGGAACGGACGACGGAAAGCCAGCCATGCCCTTCAAGCAGAGGCTGATGCTCAACATGAAGAATCGCCACATTTACGTGTCGGTGTTTGTCAAGAGGCATCTTGATCGAAACTTTTCGCATGTGGCGCGCGCCACTGTTTGCACAACGACCTTGCTGATGTGCATGGGCCTCAACACGCTCATTTACAACCAAGTGAGCTTTGAGGGCATGTCGCTCGCCATCAGCATTGTGAACGGCATCATCTCGACACTCATCGTCTTCCCGCTGTCGACCTTGGTCATTGAGCTCTTCCGCCACTCGTTCCGGCACCCAGCCGAGGTGCGCAAGACGATGGCCAATCTGGAGAGCGCCATGGAGCTTTCCACAATGTCGTCGACTGGTAACTTTGGCTACGACGAAAAGCCCGCTCAGCCTGGCCAGCGCACCCTGGTCGAGCGCTGGAGCGCGTGGCGCATTCCCCACGCCTGGCAATATGTTGCCTATGTCTTGTGCTTCCTTTTCAGCGCCACCGGCATCTTTTTGACCATTTTCTGGTCGTACAGCCACACGTTCGACGACGAGGGCGTCTACCGCATGTGGTTTATCTCGGCTTCCGTGTCCATCATCCAGTCGATTCTGATCTCGTCCACGCTGAAAGTGTTTATCATGACTGTCATTCTTACATGGATCGATCACTGCCGGCGCCGCAAGTACCACTACACCCCGTGAGATGGCTGTTCCTGTTGGTCTTGAGTTGGCTTCGTTGTGCTCTTTGTTTTTGTGTTGTGCTCTTCGTCTTTGTGTTGTGGGCAATTGTTTTCTGTGCATAATGAGAACCCGATACGACACATTGCTCCTTCTTTCCAGCGTTGGATTTTGAACTTGCGTTTCCAATGTAAATGTACGAATTGCAACAATTGCTCTGTTTTTGTTACTAGAACTAGTAAAGCATCAAACTTCCATAAAAGAACACCGACGAAGACCCGAAAAACAACCAAAAAAGACACTCGAGACCGAAACGCCCGCAATCGGTCAAGACAGCCCAGCCTGTGCCTGTGATCATGACTCTTCGGCTAATGGGTTGCTAAAATTCTGACCGACAAGGTCATCCTCGAACGGGTTGACAATAATATCTTCCTGTTCCTGCTTTTTCACGTCTTTGCGCTTCAGAGTGGCATGTTTTTGGAGCGCCTTGTTGACCTCTTGCGCAAGAGCTGGAGAAGATGCAACCAAAAACCAAACGCAACCACGCAGTGAGAGCAATGCCGAGTTGTTGGTGTGGTGGCATGCTCTTCCTGCTGCGACAACTCACCACTGGAGCACGAAAAGAGCTCAGAGTCTTGCGTGTACGTAACAAACACGATGCCGTCTCGTCGAATATTCCACTTTGCCAGCGATTCCATTTCCATAAACCGATGTTCCTTCCAGCCAAACACGGTGCCCTTCTTGTAGAGTCGGACGCCTTCGGGTGAGATCTAAAAGTGTCATCCACGCAGTTTTGTGAGATTCGGTGGGTGGGGTGCAGTCAGACACCAGAGCAAGCCACAGGCACATGAAAGCAGGGCGCAGAGAGAGAGAGAGAGAGAGAGAGAGAGAGAGAGAGAGAGAGAAGGGAGAAGGGAGAAGGGAGAAGGGAGAAGGGAGAAGGGAGAAGGGAGAAGGGAGAAGGGAGAAGGGAGAACTGACATTGCGCGTAACGGAACAAAAGGAGCAGCGGTGGGCGGGCCGAACCGCAAACGCAACCGCTATCTCCTGTTTTTCCTCCTTCTGTCACCTGTCCCACAAGCGAACGGTGATTTTTGTTTTGTTTTTGCCGGTGTTTTGTTCCAACTCTGAACTAAACATTAACGCGTCCACGACAACAAGCGCCATAGCAAGCCAACAGACCTAGCAACACAAAAGTAACACAAAAGCGATGATCAGATCTCGGCCGATCAACCTTTTTTTTTTTTTTTAAAAAAAAAGAACAGGAGAAAGAAAGAAAAAAAACAAAGCGGACAACCTCGCGTCGCAGAACAAGCAACGAGTCTGCTTCTGCTAGCTCCAACAACACTCATTCAATCTCACAGGGCGAGAGAGAAACGGCGAAGGCAGGGCAACGACAGCACAACCGGAAAAAAAAAAGAACAACCGAAATCCCAAACCGCAAAACCACCAGCCACGAGCCATCACTTGCTTCCCTCCCACAGTACTCGCTTTTGCTGCTGGCTTTCCTGCGCCAGATAGTTGCAAAAGCTCATCGCTGCCAATGGCAGAGGGGAGCGACCAGCAAGCAGAAGTTTGCCGCCTCCTAGCTCGGGCGTTTGGGGCAACACAACGCACAAGCAGCGAATCGAGAAACCCCTCTCCCTTCTTCTTCCCGCACAGTGGCACCGTCCCATCCACTCTCACTCTCACGCACTCGATTTCTCTGCTCGCCCTTCGTTCCACACACACACGGTTTGTGGTCTGTGATCGCAGCTTCAACACGTTTGTGAGCTGTTCGCTTTTTTTTTTTTTTTGTATCCGTCCTCGTCATCGTCCTCGTCATAGGCGTTCTTGCAAGCGTCCCACGACGAGCCGACCACCAAGCAAAGCCAACACACACGCAGCATATCCACGATTGGCGACTGCAGCGTGGGAACTAGGGGGACTGGGGAGGAGGGCGAATGCGGAACGCGATTGATCGCTGTTGTTTTTTTTTACCTCAAGCTTCATGAATGGGTTGTCGCCGACAAACTCGTCGAAGCCGGCCTTGGTGGCACGGAAGGAACCGATGCGCTGTCGGTTCTCCATGTCACTGGATTTCTTCTTGTGGTAGTTGGTGGGTATGGTTGCTTGTTGTTTGGTCAAACGCAATCAAAAGAGAGAGATTGGGTTTGTCGTGAAGGAAACCAAAACAAAGTGGTGTTTTTTTTTTTTTTTTGGTTTCTTTGTTGGTGACGAGTGTGGTTTCTCGTCACTCTTGCAGGGCGGATGGATGCTGATGGAAGCGATTCGTCAAAAGGTCTGGTTGCAATCGATGAATTGAAAGCCAGACGATGGACGCAAGTGGCAGCGCGCGGAGAGGGGGCTCAAACAGAACTGGTAGAAAAAAGGCGAATAGAAGAAAAAAAAAAAATACAACAATGTAAAAACCAAAACAATAGAAGAGTGAGTTGTTGGCTGCAGAACCGCATTTGGAGACACGTCCACCCACAACTCAACAAAAGGTCTAGCCCGACTTAGACTGCACACAACAGCCGTCCCCTCTTCGAGGGTCCCGGCCGATTGTGTGTGTGCCGGATATATCGTAACTGATTTGGTACCCCTCTAAAAAAAGCTTCTGAAATATGTTTGAAGGTTGTGTGCCGTCCAACAGTACAAGTCGGGCTAGAAAAGGGGGGGGGGTGAGAGGGGTTGCATTGCATGATGCGCGAGAGAAGGGCAACCAGAGATCAATCAAAAGTCGCGGCGCCAAAAATCAGAGATCGAGAGAGAGAGTTTTGAGGGACTCTGAATCACAGCGCACACAAGTCGATCGCAACTTGCGCGGGAATAACGCGTGATAGCCGACATTGAATCGATCCCTTGCGCATCGTTGCACGAGCGTCTCGTCGTTCAGGTCAAAAGGAGCTGATTGCATGCTCCTTTTTGTTGTTTGGCGCGCTTTTTTTTTTTTTTTTGCCAGTCATTTTTTTTTTTGTTTCGCAGTGAGAGTGCTCGCGTTGGGTTGACGATGAGCGCCGCTCCCAGCAACAAGCCGCCAAGCAAGCGACCGCGGATTGCAAACAGCGACGACAACCGCCGCAATGACGCCGCGTCAGTGCCGGTCCAGCAGTTGCCGCGGCCTCGAGGCAAGCGCATCCACGACTCCGACGACGACGACGACGACCGCGCTCACGGCTCGAGCAAGCGCAAGCAGCGACTGCAGTCATCCGACGACGACGATGACGATGATGATGATGATGAAGAGGAGGAGGAAGAAGAGGAGGTCGTTGTTGCAAGCGTCAACGCCAAGGCCAAAGGGAAAGGGCGGGCAGCGCAGCAGGATGAGGACGAAGCAGAGCCCGCCACGTTCGCGGACATCATGGACCGCGACTACACCGCCGAGGAGACAGAGGTCTTTGCAGAGGTAGGTACATTCGCGCCTTGCGAAAACACAGGTCACGTGAAGAAGTGGAGCGGAGAAGCACAGGACGAGCTGCACGAACAAGAGGGAGCAGAAGAAGGAAAAAAAAAAAAAAGCAAAACTTTTCCCGCCAAAACTTCAATGGCGGTCCATTGGCTGCATTTGCGCCTCCTTTCTCACATTGCCATGACCTGCCCTCGCTGGAATGTTTGACTCTTTGATAGCAAATCGCGGAAGGTATCAAGAAAGGCGATGAACTTAACGTAAGGCACCTCCAACAACGAGGCACTGGTTGGTACATTTTTTGGCGGTTTCTAACTGAATGTCCAATCCTACCCTTGCTGTCACTGTGTGCATGCGAACCGAGTGCAGAAGACCGTGAAAACACAAGCTGGCATCTTTCTCGAAATCGATCTGCAGAACTTTATGTGCCATGGCCGTTTCCACATGAAATTTAGCCCGCAGTTCACCTTTGTGACTGGCGTGAATGGCAGTAAGTCTTGCGCTTGTTTTGTTGTTGTTTTGCTAACTCTTGTTGTTCTTGCTGGTGTCGTTGTTGTTATTGTTTGGTCTCTGACCCATGCTGCTCCTTTTCCAAAAAACAAAAAAAAAGGTGGCAAATCTGCCATTCTTTGTGCATTGATGGTCGGGTTGGGTGGCAAGACTGGCAGCACGGGTCGCGGCAGCTCCATCAAAGAGCTCATCAAGACTGGCGCTGATCGCGCAGTGGTGCGCATTACTCTAAGCAACGAAGGACTATTTGCGTACCGACCCGCTCAGTTTGGCAAAAGAATCATCGTCGAGCGCGTCTTCCTGAAGTCCGGAAGCTCATCCTACAAACTGATCAATGGCGAGACCAACGCGACCGTGGGCAAGAGCGCCCATGACCTTGCCCAGCTCAAGGACGCGCTGCGCATTGATGTGGACAACCCGATCTCCGTTCTGACCCAGGACCACAGTCGCGAGTTTATCAAGACGGCATCGCCTGACAAATTGTACGACTTGTTCCTTCGCGGAACAGACCTGGAGCGCATGAGCAACATGTATCGCTCCTTCAAGGAGGGCAACACCGCCATCGGCCTCGACCTCAAGGCCAAGAGCGACGAACTCAAAGTCATGAACAAGGAGGTTGAGCGACTCAAAGCGCGCTACGAGAGCTCGAAGGCTCTACAACAGCTTGGCAATCGCATTAACGATCTGGCCAACGAGCTGGCGTGGGCGTATGTGGCGGAGGCCGAGCAGATCGTCGAGAAGGAGACGAATGAGCTGACCAAGTGCCAAAAGCTCGTGCAGAATCTCAGTGCCGAGGTTGCAGCGGCCGACAAGTCCTATCGCGCCGCCTCCAACGAGTATGAGGAAGTGCAGGCGACTCGAACAGCAGTCCATCGAGACACCGAAGAGCTGAGTGCGTCCTCAGAGATGCTCAACAGGAAGACCGTTGCAGCCCGTCGTGCGGTCAACCAGGCGCAAGAAGAAGTCAAGCGATTCGACAATCAGGGCAACTCAAAGCTCCAGCAAGTCAAACAAGTGGAACGGGACATTGCAGAGACTCGCCGCCGTGCACTCGAGTCAAAACAGTAAGTTTTCCCCTTCTCCAAACCACTGCCACATCAAAAAGCCGGCTTCCTTCCGAATGCCCCCGTCCCCCTCCCTCTCCCTCCCCCCCAACCATTATCAACCCGCGCTCTTGGTATCTGTTAAATAGGGTTTCACCAGCGATTTGATGCTCACCTGGTTGTTGCTCTTTTCTTTTCGTTTTTTTGTGTTTTTTTTTGGTTGATCCGCTCTTCAGAAAGCGCGGACAGGCCGTCGAGCAAAATGTCGAACAGTGGCAGCGCAAAATTGCCAACATCAAGGACGAGGCTGACGCGATGAGGCGCAAGCTCGTGGTTGTTGAGCAGCATGGCCAATCGTTCTCGACGGATGTCAACAGCTTGCAGGAGGTTGTGATGAAGTTCAATCGCGACATCGCGGCGAAGCGAAAGGAAATCGAGTCCATCACTTCGGTGAGCAAAAATCGACTCGCCGTGTACGGCAACGAGGTCCCGGAGATTCTGCGCAGGATTGACGCCGAGTCTCGGTGGAAACACAAGCCAATTGGTCCGATCGGCCGTTACCTTGAGCTGACCGATGCCAGCTGGGCAGTTGCGGTCGAGGCTTGTCTCAAGGACACGATCTCGGCGTTCGCCGTGGATAACTTTGACGACGCACGTCGCTTGGAAGACATTATGAATCAAGTGTTTGAGTCCCACAAGCGGCGTCCAATGATCATCACCCGCCGGTTTGGTCCGTTGTTTGACGTGACGCGGGACTCCCCATCGAAAGAATACTTGACCGTCCTCCGGGTCCTCCGCTGCTCCGAAGCGATGGCGCTGAACACGCTGATTGATCAAAACAAAATCCACACCACCGTGCTGTTGAAGGATCTCGAGGAGGCCCAGCGCGTCATCTTGCGCACAGACTACGCTGCTTTACCCCATGGTGTGACTACTGGCTACGACAAGATCGGCACATTCTACGAGGGTGGCACGCGCTCGCAATCCTCTGTTGCGAACAAGTACCGCGGTCCGCAAAAGTTGACTGCAGCGCAGCCCACGTCCCAGAACGTCGAGAGTATCAAGCACGAGCTGAGAGCATTGGAGCAGCGCCTTCATGAAAACGACAGGCAGCTTGCGGAGACCAAGCTCGCTGCTGACGCGAACAAGCGCGACGAAAGAACAGTAAGGGATTCTTTGTACGGTACGGTTTGTTGACCTGGTTTGCTTTGCTCCAAACTCACTTTGCAATGTTGTCACTTGACAGCTGCGCTCGGCAATTGCGACCAAAGAGCGTGAACAGTCGCAGCTCGCAGCCAGAGCTGAGGCAATTCAAAGCAGTGCAGCTGAAATTGAGAACGATGCCACGGATGTGTCCGATCTGGAGCGCGAAATGCAAGCCCTTCAGGAAGAGGCCGTGTCGTAAGTCTTGGTTTCGTGTGTTTTGTTTTGGCTGCGCTCGAAGCAGGATGTTGAAGCTCATTCGAGCCTGCCCGCTTGCTTGTTCGTCCCACACCAACTACAGGTTCTTTGCGCGAGCCAAGCAAATTCATGAAGCACAGGTACTGCCCGCTCAAGCGCAGTTTGCCGAGTGCGACAAACAATCCAAAGAAGCGAACAAGCTGCTGGCTGACATTACGCGCAGCAGTGAAGAGCGAGACGAACAGCTCAAAGCAAGCGACCAAAAGCAAACGCAAGCCAAGAACCTTCTGACGCGCCGCACCGCGCAGCACCTTGAAGCTCAGCAGCAGGTTGACCAGCGACAGGCAGTGGTTCTCGATATGATCAACACCGCCAAGAGCACAAAAGAACAGGCCCAACAGCTTTGCAGCGTTGCAATTCCCACCAAGCGCACCTCAGGGACAATCCAGAAGGAGATGGAATCGACGAAACAGCGTCTTCGTGACGAGGAGAGACAGTGCGTTGCAGTTTTCGACTCTGTCTTTTGTTTGAGCATTTTTTGCTTGTTGCAGAGAGGAAGCAGCGCAAGCTAAAGTCTGTTCTGCGTCGCTCTGCGTCGTTTTTGTTTCTGGTGACACAGGCAGGGCCGACATGAAGATATCACCCGCGAGTACTTTGAGAAAACGAGCATGCTGGAGAAGTCCATGGCCGACCACAACGCCCTGAAGGATTTACACGGGGTAACAGACTCAAACCCGCATTTCTTATTGGTGATGCGCTGTGCTCAATGCACAACCCTCTGACTGACTGCCTGATGTTTGCTTTTGCGCTTGCTACCACACACACACAAAAACCCCCAACCAAACAAACAGCGCTTGGATGTGATTCTCGTCCAACGTGCCGTGCTGTATCGAGATTTCCGCATCTCGATCGCGCAGCGAGCGTGTCAGTATTTCATCCGACTACTGGCGCTTCGCGGATTTCAGGGAAAGCTCAAGTTCCATTTCGAATCTTCCAAACTGGAGATCAGGGTGCGTCCTCTTTTTTTGTTTTTCTTTTGTGCATCCTCATGCATCCAACCATGTCTCTGTCAACCAGCCGAGCTGCAAACTCACTACACCCCCGCTCTCCTCCTATTTTGTCGCATTGAATCTCCAACCTCAGGCGCAACCGCCGTCGCAACAGGATGGTCAATCGTCCGGTTCGAAAGACATTCAAAGCCTGTCTGGTGGAGAAAAGTCGTTTGGAACGATCTGCTTCCTCGTTTCCTTGTGGCATTCGATGCCCTCGCCCTTCCGCGTGTTGGACGAGTTTGATGTGTTTATGGATCAAGTCAACCGGAGCTTGAGTGCCAAGCTCCTCACAGATTTTGCAGCCTTGCAGCCGTTCAGGCAGCACATTCTGATTACTCCACAATCGATCGAGTACGTGTATTTTTGAGGGTGGTGGGTTGACCTGCTGAGCTTTGCTTCTCACTCACCTACATCCCTTCTGCTTCCGTTTTCCCCCCAACTCCAGCCCGCAGGTTTCCGGACGGAAGGATATTCGGGTCGAAGTCCATTCGCTCGCCAAGCTTGATGGTTGACGTGAATCTGCATATTGGATTTTTTTTTTTGGTTATGCTTGCTTGAATTGCAACGGAAAGGAAATTTTGAGGAAATTTTGGTTGTACACAATGAAGTTAAATTGCGGTTGGAAGATGGCGACACTGACATATATTGGGAATGTTGAAATCACAGAACGTGGATACGTTAGTCCATGAGCGACCCACACAAAACGTTGGCGCAAAAACAAGCTTCCCAAACCAAACAAGTGCACAAAACACACAAAAACCATGCATAAACGAAAGAAAAAAAAAATCAAATGTGGATAAGAATGTGAGACGAATCAACAGCCAGGCCAACGCGAGCGTCGAGCGTGACAATGGTATCGCCGTTGACAACGTATTCGGTTGGGTTGCGGTTGATGTCGGTGGAAGTATGGGTGCCTTCCACGAGCGTGCCGAGCGTCGTGGCATAGTACCAGCGGCCAGGATTCAGGGTCATCGGCACCTTAACAGTGCCAGAAACAATCACATCCAAGCTGGAGACGCCCGTGGTGCCGCTGGCAAAGCTGCCTGCCGTCAGTCCGATGGGGGTGCTGAGAGTTTCGCCGAGGGTGACGTGTCCACCGAGCGGAAGATCGTGCCTGCCGTCGGAGATGGAGTCGATAATCACAAAGCGGTTGCTCGACAGATCGGTGGCAGTAACCCAGTACACGTCGCTGTCAAACTTGGGGTTTGGCGGGGAGAGGACAAACTCGGGCGAGTCGGCAATGATTTGAGCGCCGTCGTTCTTGGTGCAAATGGACATTGTGACACGGCCTTGGTTGGAAAGATCGCTGTACACAACCATGAAGCGATCGACAGCCAGGGTCGAAACGGTGATGAACGTCCACACGCTCGAGTCCTGGAAGCCACCGTCGTTGATGGTGACCAGGGAGCCAAACTTGACAAAGGGCAAGCTGGTGGTCGAGTCGATTTCGACGGTCATGAGGCAGCCGCGCAGGCCGTCATTCACGCTGCGATCCACAAACACAACGGCCACCGTCGAGTTGTCAAGGGCCGCCGAATCAAAGAAAAAGTAGGCGGCCACGACGGGCAGGGTCGTGTTCAGGCCGGCCGTGCACGCACCGGTGACCGTATCGACGATAATCGGAGTGGCACCCAACGGGCCGCCGACTGGGGGCCAAACCATTTGGTCCTCGGTCAGGTACGAGACAATGACCGTGTTGCTGTCGAGCGCGTCAATGCTGGAGGCGGTGCGGCCGCTTTGGTACTGCAGCGGCGTGTTCATCGTCAGAGTAACAGCCGACGGCGTGATGGCAACATCGATGGTGCGGATGAACAGGTTGTTGCCGTTCAAGCTGTCATAGTACGAAATGATCAAGCGAGTTGCGCTCAGACCAGCGATCTGATTGTCGATCGTCTGGCAAGGGCTTGGGCAGACATTCACGGACGCGCTGAGCTGGGAGATGGTGTCGGCCACATTGGCGTAAATATCGCGATGGTTGGCAGTGACCGTGGCAACGTAGACGACACCGCGGCCGGCGACGGTGAAGGTCGTCGCGCTCAGCACGATAACATCATCCACGGCGGCCATTCCAGCCAGAGAGACTGCAGGGCTCCAGATCACAGACGTCTCGGTTTCAACACGAGTCACAGTCGCGGCGGGCACGAGGCCGACTTGGGCAACGCAGCCGCTGGCTCCGCAGTAGGCCACAACAATCGTCGTAGTGTCCAAGTTGGCCGTGACCACATGAGTGACTTCATCGGTCGAGTCGAAGGTGCCTGCATTGCGATAAAGCGACGTGCCGGCGCCGCGCCTCATTGTGCCGTCGGCAGCCACAGTCACGGGCGAACCCGCACGGAACGAGAGCAAATCCGCGTTGGGCTGGAGGGACACAGTCACCGCAATGTTTTGCTCGTCCTAGTTTGTTTTTTTCAAGTTTGACACACAAAAAAAAACAAAAAGCAAAAAAAAAAAAAAACAATCGTGAGGAATGGATGAGCAAGACAGCTTCGATGGATGGCAACGCGAGGCCGATGAGGTTGATGCGGTGCATTGCATGTCTCAGCAGCACATGTAGCATGCTTTGTTTTTGAAGGATTTTTATTTTTCAAAGCTGTGAAATGTTTTGCTTTTTCCTGCTGTTGCCGTTTTCACAAAAATAAAAAAAAAAACCCACTCTGCAACTGCGGTTTGGTTGTTTGTCTTACACTGACAAATAGAAGTAACATCATGCCATAGAAAGTGGCGCGATCCCATCAAGCCCCCAAAACAAAAAAGGCCACGAAAGCCTGTTTTTTTGTTTGTTTTCGCACCGCTTCCCGCAAACAGCCAAGATATTTTTTTGACAGGTGTGATCTGTTTTGATGTTGACATTCTGCTTGTTGAAAATCGAGCAACTCGCGTTTGATAGGACACCCCGATCGCAGTCACTTCCAATCAACGAAAGAAGAAGCAAAGCAGAAGCAAGGAACGGAAGGGCGAAAGCGGCGGATTCGCACAGATTCCCATAAAAAAAAAAATAAAAAAAAAAAAAAGCCTGGTTTTTTTGTTTCGCATTTGCATGAGGAGAGCAACGATCGCCCCGGAAATGCACACCGCCGCTGTACATCTCGGACATGAAGGGGTGCACAGAGACGTTCCAGCAAGATTGGGGGAAGGGGGTAGAGTTGCCTCGAGACTGAGACCGGGTGTACCTGTGTATGGGCCTTGTCGAGAGCGGCAACAGCAATGCCAAAAATGATGATGGACCATGCGGCCGCAACGAGTGCAATCCGCCAATGGCGCTTGAGCACAGCCATCGACGACGGCGATGCGTCGTAGTGATCGCGGTTGATCTTGACGCGGGAGTGTCCAAGCGCGCCGCTCGTCTCTTCGTCGTTCATGGTGCTTTAGTCAAAGTGGAATGGAACAGAGCACAAAAGACAAAAAAAAAAAAAAAAAAAAAAAAAAAAAAAAAAAAAAGCCGGAAGTCGAATAGTGTGGAAAAAAATGCGACTCAACGCTCAACACGTGAATAACACGCCACATCGTGATATGTCATGCTTGGATCGGCAGGCGGGTTTGGGGGAGGGGGGAAAGAGGGGAGGGGGAAAGAGGAGGGGTGTGTGTATGGAAGAGAGATCGTGATGTTGATACTGAGAGTGATTGAGATTGAGAATGATTGAGAATGATGGAGATAGAGTGAGTGAGTGAGTGAGTGAGTGAGAGGGAGAGGGAGAGTGGACACGACGTTTGTTGCGCCCAGTCTTCCAGTTTCGTGACCATCCGACTCTCCTGCTCTCTCTGCTCTGGACGTGACAAGCACAGAACACAATGTCGGACGTGCGTGCAGGGTCAATCCAGCAGCACCACGACGACAAGCTGGGCAGCAGCAAGTCGCATGCAGGCATGGATGGCCGACATTCGGGCAGCGCAGGCACCTTCGTCAGCAGCATCAGCGCAGTGTTCAAGGGCGGGCACGGCAGCAAGCATGGACGGAGCCAAGCGTGGACACCACTCGGTGGCGCGTCTGCCGCTCGTTCGTCGACCTCGTCGTCGACCTGCAGTCAATGGTTTGGATGCTCGTCTTGCTGTTCATCTTCAGACGACCGCACCGAGAGCCCCTCCAAGTAAGAAGAAGAAGAAGAAGGGGAACAAAGGGGGCTGCACGCGCGAAGGTGTCAAAAATCCCATTTTGCCAGTTGCTCAGACGCACACCCCTCGTCCACCCTTCATATCACACCCCAATCCACCCATCACACCATAGCACAAACCCCTTCTTGCTGTCGCCATATTCCACTGCTTTGCCTGAGTGATGTTGTTCTGATTGACACGCAACGCTTTTTTTTTTTTTTTTTTTTTTTTTCGTCTGCAGACATACCTTGGATCGAGTGTTCTTCCGTCGACTCTGGCAAATCACCAAGCTCTTCTTCCCGTCCATTCGAGCACAGCCGTCGATGTGGCTTTGTCTGCTGCTTGGCCTCGCATTGGGACTGCAGGTCGTTTATTACCTGATTGGCATGATCCCAAGTCGGTATTACTCGATTCTGCAACGCAAGGACGAGAGCGCGTTCACTGCCCAGACCATCTACTGCTTTGTCCTCGTCGTGGCGGTGGCCGTCATGAACAGCGCGAGCGGTTTTGTTCAGGCGCAGCTCTACTTGCAGTATCGCCAGCGCTTGACGCTGTTTCTCCAACAACTGTACTTCAGCAACACGACTTGCTACCGCACCAACGTGCTGGACAGCCGCGTGGACAATGCGTGAGTATAGCTCGGGTTTTAGCATGGTGCATCGGGAGGGGGGAAGGGAGTGAATTTCTGCTCACTTGTTGTGTTTGCTTTTGCCTGGCAATCTCACAGAGATCAGCGCATTGCTCAAGACGTGGATAAATTCTCCACCTCGTTGAGTAAAATCCAGGCGAAAATCATCATCCTCCCCCTCACAATCCTCTACTACACGTACCAAAGTGCCAATGCAATGGGCTGGGTCGGCCCAGTCAGCGTTTTTGGCTTTTTCATCGTTGGTACCGTCTCAAACAAGTTTTTGATTTCGTTCATTGTGCCTCAAGTCGTCAAACAAGAGCGCCTCGAGGGAGATTTCAGGTATGTTTGTGTGTGGAACACGTGCGCGTTTGAGCAGCTTTTGGGTTGAGTTCCTCTGCTTTTGACCTGCCACGATGCTGATTGAACTGCTTGGGTGCTTTGAAGGTACGCTCATGCCCATGTCCGCTCAAATGCCGAGGCTGTGGCATTCTACCACAGCGAGAGACGCGAGGAGGAGAATGTGACGCGACGCTTTGCTGAACTGATTCGCACCCAAGAGCGGCTGATCTTCCGCAACGTGTTTTTGGACAGTATGTATCTCTCGGGGGACTGCGCTGCTTTGACTCTGCTCGCCCTCACAAGCTAGTGCTGCGCTTGATTCCATACTGGCAGTTTCGATTGGACTCTTCGATTATGCCGGCTCCATTTTGAGCTACTTGGTCATTGCTGTACCAATCTTTGCTGGGCGCTACGATGACCAACTGAGCAACATTTCCACTGTCATTTCTCAGGTTGGTGGCTTACTTTGAGATTATTGGCGCGTTGTTCGTCCCGGTTTGGCCGTTGCCACAGTTCGGTCCTAACATTGCGATTTCCTTTGAACTCTCCAGAGTGCCTTTGTCTCCATTTACCTGATCAGCTGCTTTTCAACACTGATTGACCTTTCCACCGAGTTTAGCAACCTGGCTGGTTTCACTCACCGTCTGGGTGAGATGATGGAAGTATTTATGGACACTTCTCTGCTGCGCCCAGTTGCCCAAGATAACGAGTGAGTGTGCTGTCTTTATGTCCGATGCGACGTCGTGCTGCATCCTCACAGTCTCGCTTTGGGACACGAATCATCCTTTTCGATTCAGTGACGAGGATCCGGACGAGCGAGCAGCATCCACCCAAAAGACCATCGTATTTGACCACGTTTCGTTCGAGACACCCAAGGACCACGTCCAAATCGTGAAGGGTAAGAAAGCAGTGCGAACTCATGATTGCGATGATGCTTTTCGTGAAACTGACCACGATTTTCATTCGATGCAGACCTCAATCTCGTGATCGAAGAACAGATGAACATTCAAGTGATGGGTGCCAGTGGTAGGTTACTTGCGCTTTGTTGTTGTAGGGGCAGCGTTCTTTGCGGAGGCACATGCTCACAGCGATGACGCTTTGTGCGTGCTACAATTCGTCAGGGTGTGGGAAAACTTCCCTTCTCCGTACTCTCAACGACCTCTGGCCGCTTTCTTCAGGTATTGCGTCCCGTTCTTTGGATGGGGAATTGACACTTTTGAGGAAGTGGATCGGAGGGAGCTAGGCAAGGAAAGCGTGTGAACGTGGGAACATGTACTCATGACTTTTGGCTTGCAGGCACCATCACCAAGCCGCGCCATGTCGGACGCAACGGCCTCTTTTACTTGCCACAGGTGCCGTTCGTTTCGGATGGAACGTTGCGCGATCTGCTCAAGTATCCAAACCGCGACGATTTGACGCACGATAATCTCGTCGAGCTGTCGCGAGTGTTTTGTCCGGGAGCTGTCCCTTCGAGCTCCGCATCGTCTGCTGCAATCTCGTTGGCACACTCGGGCTCTTTGGTGCGGGTCGACCCTGGTATGTGTGTTTGACCGTTGCGGGTCATTAGAATTTTTGTTGCGGCTCATTTGAAATGGCGTGGGTTGCTGTCTTGGATTTGATGTTTGCTGTAGCTCTCGAGTTTGAGGACAAGGTTTTGACGTCGATTCTGGCGGAGGTCAAGTTGGGCTTTGTGGTGTCTCGCTGTGGCGGGTACGACACTTGGCACGATTGGACTTTTTATGATTCCTTCTCGCCTGGTGAAAAGCAACGCCTCGCGTTCGTTCGCTTGTTCCTACAGCGGCCTCAGTTTGCCGGTAAGAGGTTTGATCGATGAATGCTAGCTTTTGGCAATCGCTGTTTGATCTGATATCGCACACATTGGTGCATTCTCAACAGTTCTGGACGAGTCTACCAGTGCAATCAGTGGCGACCTTGAAAGCGAGCTGTACTCGCTTTGTCGAGCGCTGAACATTACGACCGTGTCGATTGCCCATCGTCGGTCTCTTCTCAAGGTAAGTTGCCGCTAATATCGTCGCAATGCCGGCTGAACTCGACTCACCGCTTTGAACCCACGCTTCATGACACGGCTGCAGTTCCACGACTACCTCTTAATGTTCAATGGTGAGGCTGGCTGGAGTTTGAAGCCCATTGACGCGGCGATGCGTCAACGAGTTTAGCCAGCGTTCTGACAAACTCGAAAAGTCGTTTGTGTTTGTATGTTTTGATTACGAGCACAATATATTTGACATTCCTCAATTTAGCATCGCATTCAAGTGGGGGTGGACGGTGCTAGCTCATTGGCTTGGCGAGGTCGACGAATTGAAAATTTCATTCATAATGAACAGGATTGTGTCTTGGGAGCGCCTGCGATGAACAACACAACCGTTTGTCGGTTAGTTCAAAAACCAACAACGAGCAGGTCAATCAATCAGTTGTTTCGACAAGGCACGTTCACCAGAAGACCCGAATCTTACCAATAAACAAAGTGCGCTGTGATGGAGAAGAGATATTCATTGATGGACTCGATGGGAGTTTCTTGCAGCGCATAGTCAATCCGTGCACCCGAGTTCAGTTTTCCTGGATGCAGCAGGGCGGCTGTGACGCGCAAAAAGGGAATAAACAGAAAGGATGGAAGATGAGTGAAGTGGATTGAAGCCACACACAAAAGAGCTCTTGTCGCGAACTACCTCCAGCTGGAGTATCAGCGGGCGGAAGCGGCAAAGCACTTTGATTGGGAGCGGCGGCGGCAGCAGGGGCGGGAGCGGCGGCAGAACTACCGCCAGTCAACGATTTCGCCAAACCACTCAGCGAATCAAATGAAAACCAAGAGCTGGTGCTTTTGGTGGCCTCTTCCACCATATTGAACGTATTCTTGATTGTTGCGCTCACGCGGGAAATGTTATCGCGCAGCTCAATATGAATGCGTTTTCGTCCGGTATAATGTGGCACCAGTTCGGGCTTGACGTCTGTAAACTGCGGGTCGATGATTGGCTCCATTCGGAAGGCCTGGGTAGCGGAAAATGAAGCGTACGGATGAATCACCCCAAAAAAACAAAACAACAACCAAACAAAACAACAACAAAACAACGGTGGTATCAGTGAATGCAAAATCGACACCAGTCTTACCACTGGATCAAACGGATGGAAAATGTTAAAGTACTTGGGACAGGTTGGCAACTGATAGTGCCGCCCAATGTGGTCATGCCCACGGACGGTGAGGAACATGCCCATGGGCGAGCCGGCACCAAACATGGCGTCGCATGCAAAGTTTAACCGAGGATAGTGCACGCCCACAGAAACGTGGCCGAGGCCGTGAGAGCGTTGGTTGTGGTTGTGATGGTTGTGTTCGCACGACAGGCAGTTGGACAAGGCTCGCGGCGACGAGGGCTCCAAAACGGAATTTAGAGAATCGACGAGGTTGCGAGGATGTCTAGCGTCGGCATCCTCGGCGCCAACGGTGGTCGGCACTCCGCCCGTTGCATCGCTGGGAGCAGCTTCATGAGTGCCAAGCAGAGGTTGGTGCGCCAAGAGATCGAACCCAATACAAGAGCCCAGACTGTGGCCGAACAAGCACACCTTGCCCTTGAACGTTGGGTTTCGGGCGATAAAGAGAGCATGCAGCCGGTTTAGCTCTGCCGCCACACGGTCAATGATCACCTGGGCATACACAGGGCTGGTGAACAGCATCACATCGAGCACCGTGTCGTTGACGAGTTCGCGCAGTTTTCGGATGGTGTCCAAGCTGATGTTTTGGAGTTTTCTGGGAATACGGAGGGGAAGCGCAACGAAAGCAAGCAACCAAGTAAACCGTGATTGGTTAGCGTGCCGAGCAAAAAAAGAAAAAAAAAATACAAAAATACAACAACAACAAAAAACCCCCACAACAACAAACACTCTACTACGCCGAATCAAAAATTTAGATTCGCCTGAAAAGCAACAACGTACTTGTCGACATCGCGATGCAAGTGTAATGCATCGTGCCATTCGATCGGAATGAGTTCGACACGCCCGCGCTGCGCGCTAAAGTGAGTCTTTTGGAAGGCCGCAGAATTGGCTCGCATGTCGTCCACTGTTCCAGTAACCCACACCAAGGACAAAGAATCATTACGACGTCAGACTGGAAGGTGGCACCAAAGCATCAACCAAGAGCTTGTTTCGGCTTTGGGCTTCAGACAGCAAGAGCACGTACCACAATCGGGCAGGGCACGAAGTTGCAGGTCGCATGCACTCCCAATGCCGTGAATGACAAACACCAAGCCTTCAATGTCATCGAGCTCGCCTGGAAGATGATTGGAAAAGTAAGTGCGTGTCAACAGCACACATGGAATTTCAACGCAGAACTGACCTTCGTCAACGCTCGAAATGTCCAACCCGCGATACACTTGGCGTGCAATGAAATCCGAGCCGTCCAACTCTCCAGAGACAGGCTGATAGACATAGAGCATTGTCAACTCGCGCGAGTGGAAGGTAATTTTGTCGCCTCGATCGTTAATCGTCACTTCCCGCGCGAACGGCTGTTGTTCAGGGAGCTGAGGTGTTTCCGTCAAATCCATTGGTTGTACCGTACTATCAGCGCTGTTCTGGAACACATCCACATAATGCGACTCGATCAAGTCTGCGGTGGCTTCCTCCAGCGGAATGAGCGGATCGCCCGAGCGGTCTCCCGCGCAAAACCAGGACGCTCGAGTGACGAGCATCGGGAGGCCTTCCCAGTACACGGGCTTTCCGAAACGCGACGGGACGTGCACGTCAAATCGGCCTCCACAGACTGACACGACCTCGTTGGCAGGGCAGCCAGGAAAGGCAGTCGCGTCAGAAGCTGCACCGTCAGCATGGCGTGGCAGTTGCAGCTCGTGGTACGCTTGCTCCAGACGACTCGAATCAATCCGGGTGAATGGTTTCCAGCCAACGCAGAGATACGAGCCAGCGCCCGCCGCGACGGACGACGACCGCGCAGCGGCAAGCAGATGGGCAGCGAGACGAGCCTGCTCGGACGGGGGCGAGCTCGCGTTCCCAGCAGCGGCGGCCGCACTCGAGTTCGCAGTGCCGGCACTTGGCTTGCTGGATCCTGCTGTGCCTCGTGCGGCAAAGGCAGAGAGCAGCGGCCACGCACCGCCAAGACCCGCCGTCTCGGTCACCGTCGCCGCCAGCATGGGAAGATTGACGGGCGACTCTTTCGGAGGCGACCAGAAGAACCAGTGCGCCGAAGCGACCGGCTGCTGGGGTGACGACGAAGCACCAGGACCAACAGATGAAGAAGAAGAAGCGCCAGGGCCAGCGGAGGACGAGGAAGATGCTCGGGTGGCATCGAGCGAGGCCGGCGCGTTGTTGGCAGCCGACAGGCGATTGTCGGCGTTCCAGGTCATCATTTTTGCAACCCGAAGCGACAATGTAGGGGGGTGGCGAGGACTAGTTCGGATAAAGATGATGATGCTAACAATGTATGTCAGAGAAAAAAAAAGGGGGCGCTTTTGTGTGCAATGCGTGACGAGGGGGGAGGGAGCGTCAGTAAACGAGACCGCACAAAACAAGACTGACTGACTGAGCGTGGAAAAGGGCTCAGACAAAAAAGAATGTCGGCGATGACACCATTTCTATATGTTGGTTGAAAAGGATCAGAGCAAAAGCGACACAGTCACAAAGATTTGAGGATGAAGATTTGATCTTGACAAAGTTACCTTTTTGACTACACCCATCACAACACAAACACAGCATGTTGGTCATCATCAATCTCTAAAAATGAACAATGTGCGCATCCGCTGGAGTCTGCTCGACGGGACAATAGGGACACTTGAACCTCCCGCCGTTCTTGGAGAGGCGCTCGAGCGAGAGCTTGCACACAACATGGCCACACTTCATCATCATGGGCGGATTTTCAGGAGAGGCCTGCTCGCGGGACACGGGGCACGCAAACACTGAGTGGAATTGGGAATCCTTGCCCAGTTCAATTTCGACCTACAGCCAAGAACACACAAACGATGAGCATTCTCGCAAGAGTAAAAGGGCAAGCAGCGCAATGCTGTTCAAAACGACGGGATGATAATCCCTCCGAAAAAAACTCCCAACATACAGGAAGCTCATCCTTGCTTGTCCACAGCGTTGAACTGGCGCCACGGCCTTGCATGACGGAGGCCATTTTCAAAAGAGTTGGCAGAGCGGCGCACCCGGCCAGGAAGCTGACAAACAACGGACTGTCGTACGTCATGCCAAGCATGGCGCAGCAGTCGCGCGTAAACGCATGCGCGATTTCCGTCCAATGGATCGAGTCGACCAATTCCATGTAGGGCGTTGGCGGCGCGCGACCATAGTACAACAGACAGCCCATCAACCGCTGCACCTCGTTCAAGTGCGAATGCGAAAATGGCACAAACTGGACACGAGCATACTGCAGCGCATCGCGACGATCAATCTGCAGGCGACGGAGAAATTCCAGCTTGTGCAGCTTGAATTCCAGCGAGCTGCCAATCCGTTCCAACGCCTGGCGATTTTCGCTTGCCCAACTGACACAAAAACAAAGGAGTGGTTGAATTAGTGAGGAAAGAGAGGCGCCATGCACAAGCGAGGGGCGGAACACGCATACCGAAGCGCTGGCGCCAAGTCCTGCTGTTTGAAAGCTTCCATGATGTTGTACATTTCAATGAATGGACCAAGTTGCGGCTGCTCCAAGGTCAATCCCGACTCCTGCGATGTTTGGACAATGCGACAGACACATTCATGAAGTGAGAGCAATGGAACAGACACACGTTGAAAGTCGATGTTCGATACCACTCACGCGAATAAATGTTTCGGCGGCCGCAAAATGACCCTGGCGCAGCAAATGCTTGGCAATCACTTCGTTCAGCAATGCCGCTTGAGCTCCTTCAAACGCTGCCGGGTTGGCAAACTTGTCAATGTCGGTGACGAACGCCTAAACAAACAAAAAAAAAAAGCAAAGAAAAAAGCAAAGAAAACGGACGCGGCAATTGTCAAGCAAACACAAGCAAACGCCATCCCCGTGTCAGAGTGCAGTGTCTTCAGCGCTTGATCAGCACCACATGAGAAGCTGCTACCCCAAACCTTGTCGATCGTCTTGCCAAAGCGAGACACGGTCGCGTGCATGTCGCGATGCTCTTCCGTGACCTTGTCGCACGCTTCCTTGACTGACTTGGCCTTGAACACGAACGACTTGACAATCTGCTCCCGCGACTCGCTCGGCACTGGCGCAGCGTTCGTCGTCGTCAGAGTCGGGGTCGGGGTCGCCGAGTCGGACGTCTCCATCATCATTGCATCCGACCCCGCGCCTGTTCAACACACACGGACAAGGACAAGGACAAGGGTGAGCTTCTTCCAATGCACCACTTTGCAGCAATAACGCGTCAGTCCAAGAGTGCGGGTGGCTGCTGAGCTTGCAGTGGCAGCAGCGCAAGAAGCGATGACAGACAGGCAGCGTTCAGTCAGTCCGCTCAACGAGAAGCGTCCGTTCTGACGCCCCGCGCGTCGTCCACAGTGTCATAGGCGTACAAGCAGGACGAAATCGACGGAGAAGGAGGGGGGGGGGCTTCATAACCCCAAACCCGGTCTTTGCAGCCAAAGTTCGTGCTTTCTTTTGCTGTTGCTGTTGCTGTTGCAGTGTACCTGGGTTGGGGTCGACGAGCATCAGACTCTTGGCCTGCTCGAGCTGCTTGATGACATTGTCAAGATGTTGCAGCGTTTTCAGCGTGGTCTGCTTTTGCTTGGTCGAGAGCCGCTTGTGCTCGCTCAGCAGCGCGTCCATTCTGTTGTATGGAGATGTAGATTCTAAGACTGGGTCACTCAACTACATACAATACGGCAATCGTGCTGAAGGGTTTGATGGTCCCCTTGTATTTGTCGCTTTCTAATAAAGACAATCTGGTGTCGTGATACTGTATTATGGGGTCGATGGCGCGCGTGCAGATGGGTTGGGGTGGAACAGGCAAATCAACTTTTGTTGGGTTGAGACCGATTCAATTGCAACAACCTACCTGTTTGATGCGCCACCTCATCGTGGCACATGCTTCGGGCGTTTTCAACGCAACCTGCTCCTTCTTGGTGGTCAAACCGCTGATAGCACTCGATGTGCGATACAAACGAAGAGTACTGCATCAACGAACGATAGGTGAACGTTGAACTTGACATCGCATTCGACGACTCAGCAAGTTTGAGATCCTGAACCGAACATGAACCGAATATGAAACGAGTAGGGAAAACGTACTGAAAACATAAACGAAGAAAAGCGAACACAACAAATAAGAAACGGCTATACACCATGCAAACCACAATAGTTCATTAGCAACATTCTAAGCCTCTTCCGGCCCGTCTTCGTTCCCGGCAATCTCGCCCGCTGGAACGACAGAAAACTCGTTTTCCGTCATTCGAACTTCAAACTCTGACTGGTTGTGCTCGGACTCTTCCGTTCTGTCACTTTGCCCTTCCGATTTTCTCGAAGAGGCCTTTGCGAGAGGATTAATCGACATGTTGTGCTTGGTTGAAGAATCTGTCACATGCAAATCAGCTGAGTGGCTTGCTTCAAAATGGCCCCACCGTACAAGCCATATTCCCATTTGTCAAACGTTACTCTCTTTCTTGGTTGTGGAATTGGGCTGGTAATCCTTATCAGCATGAAACTTCGCCAGAAAGGCTTCGGGGTTGAACCATCTGCCAACCACACCCAAACCCAAAACCCAAAACCCAAAACCCAGCATTAGTGACGACTGTGACTCGTTGACAAGAATCTCATCCCAACACAGCGAGCAACGTTACCGGCCAATGACCGTGGGCCCAAGAATGAGCCAGTAGCTCACGTTCACCATGACCAAAATCATGGCCACGCAAAGCACGCGACCCCAAACCTTTTTCTGCCAAGCCATCACATGGATGACGGCGTAGAAGACACCGCTGATCACGACGCACCAAAACGCAATCTTGGTTTCGCGGAACTCGTTGAGGAACTTTCGGATGCGGCGCAGTTGGACCATCAACCACTGTGATAGCAAGATGCGTCAAATCGAGTGCATGCCCGAGCCAATCATCGTTTCGAGGTAGCGGTCGACAGAGGTTGCTTACCACAACGAGCAACAAGTAAACGATGCAAAAGACCATGAGGCTATAGAGCGCCCACCATTCCATTGAGCACAGGTCGACGTACACGCCCGCAGAGGTGGGCTGCGGAACAATCGGTACGGCGTTCGTGGCTGGGCGAAACAAACAAGTGAGGCCAAAGAAACTGTGCACGCAGCTTCCGCTCTGGACGATGAAGCATCGTACCTGTGGCAATGATGCAGAAAAGGATAACGGGGCTGCAGACCATCACCAATCGACCATACATCCAGGCGCGCGGATTGGAGACGTTCATGCGCATTTTCGTTGCAATCATAATCACGTAGAGCCGGTACATGCGAAGAATGATGCAGGCACACCACATGAGCGCCCCGAAGCAGAACTGAACCCACTGTTGCACGGCAGGCAGTTTGGTGGTGTTGAACCAACCAGGAAAATGGATGGTCAGAACATTGGGTTGGAGACAAAGGAGATCGATCGTGTTCAGCCCGAGCCATCAACGCCTTACAAATGCCCAAAAGTTGCATGATAGCATCGCACCGACTTGAGGAATGGTACGAGTGGCACTGTCGGATTTGGCGGTTGTGTGAGCGGCAATTCCAATTGTTAACAACCAAACCAACAAACCAACGAGCATCACGCGAAGGGTGATTTACCTCATTGCGCCGATCAGCCAAATCCAACCCGCTGGAAGCATTGAATGGAGCATAAGGAGTTGTCGCGAGGGCAGTGTTCAACATTGTGAGTTAAAATTGAACAGACGGCTGTTGTGGTTGTTGTGGTTTGGATTTTGAGTCCGTTTCCCCCCCCCCGCTCCCAATGCATCCGACATTACAGACGAAACTTCATAATCCCTCGTGGATGCGCGAGTATGCATGTGAGCTGTGAGGGAGTGGGCATAGATGGGCTTTGGACCAACAAGCAACAGCCCGCAAGCAGCCCTGCTCTGAATGCACACCAGGCCTCCTTCTTCCTCCCCCCCCCAAGCCTCAAAATCAGCCCATCAACATGCAAGGAGCATCTCCAGTCCATCGCTCATTCTCCTCTGTCTTTCTCGTTTCTAACTCAGCCAGGTCGAGGCAGCAGCGTGCGAATGTCGCTGATGAGACACATGTCAACGCATTTTCGCATCATTTTGGTTGTTTGGTCTTGTTGTTCAAAGTTCTCATGGTTGAGAGTCTCACGCTGAGGACCTCACATCTCCTCTTCCATCTCACAAACGAGACTGCCCTATGGTTGTATTTGGTGGGAGGAGGGGAAGGGCAGGGGGAGGTTGTCTGAGCGCGAAAGGGGAAGGGAAGAAGAAGAGGTGGGTTTGGCCAGCTTTCGCAGCACATGCCTGTCATTGGGCCGATGAAAAGGGCGCTGATTGAATCGCATGCAGGCGGCAGCACAACGTTGCTGGTGTGATGATGATGATGATGATGATGATGATGATGATGATGATGATGATGACGCGAGAGGAGAGAATGGACTTGGGTGTGTGTTGTGTGTGTGTGTGTTGTGTGACCGCAAATTTCCGTCACGATCCATTCGCTCCAACGGCTCCTGCTCTCGCCCCTGCTCTCTAAGAGAGACAGCGGCGCCAACAACGGAGACACCGACGTACATGCTGATGACAGAAGCAGGAAATCGAGCTGCTTGGCGCGGATGGGCGCCCAGTTACGCCAGTAGACGAGGTAGCACGCAACCGTGAAATTGACCAGGAAATTGACGAGCGCGACGCCGTACAGGCCCCATTCTGCAGCGAACGGCGACTCGTCCAGGTTGAAGTCGACGGTCTTGTCTGGCATTTGGGATCTTCAAGCGGTGCTTTGATCGGACAACTCGAGCAGGAGCGTGGGAGGCTGGCTGGGGAGTCAAGCGGGGCGCGCGCGATGGATGGGTTGGACTGAAGTGGCAACGTTCACGTTCCTCGCAATCCCTCAACTCAACTGAACTGAACCGAAGGGACTCAAAAAATGAAAAAGGAATGAAAGCTTTTAAAAATAAGAATAGCAATGAAAACAAAACAAATACAAACAAAACAGAACAAACAAAAAAACAAAAGAAGACCAACCACAAAAAGAACAACGTCCGCGAGCATCATGCTGTCATCGATGTCGGAAACGGGGAGCACCCCCATTGACAAGTTTGAAGGAAGATGGGAGGATGGGGGAGGGGAGGTGTGCTGCAGTTCAACACGAGTGCGAACAAAACCGAATCACAAACGCAAGAATGGGGCTTTTTGTTGTCACCAAACCGCAAGCTCGCGCCGTCAAAAATCATGCGAGGTCATGGCGGGTTCTGAAGAGTCAAGAGCCTCACGTTTTGAAGGTGACACACGCGTCACGCACTGCGGGGAAGGTGGGGGAATGTTTTGCTGTGGTCGCCTATTTGCGATTCCTGATTTGTGATTCTGCTTTTGTATTTTACCTCAAGCCGATCTCGTTCTCCACAGCGTACGAGGAGATCTTTTCGGGTATTAGAACAATGCTACCAGCTTTGGCGAGACTAACCCTGACACGGAGACCCAGGACATCGTCAACAGCCGGTGCGTCTCGAGCGACGACGATCTGGTTGAGTGATTTCCGCTGTCCCGCGGCTCCCTACCGATAAATCTGCCACTAATTGATTCAAAATATAGTTGACATCAAGTATAGAGTGAGCACGTGCCCTCGCTTGCGTTGGGGACGACACGACACAAACAGGCAAACCGGAGCCACATTCTCAGCGTCGGCGAGGCGCCGATCGCCAACCAAGGTACACCGCTGTTCTTTGCATGCGCTCCTTAGACTACTATGTATGTTATTACGGCCAAAGTCACTGGTTTGGTCGACTTGTACGCACAAATAGAACTTTGAGTGGCCTGTCCACTTTATGTTTCCATTTCCACAAAGAGCAATCGGCGCCGGTTTGACGGCCGCCAATCCCGTTCGCCTTCCTCGCACATACACAAATAAATCAGGCAAGTAATTTAAAAGTGAAGCGGGGGGCGAAGAAGACAACAGGACGGTGCTGTGGTCTGAGAACGGACGCAGCAGAACGCCAACAAGTTCTCTTCCATTCAACAATACGGCGTTCCAACCCCCATCGACCCAATCTGACCTCTTTACAAGTATGCAGGTCACTCTTGCAAAAACAACATCACTTCACACACAATGGTAGAGCAGCAGAATGGCAAATTTCTGAAATGGGTTGTCTCGCCATTTGCACTCAAATCAGCCTTCTCATTGTGCAGAGCGACTCGGAGTACGAATCGGACTCGGACAGCGAGACCTACGTCTTCTTCAAGGATCGTCCCCAATGGGCTGATGTCAAGCCGCTGGAGCAGGACGACGGACCCGACCCAGTCGTAGCCATTCTTTACGCTGACGAATGTAAAGCGAGCCTTCGCCCCTCTCCTCAAGCTCCATCAAAGCAATGCCAGTCTCGTTTGTATACATGCGAGACTGACATTGGTAGCTTGTGTCCGACCCCGTTGCGAGAGTGACGGCCGCACACGAGAGGATTGCGAAAGGGGGCACCAACAGCGCGACTCGCTCACTGATTCTGCATCTCGCTCTGACGCGTTGGTTCTGTGTGTGTGTGTGATTGCTCATCTGCAGTCAAGGACAAGATGAACTACTTTCGCGCGATCGTGCAGCTCGACGAGCGGAGCCAGCGCGCGTTCGACCTTACGACCGAGGTTATCAAAGCCAATCCAGCCAACTACCATGCATGGTAATGAATGCTCGTTCGGGGGTTGTTCGGTCGTGGTATTCGGCTATGAAAGGCCCCATCCCATCCAGTGCTCACATGCTCGCTTCGTTCGCCTCGCTGGCAACTTTTTTTTTTTCCTTTTTTTCTTGTGACACTCTCGAAAGGCACTTTCGGCGACTTGTGATGGACGCCTTGAACCTCGACTACCAACCCGAGCTCGCCTTCACCCATCGTCTTGCAGAGGCCAACCCCAAGAACTATCAAATTTGGTTGGTTTTTTGAGGGTTGGCGCGATTTGCTGCGATTGCCCAGCTGCACTATTTGCGTTCCCTTTTGTCTCGCTCCGGGGTTTCTCCTTGCTCACACCGCTCTCTTGTTGACAGGCACCATCGTCGAGTGGTGGCTGAAAAGATTCGCTCGCCTTCGAACGAACTCGAGTTCACTGCGACCCAGCTGGACCATGATGCCAAGAATTATCACGCATGGACGCACCGGTATGGGACAATCATAATTCTTGTCAAAATCTCCAAGAAGGATATTCCACAAACTCATTTTTTTGGCCCATCTGTTTTGCAGACACTGGGTTGTGGAGGCTTTTGGCCTGTGGGACGGACAGCTGGACTACTCGGCGCTTTTGCTGCAGCGCGACGTTCGCAACAACTCTGCCTGGAATTACCGTTACTGGATCCTGTCCAAGACCAACGGGCTTGACTCCTTGGCCAAGATTGACGAGCAGCTTGCGTGAGTCTTTGACTTCCGCTCCGCGTTTTGGTAAAATGTCTCGGGCTGACCTTGACCTCTTTGTTTTCTGTTTCGTGTCAGCTTTGCTTTTGCTCTGATCCGCAAGGCACCCAACAACGAGAGCGCGTGGAACTTTGTTCGAGGGTGAGTGTACAAATACGTCAACGGATTGTGCTGTCTTCACCAACGCCGCTCATCTTTATATTGTTTATTGCCCTTTCCTCAGCGTGGCGAGCTCACGGCGGTTTGGCGACACCCCGTCGATCGAGGCATTCTGCACTGATCTCTCAAAGTCACCAGTACACTACCCGTACTGCCTCGGCCTGCAAGTTGAGATTCAGGAAGAGAAGGCCCTTGCCGGCAATCGCGATGCTCTTCTCGAGCTCGAGAAAGTGAGTGCACCAATCTATCAACATTGGTTTTGCGAATCATTTTTTTTTTTTTTTTTTTTTTTTTTTTTGCATTCACCTCACTTTTCGATTGGAATTCTAGTTGTGCGACAAGCTTGGCAATGAGGTCGACACGATTCGCGCAAAGTACTGGAATTACCGCAAAGTGACTGTTCGCGAGCGCTGCCCCCAGTAGGCGCACGCTCTTATTGTGCACGTTGCTAGTGAAAGGCACCGTCTTGTGTTGTGCACTATGGCTTTTCAGCCAAATACAGAATTGTTGAAGCATTGATCCAGTGTCAAAAACGAAAAGATAGATATCGAAACAACTCAGAAGCAAAATTAACCCGGAGCAACCAACCGAACAAACAACCAAGACACACACAAATCGAAAACAAACAGACAAAAGGAAACCAAAATCACCAGCAATTCTGATCTTTCCTCACCCCCCCCCCCAAACAAACGAAAACGCAACGACAATTTGTAATAGACATTCTCATCGTGAAACGCAGCTGTTGGAAAAAAATGTACAAGGTTTGGTTTGTCTAGGCTTCAGCAGCTGCAACTGTTTCCGTGGCGGCCGCGTCGTCCGGAATTTCGACCTCCTCCATGGTGGTGAGGGCAAACGTGCCACCTTCTGCTCGAATCTCGAATTCTGATTGGTTTTCAACGTTTGACTTTTGCTCGGTGGATGATCGGCTTGTGTCCGGGTTGGATTTGACCGATTTTGTTCCTTCAGGATGCGGCGCAAGAGAAAGTGAGACACCCTTGTTCGCTTCATCCTCCAAAACGCAAACAAAAAAAAAGTACCAACACAAGACGACAATGAACGCGTACCTTTGGACTTGGACTGCTTGCTGGTCGAGTTGTATTCGTAGTCTTTTGTGGCCTGGAATTCGGCAAGGAACTCTTCTGGGTTGAACCATCTGTGGAATACAATCACGACATCGGCAAAGCACGCCCGAGTTGGACAAGAAGGTGAGATGCGAGCTTGGACAAGTGCTTGTCTTCAGCCCACTGTTTTTTTGCTTACCGCCCGTAAACGATACGACCGACGAAAACCCAGTAGGCCACGTTGATGGTCACCAGGATTAGGCAGGTCGCCAGAACGCGGCCCCACACTTGTCGCTGGTACGAGCCAACGTGAATGACAATGTAGACGATGAAGAGGAAGACGATGCAACCAAAGGCAATCTTGGATTCGCGGTACTCGTTCAAGAACTTGCGAATGTTTCGCAACTTGTAAATGAAAAACTGCCACATAGGGGTATTTGGTTTCGGTCAGTATCTCGATTGTGCTTTCAGAGTTTTGTTTTTTGGGAGAGGCCGAATCACCGCGTAGGAAGAAGGACTCGGCATGCATAAAAACGAAAACAAAACAGAACAAAACAGAACGACAGATTAACTCACAGCGCAAACGGCAAGGTAGCATGTGGTCAGCATGAAGAGGACGTAAAGTGCCCATGATCGCAAACTGCACAATTCTTGCATGTATCCGTCTGTAGTGGGCTGTGGTTTCGCGCCGTTTGCATCGACAGCTGGCAAAAGGCGGCGGTGTGTTGAGAGTGAGCGGACCGTGTCATTGACAAACCAAGCAAGAGCACAGCTCTGCCAAACACAACGGAAATAAGCAAGCACTGTCACCACAACGGACGTACCCGTCGCAATGATGGCGAAAGTAATGTAGGGGATGCAAAGTGCGACGAGTCGAATGTAAATCCACAACCGTGGATTCTTGGCAATGGACATGCGCATGCGCGAGGCAACCAGGATGACATAAAGCCGGTACATGCGCATGATGATGCACACAATCCAGAGAAGCGAGCCAAATAGGAACTGGTACCACTGCTCGACGCCGAGACCAGCACACGCCATGTGAACAAGCGTGAGCAAGAGCAGTGGTGATTGCGTGTCACCAAGCCGCCACGCAATTCCCCATTTCGCACTCGTGCCAAACAAATAAAAAAAAACCACAAACAAGCCTTACAAAGGTCCAAAAGTTGCACGCGAGCATGGCTCCTACTTGAGGAATGAGACGCATCACACTATTGAGAGCCAACAAGAGTGAGATTAAGCGTGAGATTTTTGAGCGCGTTTCGTGGCAATATGCACAAGCGAGCCCCCCCAAAAAACGCAAGCCCTGTTTTTGTGTGTTCTTGCTCGGCGAGCGATAACAAGCCTCGCGCCACGGTCGGAGCGCGAGTAAACAAGCTATTTTGCGACGCGCTCGCGTGGAAACCGCGCAAAACCACAACACACGCCGCAAAACAACACGACATGGTTTACCTCATTGCACCGAGAAGCCAGCTCCAGCCAGCTGTGACAAAATTCACGGCACGCAGCGTTGGCAAGCACGACGAGAAGGAGAAGGAGCACAGTCGCGGCATGGTTTTTGTTTGGAAGCAAAGTCGGAGGGGAGCCGAGCGAGCGGCACAAAAACAATTGTTAGCAAAGGAAAATTTCCCGGCAATACATTTTTACCCCGAAAAATTTAAAGTGCGAATTCGGGGTCGAGAGAGAGAGAGAGAGAGAGAGAGGGGCGTCCAGACACAAAAGACAAAGCGTCGTATATGTCCTTTGCACGTGTAATGTCTGAGTGGCTGTGAGTTCCGCGTGTGCTCGGCCAATCAATCCACCTGCCTCATAGCAACCGGTACTTTGTCTTTTTTTTTTTCTACTAATTTTGAAAAAATGTTCGACCGGCTTAAGTTGAGCCGTCCCGTGGCTCTCAGCCTCCCGCTCTCCAGCGTGGATTGCGCAGAGTCGTGCAATACGCACAAGCATTGGGGGGAGCAGCCTCCATCGCCGACAAGCAAAAAAAAAAACAAAAACACAAAAGCGGCCGGCGAAACGCACCATTGCGAGAACCGTTTAATTTTTTTTTGTCGCTTTTTTTTCTTTTTTCTTTTTTCGTAGCTTGTTTCGTGATCGAGGACGCTAAACCACCGACGGCCACCGTTGATTGTTACTTTCCTCCATTGGAAAACGGCACCACCAGGACAATTCACGTGGAGGATGACACATTTTTGCGAGATCATCATCACAGCGGCAGCCGAGTTCGAAGAGAGAGAGAGAGAGAGAGAGAGGGAAGGGGGGGGGGAAATGGCATTGGGTGGAGCAGGAATAGCATTGGAAAGGTGCAAAAAGCGAGGGGGTTGGCAAGAATAGTCCGATTCATGTGATGGAACAAAGAAAAAAAAAAAATACGAAAATTGAGTCAGAAGTAGAATCAGCTCGAGAACCAAACAAAACGAACGGCAGTGGATGCAGCAAAAGGCATTGGAAAAAGAAAGTGCGAAATGCGAAGTGCCCTAGTCGAGAGAAAAAAAATATCAGGGCACGAGCCGGGGAGGAAGAGGGGGAACCGGGGGGCGGATTGACAACGAAAGCGAGTTATTATTTTTTGTTTTGGGTTTTTGCTTCTTCTTCTTCCGACAAATGACGAGAGCTCGAGAGCTGGTGCGAAATTGCGCTTGCATTTACCAAAGGCCGAGAGAAGGAAGAGATCTAGTTGCTTGGCGCGGATGGGAGGCCAGTTGCGCCAGTAGAGGAGATAGGCCGCCACCGAAGCGTTGACGATGAAATTCACAATTGCTATTCCAATCACCACCCACTCTGCCGTGTATGGCATCTCGTTCGGGTTGAACTCGGTCAGCGTCATGGTTGACGAGCGTTGCTGTTGCAAAACTGTGATAAAACGCAGAGGAGATTTGAATGAAAAGGAAACGCGGGAGAGAGCGGAAAAAAAAAAAGATTGAAAGTCGAAAAAAAGAACGGTCAAAAATAACAGACTGAATTTGATAAACTGGGCCAAAACGAACTCGAATTCACAGCTGGTGGGAAATCGAGAGATGCCTTTGAAAACAACACGTGTTCATCCAAATGCATTGAAAGTCAAATCCGAGTATCATCGTATCGCACAACAGCAGCAACGAAACAAGCAAAAAAGTCACAATGAAATTGGTGATCAGTCCTTTTTTTTTTTTTTTTTTTTTTTTTTTTTTTTCGCTTCCTTTTTCACAGGTTTGCCGCTCGTTCTATTGCATTGATGATTGGGGTGTTGTCGGATGCTCGCTCTGTCTCTGTCTCTCGCTGGTCTCGCTGGTCTCTCGTCTTCTGAACGTGCGCTCCTGAGTGAAATTCCGGGCGGTGGTTTATGATCTGGTGTGCATTGGGATGCTCGTCCACCAAAATGCACCATTTCCCATCAACAGCGATCCCTCCCTCCCTCTCTCTCTCTTACTCTCTTACTCTCTCTTACTCTCTTATTCGATCTACCGAACGTTCATGTCCTTGGTTGTGGCTGACGGCGTGGTTGATCCCAGCTGTTTTTTTTTTTCTTGTCTTTTCGATGACTTGGTCATTGCTTTTCGTCTTTACTCGTCCTGTTCTCTTCCTGCTCCAGGATCAACGGAGTCCACCCAATAATCACAATCATCATCACCACCACCACCACCACGACGACACAAAGCTCAAACTCTCGTATCTGCAACGACCCTCAAACTCATTCTGTGGTTCACCCACCTCCGTTTTTTTGCTGCCAGCTCTCGGACCCCAAACCCCACCACCACCACCACCACCACCACCTGTTCTGTTGCCCAAAACAAATGTCAAGGCCATGGCAGCGTTTGGGCAACTCCTTTGAGGACGAGGGCGACGAGGACGATGGCGGCACCACGACTGGCGCAGGCAGCTCGGGCAGCGCGGGCGGCTCTTCGCCACGGCACTACTCGTCCGCCAGCCACAGCGAGCATTCGGTGTCCAGCGCAGAGCTGTCGGATGCAGGAGCACACGGCAGTGCCCCAGAGTTCCGCTCTGACGGAAGCCCGCGGGCGCTGGGCCTGGGCACACCATCGCAGCGAAGCTTTTCTGCACGGAAGAAGCCGTCGCGCCTGTCCTTCCTCAGGTCACCCTCGCGGCAAATGTCCGTCTCGAGTCCCGCGTCACCGTACGACACTGACCACGACGAGTCAGACCAGGAGGAGATGGACGAGATCCACATGCACGATCCACATCTCGGAGGGCCAAACTCGTTCGCCATGAAGGAATTTGGCGCGCTCTACCGCCGAAACCCGACCGTGCGGCTCAGCATGCCCGCGCCCGAAGTCGGTATGTACAATCACCAATGGCGAATCAGTCATGGAGAGTGTTTGAAGTGGGGGTGGGGTGAGGAGGGACGATGCAAGGTGTCTTGAAATGCATTGCTCACTTCGCGCCCGTTTGCCGCATTTCCCCCCGCAGTCAATCCGAAAAAGCCAAAGCTACCAACCTTCTCAGGAGTGTTTGTGCCGACCTGCGAGTCCATGTGGGGCGTCATCATCTTTCTACGGTTTGGCGTCCTCACTGGCCAGGCGGGCGTCGGGTATGCCCTCTTCTCGGTGCTGCTTTCCGCGCTCTGCGTGTTGATGAGCACGTCCTCCCTTTGCGCTGTCGGCACCAACGGCAAGACGCCCGCGGGTGGCACCTATTACATTCTAACGCGATCGCTCGGCCCAGCGCTCGGCGGCTCGATCGGCCTCTTGTACTACTTTGGACTCACCTTCATGTCCACCGTCGAAGTGGTCGGATTCACAGAAGGCTTTCACATTATTCTGCTCGACGCCTCGGAGCTCAGCTCACTCACCGGCAGCGCCTACTGGGACCAAGTACTCATCGGCTTTGTCGTCCTGACCTTGTTGTGTGCCGGCTCGTTCATTGGCGTCAGCTTTGTGCACCACATTGGCCTCGTCTTCTTGTCTGGCCTGCTTCTCGCGTACGCCGCGGGCTTTGTTGGCTTGTTTGCCACCACGGGAGGCTGGGCTGTCGGCGAGGTGGACATTGCACACGACGCCAATTCCACGCTCAGCATCACTGGTCTGAATACGCAAACCTTGCGCGATAACTGGGCTCCAAAGTACTCGGAGGGCTGGGACTTTAGCATTGTGATGACCTTCATGTTCCCATGTTTCATTGGAATCTTCTCTGGCGCAGACATGAGCGGCGAGCTTCGAAAGCCCTTCAGCTCCATTCCTCGCGGCACGTTTGCTGCCATCATGGCGTCGTCCACGCTGTACTCGACCATCATTTTGTTGCTCGGCGCGGTTGCAGCCCGCGAAACCTTGCAATACGTCGAGCTCACGTTTGCGTTTGTCGCTTGGCCGACCAAATGGGTGACGCTCATTGGCATTCTCCTCGTTTCGCTCGGTTCTGCCATCCAGCTGTTGACGATTGCTCCGCGCATTCTCAACGCCATTGCGGCCGACGGTCTTCTGCCGCCCATTCGTTTCCTTGGCCTTGACCGCATGTGGTCGCACGAGCCGCGCCGCGCCCTGTTTGTCACGTATCTGCTCGCCATGCCGTTCATCTTTGTCTCCAATCTCGACACCATTGCAACCATCGTCACAATGTGCTTCCTCCTCTGCTACGCCATGATGAATCTGGCCTGCTTTGCGCTCAGCGTCGTGCGCACGCCCGACTGGCGTCCGCGGTACCGGTACTACCACTGGTCGATTGCGCTCTGTGGGTTTGTGTTTTGCATTGTGCTCATGTTCTACATTGAGCCGATTGCCGCTTTCGCGTCGATGGTCTTTACGTTCTGCCTCTGCGTCTTTGTCCAATTCTACGGCTCCAAAGCAGTGTGGGGTTCGGGCTTCCGCGGAGTTCGCTTCCACCTTGCCCTCTTGTCCCTGCTCGCCATCGAAGAGGCCGACACTGAGCAGGACTTGGGCGAGCTAATTCGTCAATACCTCCCAGCAAGCTCGCCAAAATTGCACGAGAGCATCAAGCAACTCTGCTCTCGCCTCCTGTTCTGGCGGCGGCGGCCGCGTGGTCGCAATAGCGCCCAGCGTTATGACAGCGAAGAAGTTCTCGAACGAGACACGTCTGCCTTTGAGATGACGCCACAGCCACCTCTGCCCCAAGCTGGCGCCGATGGTGGTCAGCCTTCGAGCGGCGGCGGCAGCAGCGGCAGCCTGCCCAGCGTTTTGCCAGACAGCCTCCCCCTGCCAGAGCACAACAAGCCCACCGGCAAGTGGCGCCCACAGATTCTCTGCTTTGACCAAATCTACGACGATGGCCGGTTGGCGCACCCAGGCCTCTTGTCGTTTGTGCACCAGCTCAAGGAGCTTCGCGGCCTGACCATGGTAGCCTCTGTCGTTTCCACCAAGCCTTTCTTCCCCGAGCCACCGCCCGGCACCAACCCCGAGCGGTTTTACTCGTCCACGCGGCGGGCCTCCTATCGACGAGTCACCGAGCACGTGAACGAGTGCAAGCGCCGCCTGCAGCTCAAGATGATTGAGTACCGCATTTCTGGCTTTGCCGAGGTCGTGTCTGCACCGACCTTTGAGATTGGCAAGTCCATCTTGCTGCAAACCGCGGGTCTTGGTGGCATGAAGCCCAACACTGTGGTCACGGGCTGGCCAACTTCCTGGCGAGCCCAGCCCGAGGTGGCACGCAGCTTCCTCAACACGGTGGAGGAGATTCGCGCCGCAGACAAAGCCATGCTCATTCTCACCGGTCTGTCTGCATTCCCCGGCATCGACGACCAGATGACTGGCACGATTGACATTTGGTGGATTGTGCAGGAGGGTGGCTTGCTCTTGTTGATTGGCCACTTGCTCGCCAAGCACAAGGTGTGGCGAAAGTGCCGCCTGCGTCTCTTCACTGTCGCCGAGCTGAGTGACAACTCGATGGCGATCGAGGAGCAACTGCGCAACATGCTCGACCAGCTGCGAATTGCAGCCGAGGTCAAGGTGATTGAGATGACGCGAGAGGACTTTGATCCCTTCACGCACGAGTGGACCATTGCCGCGCAAGACCGCATGCGACTCGCCAAGACGACCGTCCAGAATGTTGGCAAGGGCATCTTCCCGTCACTGGTCGACGAGCTGTCCGGTGTGAAGCACATTCCAAAACAAGCGATGAGCGCCTTCGAGCGCGCTTCCCGCAGCATGGCTACGGAAGACGTCGATGGCACTGTGGAAGACTTTACCAACAGTGCCCCCGAAGAGCAGCACGCTGGCATTCCAGAGGCTTGGCGCACCGACCATACAGCGTCCGGTGCTGACAGCACGGGCGGCTCTGCGTTGCTGACGGAAGTTGCGCTCTCCACCCCCGAAGCCACCACCACCACCAACAACAACAACAACACCAAGAAGAGTCGCTTTGCAGTGTCCTACGTCGAGGGTGCGCCGTCAGTCATTCCTGCAGCAGCTGCTGCTTCCACATCTTCGGCACAGCCCCCGGCAGCAGCAAGCACGAATGGCACAGACGCTGCACAGACCAAGCCTACGGACAAGGCTCAGACGTTTGTGCAAAAGCGGCAAAAGAAGCAATTCAAATCCTTCCTGAAGATTAGCGCTACCGATCGCCTGAAGAGCGCCATCGAGGGCCAGTCCCGCGACGCATCTCTTGTGCTGATCAATCTGCCCGTTCCGGACGAAGCAGCATTCCGTCGCCCCGAGGAATGGATGAATCTGATTGAGCTGCTGACTGGATCGCTCAAGCGTACGTTGCTGTTGCATAGCGCCAACCAGCAAGCCATCTCTGTTTACAATTAACGCAACCCCCTCCTCAAACCTTCATTTTTTCTTTCGTTTTTTTTTTTGAAAACAATCGATCATTTGCTTGTTCGTTTTCGAGTCGTCTTTTCAGTGCAATGTTTTGATGTAGCTGTAATATGGTTTTTCTGCAATGCAACGTTGCAAATTGCAATTTAGCATTTTCTAGTCATTCACAGTCGTGAGAGTCGAGACTGTTGGTTGTCGTTGATGCACGTATGCATGGATGGCGAGTTTGTGGACATGTTAGCACCGAAATCGGCAAGTTAAATTGAAGACAAGAACAATCGAGCATACATTTGCTTCGTTCATATTGACACTAACATCTTGCATTGTCTCCGTTCATATTGACAACTAACATCACATGCCACCTGAAAGCGACTTCAGAGGACGTGCTTCTTCTTGAGCTCTGCCTGAGTCGGGCGGTGCTCCAGCTTTTCGGTGAGCTTGTCTTCAATGATGGCCTTCTTCAGCGAGTCTTGAGTCGACTGGAGTGATGGCGCAACGCTGCGGTCTAGTTGTGCGTGAACAAGAATGCAGCGAGACACATAGGTGAGGTACGAGAACAAACTGTAAACCATTCCAAACGCCACGCAAGTGTCTGGCTTACCGTGCATGATGTGCTGCTGAACAAGATCGCTGACTTCGGGGCGATTTTCAAGCTTGTGGTTGAGCTTGTCCTCGAGCATGTGCTTCTTCAGGTCGTCATGGGCATGCTGAAGAGCTGGGGCGAGTCCTCCATCTGCGCAAACAGGCAATTGAAAAACGCTCGACAAGTGAGTAAACACAGCACATCGATCGGCATCGGAATTTGAGTAAAAAATTGATCACAAAGGTCGGGGAGGAAGCGAAAAAAAAAATCGATCTTGTCGGGGTTTTGGTTTTGTTCAAAATGAGCTTGCTCCCAAAAGAGCAACTACAACATCCATCCAACCACCTCCCCGCGCTCCCTCCAGTGACGGGTACGTCACCATGAACACTACGCACTCATTTCTGCAGCTGGCACAAGAAAGCGCTTGGCAAGAACGGAATCCCAAAAGAACAACGCCGTCATCAAAATAAAATATTCGAAATCGGATTGTGTTCGAAAACATCAACGCAGGCCAATCCTCTCGTGCAGGAGTGCCACGTCGCGTGTGCCACCACCCCCAAAAGTACCACATAAAATACATACCCTTGATGATGTTGTGCTCGACCAGGTCGTGGACGGGAGGACGGTGCTCAATCATGTGGTTGAGCTTGTCTTCCATGCGCTGCTTCTTGAGTTCCTCCTCGGCGGCTTGGAGGGCAGGAGCCAAGTGCGAGTCCTTGAGAATGTTGCGCTCGACCAGGGTCTCCTTGTCGGGCCTGCTGGCCAGCTTCTGGTCGAGGGTGATGCCAGTAGAGGCCATGGTGGCGTCGCGAGCTGCAATGTGCGGCATTGTGGTGTTTTGTGTGTAGGTAGAATCAGAACAAAGGTTTTCGGTAAGACAATCGATTCCGACGATTGAGATTTTTTGTCAACCAAAAAAACAACGACTGCATGTCCCATGATGCCAAAATAGGCCCTTTAAAAACGAAAAGGCCGATATGACGCATGATGAAAATGTTTCACAAAGGGGTTTTTGGACGTGTCTTTCTTCTTCTCTTCCTTCTTTGATATTTTCGACCCCATTCCTACGTCGCTTCCCCGCATAGGAAAATGAGCAACGCAAAGCACTCGAACCGCACCAGAGGAGGGGGCGACAGAGGGGCGACGAAGCCGAATAGAAACAACAAGCGTCATCATCAAAAGCGAAAAAAGTGCGAAGAACAAAAGTGCGCATTCGAACCAAGACAATCCCTTGACCACAATTTTCCCAGAGATCCCCTCCAACTCAGACTTACAGTGCAAATCGGCGGCATCCTCGGTCGAGTTGATGAGGGAGGCGGCTTCCAGCGGTTCGGGACGCGCGGCCAGCTTGGAATCGAGCGTCTGTCGGAGTCGTTCGCGCTCCAGCTCTGTCTGCGCAGCCTGAATGGCAGGCGCCGTTTCGAGGCCTGCCAGCAATCAGTTGGCAAGGTTGTTTTTTTTATCGGATTGGTTGTTTCAGAAAAAAAAGAAACCAAGGAAGAAGAAAAAGAAGAAGAAGAAGCAAGGAAGAAGGTAAACAGAAGCAATGAAACAAGAAACAACGCCAAGACCAACGCACATCCGCAAAAGGCACACGAGCCAAGTAAACAGTTTAAAGAACACAGTCAAACAAGACGAGAAAGTAAATACAAAGAGGGGCACATTGGGGAGTGGGGGTCAGTAACAAGTCGGAGAGTGCGAAACAACAGAAATCAAAACGAGCGTACTTTTCAGAATGTTGCGATCGAGCAGCTCGCTCGGTTCCATGCGCTGCGACAGGCGGTTTTGCAGCTTGATGGCCGCATCAGCATGCTCAGCTTCGTCTACACACCCATGTATTGATAAAGGACGGGATTAGCAAAGGAGAAAAAAAAAAGGCTCAAATGCTCAAATTCAATAAAAAAAAAAAAAGCAGCAAAAACAGCAAATTTTGTCAGAATTTGGAAATTGAGAAGCATGAAATGTTTCCAATCGGACCACGAGCGCACGATCGCGAGTCTGCCGCCGAGCGCCGAGTGCGTAGCAAAGCCAGTCCAGTTGCATGTCGAATGGTTGCAGCAGCGCACTGGCAGGCTGCTGGCGAGAGTCCGAGGGGCAGAGAGGGAGAGCGCGAATTTCAATGGGAGCTGCCAAATGCGGCAGGTTTTTTCGCATCTTTCGGAGTCATCTCGCGTGCTTCCGCTTCCCCCCTCTGCTCACTCGCTTGCCAACGACTGCATTGACTCGGTAGCAACACGCAATGGTGTGGTGAACGACGGCGACGGCGCGACGAACAGCTGCTTTTGCACCAATTTGCCGATTGGAAAAGTGCCAGTTTTTCATTTTCACAACCCCGAACCGTTTTTTTTTTCTACTTCACTCACTGGAATGGACGGAAAGGGCGACGGCAGCCGACATTCTTATTGGTTGGATTTTGTAAAAAAAAGGGGCGCAGAAAAATCTCAGTGAAACAAGAGTGAGCTCTTTCTGAGCGAAACGAGCCCAATTCACGCTTTCTTTTACTGTATCCGACCACCAGTCAACGCTCAATTCATCCAATTGACACAGCTCTGTTCAACCCGTTCCTTTGCCTTCTTTGTTCTGTCGTTCTTCCTACCCACTCTCTCTTTCTCTTTGGTAAATCCGCTGTGCCATTGCTCAATGCATTTCCATTGACTTGCTTGTGCTCTTCCCCGCCGCTCCCCCCTTCCTCGCCGCCACTCACCCCACCGCCCCCTCCCCTGCCGAGTGGCATCTCACAGTGCACCACCCGAATTATAGAAGCGATCTCGTGAGAAGTGGAAGCCCCACCATCGAGACGAATCCCCATCGCTCTCTCCACGTGGAACTTGAACCCCCCTTGAAAGCCACCACTCTCGCCTCCAACTGCCTCGCTTGGCACATCACTCTCAGCATCACTCAGCATTGGCATCTGAGACGAACTGACCGCATCCCGTTGCATTGCATTCGCCCTTATTACAGAACTCCCCTATTGAATGGCGCGCTCAGGCCTCATCCCAAAGTCCAAGACCAACCACCGGCAGAAGCGCAACGCAATGCCGCGCGATCCCGCCGCTGCGTTTGCGTCTGGATCTTCGGGTGTCCGCAAGGCCAAGACCCGCCGTGGAAAGCGCATCCTGGAAGACCGCGCGCCAAAGATTGAGGAAAACCCAAAGTCGTCGCTGTTTGTTCGTGGCGGCAACACGTCCGAAGTCATCACAAACTGCCTGCGCGAGTTTAGCCTGCTCCGCAAGCCACACACAATCAACCTGCGTCGTAAAAACCCAATTCACCCGTTCGAGGATGCGACGTTTGTCGAGTCGTTCTCGAAAAAGTACGACGCGTCGCTGTTTGCCTTTGGCAACCACTCCAAGAAGCGCCCGCACAACTTGATTCTCGGGCGTACCTTTGACCACCAATTGCTTGACATGATCGAGTTTGGTGTGCAGGACTTCAAGTCGCTGAGCGATTTTAAGAATGAAAAGAGCGTGCAGGGCTCCAAGCCGTGCCTGTTCTTTGCCGGCGACGGGTTTGAGCAGCTCCCCGAGCTCAAGCACGTCAAGAACCTGCTGGCAGACTTTTTCCGCGGCCCCGTGGTCGACAAGATTGCCCTCGCAGGCCTCGACCACGTCATCACCTTTGTTGCGCTGAGCGACAAGAGCATTCTGCTCAACCACCACCGCATTGTCCTCAAGAAGAGCGGCACCCGGCTACCACGCGTCGAGCTCGAGGAGATTGGCCCCTCGATGACCCTCGAGATTCGCCGCACCCAACTCGCCTCGGACGACCTGCGACGAGACGCTCTGCGTGTGCCCAAGCAGCTTAAGCCAACCAAGGTCAAGAATATCGAATACGATTCGCTTGGCAACAAGCTCGGCCGTGTCCACATTGCACAGCCCGACCTTGCCGAGTTGCAGACGCGCAAGATGAAGGGTCTGAAGCGAAGTCACGCCCAAGCGGACGCTGATGATGATGATGATGACGGTGTGGACGCCAGCCAACCCGAGCCTGTCCAGCCGCGTGCCTTGCCTGCTGCTGCTGCTGCTCCTGCTCACAGCCCTAAGCGAGCGCGCGCTGATTCGGATGCGGCTCCTGCGCCCAAGGTTGCCAGCCCCGCCATCAAGGCTGCTGCCTCGCCCAAGATTAGCCCTCGTGTCACTCGCAGCAAGGCCAAGGTTGCTCGCAAGTAATAGCTGCAACATGTGGTGTGTCCAACAGCTCTAGCTCTGCAGAAAAAACAAACCTGGTCAGTCGACATTGAACAAAACTTGTTTCGTTTTGAACAATGGCGCGGATTTGCTGCTCTGTGTTGGTTTTCTCTCTCTCTCTAATGCTGTGATTTCCTTCTGCCGCTGATGATGTATTTGATGTCTGGTTGTGAATGTCGTTGTTGCTTAATCTCCAATTTCATATTGACAAAACAACAAATCCAATCCTTCTTTTTCTTTCTTTCTTTTTTTCCCACTGATCTTTCTTTGTTGTCTCGTTTTCTGTCTCCATTCTCCCTCCCTCCCTCCCTCCCTCCCAAACCACCAGTCCGATGCTGAAGCAGACTGGGTTGCAAGCAGCCGGTCCGAGCGCATCGTCGCCGCTGGCTGGCGTGACTGGCGTCGACACTGCCGTTGACGAGCACTTGTCCCTTGCCACCGCACAGGTTTCTGAATCCTCACTTCCCCCACTTTCCCCGCATCCTTCCTTGCTTCTCGCTCCTGCCACTCGTTTGGCTTGTTGTTAAGAGTGGATCGTCGTCGTGGTCTCCGCTGTTTTGATGACTTTGAGGATTCCCCCTTCCTTTGGTTTTGACCCGTGATTGAGACGCTTGACGCTTGTGACTGCTGCGATGACTTCCCCCCCTTCCTCCCTGCTTCTCTCAACTCACACACGCTCAACCTGCAATGTATTCACTCTCATGATTTCGGATTCTTTCGTATCCGAGTGTCGTGGTGTATCGGCCGACTGATCATCTCTTCCCTCCTCTTTGAAACACACAGTCGCGCATTGGGTATCGACAGCAAGACGGACAAGGCGCTGCTGCGGGACCACCGTCGGCCGTGCCGAGTGCTGCACTGTCATCCAGCAGTCGCTCGGCGTCGCTGGAGGAGCCGACGCTCGACATGTCGGCTGCCATGATGAGCGCGGTGGCGGGAATGGTCGCAATGCCAATCTCGACACAAACACTCGAGCCTACATCGCCTCCGTTGTCGCCGCCGCCACTCGCAGCCCAACCCGCGCTCGCAAGTGGAAGCTCGTCCGAGCACCCATCCATCCATGGCTGGCTGAACAAGCTTGGCGCAAAGGGCTTGGTGAAAACGTGGAAGACGCGATGGATGGTGTTTCAACCATTCAGCTGCCAGCTGCATTACTACGAGAGCCCCAAGGATGTCTATCCTCTTGGGTAAGTGAATCCGTTGGGTGGTGGTGGTGGTGGTGGTGATGATGATGATAGCTAGTGGTCGTGCCTAACGTGGTTTGTTGTTTCTCTTCTCCTGCAAACAGAACGATTGACATTTCCAACGCCACATTCACCATTGACAACGATGCCAACAAGCACAGCGACTCTGGTCACTTTTCCATCAAGTAAGAGACGCGGTCTTTGCTCCTTGATTGCGTGGAATAGGCATGTTCGTATTTGCTAACGGTCTTGTCGTGTCACGCAGCACGGAAGCCCGCCGATATATTCTTGCTGCGCGAGACAAGGAAACAATGCTGGGTTGGTTGGGATCGCTGCAGGAGGAGCGACAGCGCTATCAAGCGCGCATCCAGTCAAATACAAACACAACCGCAACCACTCCTCCCGCGCCCGTGAGTGCAGCTGCGTCTCTGGCTCCCACGCAGGCGGCTGTCTCACCCGAGCCCGCACTCGCGCCCAGCGGCACAGCTTTGCCTCCCTCGACCGCTACAACTGCGCCGCCCGCAAGGCCGAGCCTTGGTACGGTCTCTCCATCCGGTTCGCCTGCATCTGAGCGTCGTGGACCACCCCCGAGGCCTCTTCCGTATGCCGTGTATTTGGAAAATAGCATCGCGGCAGCAGCCGAGACCGGCTCTAGTGCCAGCAGTAGTACCGAGGCACCACCGCAAGTCACCACCGCCCAGCCCACACCGTCAGCACCTGGTAGTGGCGCGGATGCCACAAGCACGGCGGCTCCGGTAGCGTTGGAGCCAGCACCCAGCGCTCCACCGTCTGTCAGTACGGCCTCAACCTCGTCGTCAAACCGATGGTTTTCTTCCCTCAAGTTGAAGACTGCGCTGGGTGGCTCTGGTTCGGCGACTGGCTCTGGCTCTGGCTTTGGCTCTGGCGCTGGCTCTGGCTCTGGCTCTGGCGTTGGCTCTGCATCCAGCTCTCCCGGCAATGTGTCCCATCCGGCTACCCCGGGGTCGGCACAGCGCAAGGCCAGCGACACCACCGACTCCAAGCCCTTCCAACGGTTTGGCTTTAGCATCAAGCTCGGCAAATCGACGGACAGCGCAACCATCGAAAGCTTGCGCGACGAGCTGGCGCAAGCAGAGAAGGACATTTCGGTTCGCGAGGAGGTTCTGCAGTCGCTTTACCAGAGCATCAAAGAGTTGGATGCTGAGCGACAGTCGCGCGCGGCCCTCGACCGCTGCGCGTCAGACAAAGAAAAGGAGGAGCTGCTTGTTGTGCGCGATCGACGGGTGATGGAACTCGAGAGCAACATTCACGAAATGAGCAACGAGCGTGACACGGCTCGTGCCGAGGCAGATGCTGCGCGGGCGCGCATCGCCGCACTTGAAGAGCAGCTGCTGGCCATTTCGGATACGCTCGTTGAGCGCGATCGTGAAATTGTCTCGCTCAGCGATAAAACAATTGATCGACACCAATTCCAGACGGCGCAAGCCGAGATCAGGAAACTCCGCGAGGAGAACACTGCCTTGGCCGAGCGCAACTCGTTTCTCACCTCTGAAAACAACGCTGTCATCCAGTTCCGCACCGACAACGACCGCACTATCGCTCGCCAGCAAAAGAAGATTGCCCAGTTGGAGGGCGACCTCTCGCGCGCTCGATCGTCCTACTATGCTCTTCTCCAGCGCCTTCCGGCCTCGCAAGCGGGAACGGCCAGCTCTGGACTGGGTAGTGAAGGTGGTGGAGGCATCGCTGACCTCGATCCAACCCTGCCTGCGTTTGCCGAGCCGAGTGACGCGCCCAACGATGCTGCGCTCGACTCGCTCGGCCAGTACGATCAGTACGGCTTCTTGGAGCCCTCGAGCTCGGATGCGCTCGGCTCGCTGATCAAGCACAGCAAGAAGCAAGTCGCTACTCAAAGCGAAAGCCTGCAGGAGACTCGCTTGCAGCGCTGGAACCGCTACATGCAGACACATTCTGGCAAGCCGATCGATCCCAACGCGAAAGAGTTAAAATCCCTCGTGCGGAGCGGCATTCCGGAGGAGTTCCGGACAGAGATCTGGCTCGAGTGCATTGAACGGCTCACCGGCGACGACCGCCGCATGATGGGTGCTGGGCACTACTTCAAGCTGCTCGAAAGCAATGTGCGCAAACAATCGCGAGCGACCCAGCAGATCGAGCTCGATCTGCTCCGAACGCTGCCGCTCAATGTCAATTACTCGACGCCCACAGCGCCAGGTATTGCAAACCTGCGTCGTGTGCTAGTCGCCTACAGCTGGCACAACCCGCAAGTCGGTTACTGCCAGGGCATGAACCTGATTGCCGCCATCCTCTTGCTCCATCTCAACGAGGAGGACTCTTTCTGGGGCCTTGTCGCGCTGATTGAGCATGTCATGCCGCCGGACTACTACAATGCCTCGCTGATTGCCAGCCAAGCCGACCAGCGTGTCTTGCGTGATTTGCTGCAGGAGAAGTGTCCGCGTCTCTTTGCCCATCTCGACAAGCTCAAGATTGATCTGACCATGATTACTTTCAACTGGTTCTTGACGCTTTTCGTGGATGCACTGTCCCCTGAGGTGAGATTGAAGGGAGGCCAAAGAATGTGTGGGTCGGTTGGAATCGGGGATTGCGTTTGTGTGTTCCTAACTTGTGTCTTGTCTTTTTTTTTCCCCTCTGATCCCTAATTGCAGGTTCTCTTCCGTGTGTGGGACACATTCTTCCTGGAAGGCAACAAGGTCCTCTTCCGATATGCGCTGGGATTGCTGCGCGTGAACGAAAAGACCTTGCTTGCAATGGACGACTCGCTGGCCATCTTTAACTATCTGAAGAATCTTTCAACAAAGTCCTTTGACCCGGATGTGCTTTGGAAGGTGAGCGTGTGTGTCTGTGCGCGGGCACTTTTTCGATTGCATTTTGACAGACTGGAGGTTTTCTCACTGCGTTGTTCTTTGGCTTCTTTTTCGAGTAGGCGAGCTTCCCCGATTTGAATCCATTCCCAAAGTCAAAGATTGCCCAGCGCCGGCAGCACCACCTGACAATGGTCAAGAACGAAGTCAACGATCTCGAGCGAAACCGTGCCGATTACATTCGGCGGAAGGCTCGTGCCGAAATCGAGGCGCAAGAACGTCTACGCACACAACGACTGCACGAGGAGGAACAAGAAATGCTCAACTCGCAGCAACAGCAGTTTCAACACAATGCCGCCATTCTGGAGCAAGAAACAACAGCGACAACAACGGCAGCGGCAGCGGCCACTGCAGCAACTGTCACTAGCTCGCCAGAGCGAGCCAGCTTCACCACGTCCATCGCTGGCGCAACATCGCCACCGCTGCCTTCGTCGCCGACCGCATTGCGCACAACCATGCCCTTCTTGACGTCGCCCCTGAAGACTGCACCAACGCTTGCTGTAACCCAGTCCGACGGCAGCTCGATCGCACAGCCCACGCCCGCACTGCTGGACGGTGCGGAGCACGATCAGACCCTGCGAGATGAGCTTGCACACGCCACGTCAACTGCCTTGTTAACGTCCCAGTTTGGGCTCGAGTAACGCGCGAGGTTTTTCGGTTTTTTGGGCTCGAGTAACATTGTTTTCGTTCGTTGTTTATGTCCTTGTTGTGGTTTCACCCTCTCCTTCAAATATCAACCGCTATTTGCTCGCAATCACCCTCATTGTTGTGTCGAGCACCTCTAATTCGCACACAATACACAATGCGAACTGAGCGAGGGGTGATGGTGATGACAAAGTCAAGGGTTCGGTTCAGTCTCCCATTCGTTCTCCCCTCTTCTTCTTGTTCATTCCCGCCGCCTTGCTGCTCGTCCCATGGCGACCCCTTCCGGAGCCGGCAGTGGCGTCGCGTCCGCTTCCAGCAGCAGTGGCCACAGTAGTCGTCTGAATAGCATCAGCAGTTTGAGTGGCAGCGACAGTGGCATTGGCGCGGAGGTCTTTGTAGATCCAATCAAGTTGCTCAACCAGCGCGCTGCGGATGTGCCACGGCCACGCAACTTTGCGCAGATGGTCCATGTCTTGCACAGCCTGATGTCACAGGTACACACTCGCCTTCTTGCTCTCTCTCTCTCTGTCTCTCTTGAGTGAGAGTGTGTGAGAGTGTGTGACGTGAGGCTCGTTCTTGATTCGCTCTCCGTCTATTTCGCTCTGGTGACCTCGTCCGACCCCCTTGCTTGGGGGTTGTTTGTTTCCCCCCCCCCTCCAAGCTGCAAGCTGGACTTTTGGCTTGACGCCTTTTGTTGAGTTGGTCGACGCGACCGTCGCTGGTGTGCGTGTCTTGCTTTTCAGCATGGCAAGGTCGCGCCATTTTTTATTTTTTTATTTTTTTATTTTTTATTTTTTATTTTTTATTTTTTATTTTTTATTTTTTCCCAACATTCTATCGGCTTCTCAGTGTAAAATGCATTCGACAATGCCATGTGGAGCACTACAGTAGACGAGCATGTGCAACCGTACCGTGCGGTGTGCAAATTGCTCTAGAATGTGCCTTCTTGATTGCCGGGCGCTTGTACAAAGTTGGTGGCACAGCGAATGTCGGGTCTGAGCACAGAGTGTGCAAGCTTTTTTTTGTTGGTTTTCATTCACTATTGAACTGACTTACAACTTTCCTTCGTCGCGACTGCTACAGGCCAATGTTTACATGTCAGAAAACCGCCTCGAGCAAGCCTACGTGCTATTCATGAGATACACAATGTAAGAGATTTAAAATGCATTCAGATTATGGCTTCGAGTCGATGAACGAACAAGAACACATGCTGGGGGAAACGGATGAAACCCACTCACGAGCTCACGAGGTCGCTCGCAGAATCGTTTTGGAGCTCTCACGCTCGTTTCCAGAGGCAAAGGCATCACCCGAAAACAAGCAGAAAGCAATGAAGTACTTTGCTGTAAGACACTATGACGATCCGGCAGTTGGCAAGCACTTTTTTTGTTTTTGTTTTTTGGGCTCATCCCACAAATCACACAAATCACACAAATCACACAAATCACACAAATCACACAAATCACACAAATCACACAGCTATGCAAAACGGCACTTTCACAATTAGAAAGCATCCGCGCGCAATTACAGGCACGGCACGAGGAAGAGCAGAAGAACTACATTGTTCAAAAGCAGGCAGAGGCACTCGCGCGGGCCAAGCAGGAGGCAGACGACGCCAAACTGGCGCGCGAGGTGCTTTCCCAAGACGCACAGCTATTCCGGGAAGAGCAGCGCCGAGACCGTGACTCTCGCATGGGCACACGGCGAGAGCCCAGCGAGGCCCGTCGTTCCACCAACACGCGCTCGATACCGGACTTTTCCGTCGTCGTGGGCAACCGACCCGTCCCACTTCCGCCAGCAGATCCCGCCATCTCGGGCACCTACCAACCGTCGATAACATCAAGCTCAGCGCCATTATTCCAGGATCCCTCACAGCAAAGCCAGCCGCTTTCTCGCTCCACGAGCATGTACGCCTTGAATCGCCCTCCTCCCCCGATTCCGACGACCGGGCCCAGCTTGAGTACCAGCCAAAGCCAGTTGCTTTTGCCGACGCCCTCCATTGATCGGAGTGCAAAGCCCTTCCTCGGCGGACAGGCATCCGACGACCCAGACGGCGGGTCCCGCCGTTCAAGTCGCGCCCCGTCGCCAAGAATGTCCCCTTCGCCGTCCGTGCACTCCCTCACGGAACTCACCGTACCAATTCCGCTGCAGCCAGCTGCCAACTCTGCCGGCACGGCACCGCCACCTGTTCCCCGGAGCGCCAAGCCCACTCTGTGTAAGTTTGATCAGTCGCTCTCTTCTTGTTGTTTCCCCCTCTCGCTTTTGCCATGCTTGAGTACACTGCTGTGCATGTCGTCTATTTCGAAGGTGCTGATCTGGGCTTTTATTTGTTGGTAGCTGGTCAATTTGAAATGTTCAACGAAACGCGACTGGTGAGCGTCCCGCACGACACAATGTCGACCTTTTTGGCTCTTGCGCAGAGCAACACTGACCGCAACCTCGAGACTTGTGGTATCCTGGCTGGACACTTGGTATGTTCCGTCCATCCCCCCCTCCAAAAGAAAGCAACGAAAGAAAACAAAAAAAAAACATGTTTGTGCATGGTCGCTCACTCCCCCTCTGCCTTGGCAGAAAAACTCGGTGCTTTCGATTACACACCTCATCGTTCCCAAGCAATCGGGCACGGCCGACTCCTGCACGACCAGCAACGAAGAAGAGCTGATTGACTTCCAAGTCGCCGAGGACTTGATCACCATTGGCTGGATTCATGTACATTTTTCTTTGTTCCTTCGCCGTTTTTTTTGCAACCTGTTGAAAGGTGCTACGCGCACTCACGAGTCTGATTTGGGCCTTTTCGTTCTTTTGATTGCGCCGCGCCAGTCGTGCTTCATGTCATCCATCGACTTGCATACGCACTGCTCCTATCAGCTCATGCTCAAGGAGTCGATTGCTAGTCGATTGCTATCGTGTGCGCTCCATCCTATTCCGAGTACGCACATGATTACATTTTGCTGGTGGCGAGTGTCGCGTTGGTGCTTACGCTTTTTTTTTCTGCTTCCAGCAATGCTGCGTTCGTGTTGACGCAACCACACGGTTTGGAGTACCTTCAAGGATGTGACAAGAAAGGATTCCATCCTCATATGGAGCATCCGCCACTTTATGAGGTAAACGGGAGCGATTGGCTTTTGTTCGTGTTGGAAATCTTGCTTTTGGCGTCACACTCACATTGTCCGCGCCTGCCCTTCCCTGCGCCCCTTTGCATTTGACATTGAATTTGCAGCAAGGTGGCCATGTTACCTTTGACTCTCAACGAGGGGTTAAGATTGTCGATTTGCGCAAACTATGAGCTTTATGGTTTTTTTTTGTTTCGTTTTTTTCGCTAGTTTGTTCTCCGCCTTCTCTTGCCGCACCTCTTGTGTGCGTGTGGGTGTCCCTCTGTATCACCATACTATATCTTCCATTTAACTAAACCTACTAATCCAATCTTCAATCTTCAATACATTCTGCAGTCCGTTTTTTTTTTTTTTGATCTTTTTCCTGGTTCCGTGTCGTTTTTCAGCATGAGCAGCAGCAGCAGCAGCAGCAGCCGTGCAGCGTCCGCTACGCCTGCGCACCATCAAGGGGCAGCTCAAGGTTACGCTCAACCACCAAGCCAAGACAACGCACAGACCCAGAGCGCTGCGGTCGAGGTCGACTACGAGGCGCTACCCGACTCGTCGCATGTGGCCGTTCACATGCTGGCTGGCGCGCTCGCTGGCACTGCCGAGCACTGCTTCATGTACCCCGTCGATGTCGTCAAGGTAGAAACTCCGCCGCCACCGCAGCTTCTTGTTGATGTCGTCACGGGCAAAAGCGCGGTCCCCTTACCTTTCGACGACGGCGATCTCAACCAGAAGCAGCCGAAGCCGAAGCCGAAGGCGGAACAAAAAAAAAAAAAAAAAAAGTTGTTGATTCTCAATGCATCTCCCAGCCAAAAAAAAAAAAAAAAAAAAAAAAAAGCATCGTCAAAAAGGGCCACGCTGCTCGCTCGCTGCTGGTTGGTGCTGTTGATGATGAGCAGCGATCGGCCGCACTGTCACAAACCACACCCGAAGACATCTGCGCGACAATGCAACAGTCACACGCAGAGCCAGGGACACGACGAACAAGCTGGCGGACTCGCTGACTCACGTCGAGGCGAACAAAAAAAAAAAAAACGCAAACGTTGAGCCATTCTGCTCACTCACTCACTCTTTTTGCTGCTTTGGCTTTGACCTCTTGCTCTGTTCACAGACGCGAATGCAGAGTCTCAAGAGCGGCGAGGGAAGTAGCAATACGTCGGTGCTGCGGGCGCTGAGGAATCTCACACGATTGGAGGGCGCAGGCGCGTCTGTGCGCGGAATGAGCATGGTCGCAATGGGAGCAGGCCCAGCGCACGCGCTGTACTTTGCCACCTACGAGAAGTGCAAGCTCGCGTTCGCTCCGACTCACCAAATCCCGGGCACATCACCGTCGCCCTTCGTGGCTGGTAAGTCAAGTCGTTCAAGGAACCGATTGCGCCGCCTTTTTTTGTTCGAATGCCAACTCACTGCCCTTCTGGTACTATTCAACTCTGAGTAGCGGGCGCGGCCGTCGTTGCCACTCTAGTTCATGATACCTTTATGAATCCATTTGACGGTAGGTTGATTTTTTTTTTTTTTTTTTTGGTTTCCACATTCGCAACTCACCTTGATCGATTCTTCTTGGCATCACCTCCAGTCATCAAGCAGCGACTACAGATGGAAGGCAGCCCGTTCAAGCGAGCACGAGACTGCTTCAAGCATATTTACCGTACCGAGGGTCCGAGTGCTTTTTACCGAAGCCTCTCAACACAGATCGCCATGAACATCCCCTTCCAGACGTGCCATTTTGTGGCGTACGAGTACTTTTGCTCGGTTCTTAATCCCTCTGGCCGATACGATCCATTTTCGCACGTTGTGGCCGGCGCAGGTGCCGGTGCAATTGCTGCTGCCATCACAACGCCACTGGACGTCGTGAAAACACTGCTGAACACGCAGGAGGTTACCGCCGTCTCGTCGTCCGGCAATAATTCCAATATTCAATCTGCGGCCTCAGCAACAGCTTCCGCATCCGCATCAGCATCATCGTCGGCACAAAACTTTACTGGCCAATCTTCGACGTCCACTCGCGCCATCCACACTGCCACACCCTCATCACTAGCATCCCAAGTATCCACAGCAGCATCCTCGTCCTCAATAGGCGCCTCTGCTGCAACCACTTCCTCTTCCGCATCGCAAGCATCACGACTCGTGAGCCAGCTGCAAGTCTTCCCGCTCGCCCACGCCCACGCAGGCGCGTCGGGCGCTGGGCTGCCACTGCTACACAGCCAACTGCACACCTCGGGCGTTGCTTCCTCGACCTCGAGCGCAGTACCGCCAGTCGTTGCAGATCGGTCGGTGAATGTCAAGGGCGTTTCCGAAGCAATCCGAACAATCTACGCCACGCACGGCCTCAAGGGTTTTCTGATGGGTTTGCGGCCCCGCGTCATCTTCCAAATGCCCTCGACTGCCGTTTCATGGCTTGTTTACGAGTTTTTCAAGCACTCCCTTTCCTCGGATCCCATGACCGAGCCGAATCTCACGACTTGATCATTTTTTGTTTCGTCTGGTTGTTTTTCTTTCGATTTTTTTTTTGACCGATCTTTGACTAATTTTTTTTTCCTTTGAAGTTTTCACTTCTCTTCTTTGGTGTCTGACACGACACTTGATCGATCTTGGACTTGCAAACCAATAACCAACCAGCTCGCCGATTCTTTTTTTTTTTTTTTCGATGAACTTGTTTGGCCACGAAAAGTGTTTGTGCAAACTCGTTCAGAAGGGGAAAAAAAAAATTGGATGTGGCTGCTGTGTGTTTCATGCTTCTTGCTCGTCAAATAAACATTTGAATTCCGCTTACGGTTTGGGTGCGTTGTCCATCTGAATCTGCACGAAGAGATCGGCCAGTCCATTCCCGCCAAAAAAGTCCAACCCTCAGGATGACACAGGCCAATGCGCAAATACCCCTCAGCGAGCCGACTCCATTGGTGTATGGAGACAATGTGCAAAACAACAAGACCTTTCGGCTACTTGAGCTGCACGACGATGTGCTGCAGGCGCTCAAGCGAGGCGATTCGTAAGTTTTGTTTTCCCGCCAAAAAAATTGACAGCGCATTGCGCTCAGCTACAGCCTGACCAGCGGATTGCCTAACTCTCTTTGAAACAATTTCATTTGAATGAATGTCGCAGACTCTGCATCAAGGGCGCCCCCGACCAAGACGCCGTGCTGGCCACAGCAACCCAGTCGTTCGCGATCAAGCAGGCGGGAACGTCCAACACGCTCCTTGTAGCAATGCCACGCGTCCAAAAGTACGTCACCTCGCCAAGCCAAGACAACCAAGACAACGATGCTTCACCGATGGCGATCGACGGAGAAGAGGCAGCAGCAGCCGCGTTTGAAGTCGCCTCCTCGCTGCCGATTCTCGCTTCGTGCCACGAATACCTGGAGGCTCTCCCGTGCAAACCGCGATTGGATCAGCTGGATGCGCTGATAAACGAACGAAGATATGCCGGGGAAGATCAGGAGGATTCCAACCCTGCTGGCAAGGTAATAGTTTGTCATCTCGACTGGCTGGACGTTTTGCTATGCTGCAGGAGGGACTCACTCGTCCGGCGCTTCCACAATAGTACTCGTTGGAAGAGATTTGCAATCGAGTACAGGCAAGCGAGCAGGAGATTGTTCGAGCACTTGAGCAATCGAGCGCCTTGTTAATTCACGGTAAGATTTTGTCGGTCGTGTTTGCTTCCATCCCCCTGAGGTTGGATGTGGCCGATAGGCAGTGTGTATGGCTGCGACGGCATCGCAAGCAGATTTCTTAGTGAAACGAAAAAGGACCTGAAAAAAACGCTCACTCCAGATTATAAACCTTCATGTTGTGTAGGAAAATGGCGTGCCATGGACTTTGCATACGCGCATCTCGTTCTCGACCTGATACTGAAAACGATCACTGAGCACGACTGGTCCTACCGCAAAGTGCCATTGGAGCTATCCGCACAAGATCTGGAGCCGCATGGTATTTCGCGGGACGTTGTGGAGCATTGCTTGAGAACCAACGGCCGAGAGTTACCGACCGAATCTGGTAAATATCATCGCGATGTTCCGGGCTCGTTGCAGTTTGGCTTTGCAGTTTGCGGTACGGTCTTGCTGACGGCAGATTGATTCGTTGTTGTTCGTCCTGGCGCGCAAATTTTCAGAGGCCAACGAGTCCGGCAGCGCGACCGAGCGCTACTTTGAGATGTCTGCAGACAAAATCTGCCGACTCTGCGCCTTGTACTTGCTCAAGCAAGGAAAGGTGAGAAGTTCTTTCGTTGTCTTGTTATGTCTGGCAGCACCAATTCGGCCCGTTTTGACTGAACGCATTTGAAACTGAATGTTTGTCACACCACCCCTCCTACTACTGAAAATGTCGCCAATTTCAGCGATGGCAATTCGACGAGTTTATGGAGGCATGGCAATCAATCGTCCCGCCCGAATTTGTGGTGGAGCTCGCCCTGTTGCAGGTACTGTAGAATGTCAAGAAGGGCGCGGCAGATTGTTTTGTTTGGTTTGCACATGTTTGGACGTCGCTCATTCTTCATTCTTTGTGACATTATTCAGGGCCTTGCTCTTCATGAGGGGCAAGGACAGCAGCGTTTCATCTCGTACTTTAACGCGCAAGAATTGCCGACCGACCCCGCCGCGAGGTTTTCTTCGCTGTTCAAGATGCGACCGCGTTGGACCCATGCAGATATCTTACCCTATGTCAAGTAAGCGAGCCTTGGAGGCCGGGGAGGGGGATTTCTTTGGTTTGGACTTTTTTTGCTGATGGAAGAATTTGTCTGTGCTGCAGTGATCTTACGACTCCCAAGGAGACGGCTGATGCCCTGTTGCTCAAGTATGCACGCGGATCAACTGACAACACCAATACCCGGTGGTTTAATGCGCGATGATGTCTTTCTTTGGAAAAAAAAAACAAGAACAAAAAACCTCGCTTTTGCTTGTTGGTGACTTGATGATCACAATGCAGTGTCGTATCTTGTCCACGGTTGAGCAGCTGACGAACAAAGCGGCAGTGCAGTTCTTTTGAGCGGAGTTGGATGAAGTCTGTCAAGCAGATAGATCTACGAATCGTTCGTACATTTTCAACCTGTTGTTTCACAATCTCATGCTCACAGCAGGAAAAGGCACTCTCAGCGAATGTTCGACCGACATGCCAAATTTCAGCATTTCCCCCCTCCTTTTTCTTTTTTGCACTCCTCTTCTTATCCCTTTCTGAGCTTCTGAGACAAGCACAACAAAAACAAACAATGGATACATTCAGCCAGGGCACGCTGATCCGCCTCGTGTCACTCACATCGTTTGCCATTGTGTATGCGCTGGGCCTCGACTTCTTCTACTTTATTTTTATCGCAGTGGTCTTGTTTGCGGGTCCATTCGTATGGAACTGGGAGAAGAACAAGATCAAAGCCCAGCGAATGCTCGAACTGCAGCGCCGCATGACCAGGGCCGCCAGGACGACTGGCACTGCTTCAACGCTGTCTGCTTCTAACACTACTGCTGATGCTAAGTCAAGCGTGGTGCCGTCGAGCGGCGCGGCCGGAGCAGAGTCTGAATCCGAGCCTGCCGAACCCGTCTTTGGCGCGTCTTGGGACCCGGAGCGGCAGCGCGATCGCCGCAATGCGTATCACGACAAGATCAAGTCAGAACAGCAGCCGAGCTCGTCGCCGAGTGAGGCCGAGTCGACGTCGCCCGCGGCGGCAGATGATGCACATACGTCGCCCGCAGCGACTCAGACAGACTCCACCGAGCCGGCCACGACAAGCATCGCATCGCCAGCCGAGCTGCGGAAGCGTCGACCACAGCGAGCAGACTAGCAGAGTAAAAAAAAGTACACACGCCTGTCTGTTTACTGTATATTTTTGTAATCGTTGTATTTGAGTCAAATGTGCATCAGCGCGAGAATCAGCGCGAGAAACAGCCGCCGTTCACAGAGTTCAGAGCTTCGACGACAGGGGCTCGAATTTGAGCGGGTACAGAGACATGGTCCGCTTGAACGCAACCACGTCTTGGATGTGGATCGGAGGCGTCGCGAGCTGAGGAGAGGGCACAAGCGATGGGTCGGCGGAATCTGCGACATCTTTGGCAATTTCAGCCACAACTGCATCCGGGGCCATGCCGGCAGCGGCTGTGCCGACAACTTGCGTCGAAACTTTGCGACGGAGGGGACTGGCGGAAGAAAAGTGGCGTTCGAAAAACCCAATCAGCTCGGATTGCGTGATGGCGCGCAGCACTGCGACTTCCTGATCAACTGCAATGCCAACACCAAAAAGCATCCACAGATGATGCGTTAGTGGCACAATCGTCGTTATTTTTTCACGACTCATCCACTCTCTGTTTTGACATACCGCGGTTGAAGTTGTACATTTGCGCAGCAATTTCAGCCCAGGCGCGTGTGGCCGCTTGGCGCAAAGATTTGTCCTTGACCAATTTTTTGGCAATGGTTGCTTCGACGTGAGCGTTGAAATCTTCCTGGGGCATGGATTGGAGCAGTTTCTGAAGAAGGCCGTTGCAGAAGAAAAAGAAGAAAGAGAACAAGGTGAGCAAAAGCAAAGGCAAGCAAAACCAACCCGTTCAACCACAAAAAGGACATCACTGAACATACGCCAAAATGGAGCAAGAACGCTTCAATGCGATGGTCGACAAATGTTGGATGACGGCTCGATTGGACCACAACGCGAGCACCATGAACGCCTGTCAGCAAACAAAACAAAAGAAAAAAAAACATGCACTCTTCAGCGTCGATGCAAACGAAACATACAAGGAAAATGTCGGCATCCTACCGTATTGGTGCTTGATGCCAGACCCGACAATATAGCCAAGCTGCTCCTTGGTGCGCAGCTGGTTGAAGCACGGCTCGGCGAGGATTTGGCAGAGCAGCGAGAGCGTTGCATTCTTGGGCACCTCCTCGAGGCCAATCTGCACAAAAAGTCGACAGATCAAGAAATGTAAGGGCGATGGGTGGGAACAGGCTACCACGAAATCGCGCCTCGTCGTTCGTTGGTTGTCAACACCAACGCTCACCTGGTAGTAGTTTTCGACAGCAGAGATGTCGCGGATGGCGTTCTGGCTTGAATAGAGAAAAGTCTTGCCTACATTGCCAAAAAAGAAAAAAAACGCGTCGCATGTCCATCGTTAAAACCAAATTTCGCCTTGAACCAAAAAAAAAGGCAAAATTACCTTTCGGCACAACGTGGCAGCGCCCCTTCAGCCGCTCCATCGGAAGCAAAGAGGAAACGTTTTGGTGTCGCTTGAGAGCGGCAACCACAGTGTCCGATAAAGCATTCGCTTGTTCTGCGGTAATGTTGCCGACAATCAGGGACTCAAGATGGATGCGAGACAAGAGCTGCGGCACGAACGCATCCAGTCGCTCCAAAGTAACATCTGCACCATATCAAGAAGGATCCCAAACAAACGGGAAAAAAAGTCAGATGACGCGAGGCAAGACGGCGCACTCATTCAAACAACGGAAAGAGGTGTGAGAGCAGTCAGGGCAACTCACGTTCCAGCTCTGCGAGCTTTTGCTCATGGTTCCAAATACGCTCGCTGAGCAAAAACGAAGAGAGGTAGGTCACTTGACTGCTGGGCTGCTCGGCAGAAAAGTTCTTGAGCTCGCGTGTGTACTGCGGTGAGACGGGTGAGTCAACAGAACCAGGCAAGAAAACAAAAAAAAATCGTGGTACGACAAAAAAACTTACTGCATCCTTGACTTCCTCAAACCGATTGGCGTTGGTTTTGAACGACCCCAGCCGATCGAAGATGCGCTCGACGAGGAGTGGGAGCTGGTGCGAATAGCCATCCACTCGAATAATCAATCCGCAGAAATCCGTCACAATGGCATAGTCAAGACCAGCAATCTCGGCGTGGTATGCAAACTCGTTGAGGGCGTCGCGAAGCAAATCGCAAAACAGACGACTCAGGACAGCATGCAACGGGTCGACATAAGATAGTGGGCTGGAAGATGACGCAAAGCAGCAAACAGAGTGGGTGAAAGTCAACAACCAGACAAAAGAATATCAAAGTTAAACATACCTCGTCAACTGGAAGCTCACCCACGTCTTGGGGAGGAGGAATTCTGCATCTTGCTTGTGCCAGACGCGAGACAACGCAGAGTCTTGAATGATGACGGGGAATGGCTGGGGCTGCACGGCCAACCACACAAGAGAGTGAGAAATCACGCTCAAATCCTGCAATAAGCTTTGATAATAAATCGCATCGTGGCGGCGGATACCTCGTTTGGTCGCGCCCGGAGCTCGAAATCGGTCGGCACAAAGTCGTTGGGGAGAGGCAGCTGCAGTTGCGGATGGCACGTAGCCAAGCTCCATGCCTAGGTTTGACAATGAAGAGGGGTTGAGTGATCACGAAACGCAGAAAACAATCCTTTGTATACCAAGCAAGGGCAACAGGAAAGCTTTGCATGCTAGTTCAGTTTACCTTCAACTTGGCTTCCGGAATTCGTTCTCGCTTGTATCGAGCACCGTAGAATTCGAGGGTTTGGTCGGCCACATTTTCGAGAGTTTGGGAAGTGAGAATCAGCCTGGTCAAGTCAGAGCAGCGACAGTCAAAACGGGAATTTGATCCAAAAAGCTTCCACGAACCAAAAAAACAAAAAAAAATTAGTGCAATGTTACCGGAGATTTTGCGGAGTGAGAAGATCGGTAAGCGTCGAAATCAAGACGGGATCAAACGCAGCGTAAGTGTCGTGGCCGGAAAGAACGCGCGAGGGAGCATAGAGATGCAGGTTGTTTGCAATCGCCGATGCAGCGCCCATGGGCGGCTGGCGGTCCTTGAAGCGGAAAGCAAGATCTCCGAGAGCCTTGCATTCTTGGAAAATGTGCTCCTGGGGGCCTCGCGCGCGCATCATTGCAATGTACTGGAACACGGCCATCACGACGTCATCGGTCGCAGTGAGACCCTTTTCCGTCAGCTCAATGTGGATGGAAAAGAAGCTAAATCCGTTGTGACTGTTGACCAATCCGGCCGACAAGCCATTGGCAAGAGCGCATTCCTGACAATGCAAACAAACCAAGCAAACAAGTAGCAGAGGGCATGAAAATGGTGAGAAAACCATCGAAAAAAAAAACAAACAAAAACAAAACAAAACAAAGCCCGACAACCCCAGTCCCACAAACTCGACTTGGTACCTTGAGATAGGACAGAATACTATTCGTCCCTTCGTGGCCGATGAGATGGGACATGTACGACGTGGGGTGGGAGGCACTGTGTTCCAGCTGGCTCGGAAGAGGGAAGAGCAGCTGCAGGTAGCGGAGATCCTTGACGGGAACCACATACAGCTGCTCGCCGACCTGCTCCGGACCGTAGGGATGCGTGTCGAAGCGCGGGATTGCCAACTTTTTGTTCTTCACGGCGGAAAACTTGGACGTGACCAGCTCGGTGAGCACATCAAGCGAGTACGGCCCAACCAGGGAAAGCGTCATCAAATTGGACGAGTAAAAGTCTTCGTGAAACTTGAGCAGTGCTTCGCGCACGTTAACGCCAGCAGCTTCTGGCCGAGTTGCCAGCGTTTCGTGGTTGCCGGTGCCAAACTTGGCGAACGGATGTCCAGGTCGAGACGTGAACTTTTCCAGCTGGAAATTCCGCCACGCATCCGACTAGTAAAAGGAGCCATTGATGCGAGGAATTGTTGTTGAGTGCAATCAGCAAGTGATGAAGTGATGGTGGAGTGAAATCCAGCCAAACAAAGCGAAAATCCCACCCTTCCAATCAGAACAGAGTGGCAAAATGCAAACCATCGCCAACCCGAGCAAGGACACCAATCTGGTCCGCTGCTCCTTTTTGCGTTACCTTGACATTCTTCTCGTGCTCGGAATTGACCGCATTGAGCTCCTTCTCGGTGGCGTTGGCGCTGAACAGCGGCGCGATAAAGAACTGAGCAAAGCGGTCGACCGCTGCGTCAAAGTGTGCTGCCGCCACGTCGAAAAAGTAGACGGTGTGGTCGGCGGACGTGTACGCGTTGGACATGCCGCCATGCTCGGAGAGGAAGGCGTGGTACTCGTTCTCGAGCGGGTAGCGCTCAGTGCCCATGAAGAGCAAGTGTTCCAGAAAGTGAGCCAGACCAGGCAGCGCGTCGGGCTCGCTCATGTGCCCGGCATAGACATCCAACGCCGCTGCGCCCTTCTCCGCACGCATGTCAGACACAACGACGGCCTACAATGTCGTTGTTTCAGCGATGAGTCAATCCGTCAACAACAACGGAGGTTCGGTGGAAAATTGTCAAAGAACCAAGCGTTTCTCGCTTCCTTCTGCTCGCATTGCACTCGGTCTCTCTCTCTCGCTCTCTACAACAACACCTGGTGAATTTACACGAAGTTCATTGCCGAGTTCAATGTAGCGATACTCGCGGTCATCTTCGGGAGACTTGACGACAGTCGTGTCGGACAGAGTCATAATTTCGCAAAACCCAAAAAAAAAAAAAAAAAAAAAAAAAAAAAAAAAAAAAAAAAAATAGAGTAGGAGGTTGAGCCAGAAAAAAGAAAGTCCAAAATCCTACGTAAAATTGAACTCAGAGTCTGAGAATCGACCCTCTGGTACAAAGTGAAGGAAATCTCTGCTGTACTGTTCATACAAAAATTCAACATCGCCGCTGTTCCCGGCGTTTCAACAACTCTTGACTCATACTATCCCGATCATTAAATTTCGACCCCCCCTCTTTTTTTCACTTTTTCGCCCTCCCTGGGACCTGTGTTGCTTTCCGTCTCGCCCGCGGAATGTTCATTCATGGTACGGTGTACCGAACGTCTGATGAACACCGGGAGCGGGGGTTGTGAGTCATATCAGAGCAGCGGCGAGCAAAATAAAAAATATAAGGAAACTCAAAAAATTCACTTTTCCCGCCCAAATTTTGGTTTGGGTTCAGTCTTTTTGTGCGCATGACTCGCACACGCAGTCAGTCCACGTCCCGCGTGGCTCCCAGACAGCCCCCGGTATGGCTGCGTCCAACTTCACCAAAAAGACCGCTGCCCGTGCTGGACAAGATGCCCAGGGAGGTCGTCCGCGGTCAAGTGCTCGCGTTGCGAAATGCTGGCCTCTCCTACAACAAGATCGCCACCCAGCTTCACCTCCCACGTTCTACAGTGATCAGCATCACCCAACGTTTCTCGGGAAGGGCGACGACGAGCGACAGCCCCCGCCCCGGTCGCCCCAGCAAGCTCAAGTCATTTCACCGCAACAACATTGTAGCACAGATCCTCCTCGATGAGTCCGACACCGCACCCGAAGTGGCCGCCACTATGCGCACATTGTCCAAAGTTCGTGTCTCTCCATGCACGATAAGAAGGGTGCTGCATGGTGCAGGACTTGTCAGCGGAGCGAAGGTCAAAAAAGCCCTCTTGAAAGAGACACACAAAGAGCGACGCTTGGCCTTTGCACTCGCTCATCAGCATTGGACCGTCGATGACTGGCTGAGGGTCGTCTTCTCCGACGAGACTGCTCTCTATCTCTACAGGAACAACAACGGTGGTCGTGTATGGCGTCTGGTTGGCGAAACGTTGACCGATCGATGCGTGCAGGGCACGGTCAAGTTCGGCGGTGGCCATATCAATGTTTGGGGCGCCATCTCTCGTTTCGGAATTTCGCTTTTCTGCGAGGTCGGCGACGTCATGAACGGCGACACCTACCTCTCAGTTTTGGAGAGCGAGTTGCTAGCAAGCATTCGCGTGTGGAACAACAAAAACGAGATGATTTTCATGCATGACAATGCCCCTTGTCACAAAAGAAAAGATGTGGCGAAGTGGTTCGAAACCAATCAGATCACCGTCCTGGACTGGCCTGCGAACTCTCCCGACCTCAACCCCATCGAAAATGCGTGGAACATGGTCAAGAACAAGATCTACCAGGAGAGGGAGATCAAGAGCAAGGCCGCGTTGTGGGAACGCTTCCAAGCGGTCTACGAAGAAGTGCTCACGCCAGAGGTCTGCCGCGATCTCATTTCATCGATGCCGCGCCGCATTCAAGCTGTGATAGATGCCAATGGTGGTTATACCAAGTACTGAAGTGGAGCGAAGGCGCTGCGACACGTTGTTTGTGTGCCATGTAATGCTTTGTGAAAATTGGGCAAAAAATCCGCTCTTTTTCTGTTTTTTTGAGTTTCATTTTTGTCTGTTCTCGCTTCGAATCTTAACTCCCAGCCCGCTGCTTCACTTCTAAAATGTGTCTGGTACACCGTACCATGAATGAACATTCCGCGGGCGAGACGGAAAGCAACACAGGTCCCAGGGAGGGCGAAAAAGTGAAAAAAAGAGGGGGGGTCGAAATTTAATGATCGGGATAGTATATAAAAATTTCAACACGCCTCTCGGAAGCGTGGCACAAAGGGGTCGTGTCTTCTTCGACTTCAGAAGAAAACAACGCGCTTCGTTCAGTTCTCCTGGTCTTGCAGCTGCTGCTGCTTCCTGGCCTTCTCGTGCTACATAGCAAGGGGTCAAAGAGACGAGTTGGGACTTCCGTGAGTTTACCTTCATCACTACTCGAATCACCTCTTCCCCCAAATCCTCAACACACACACACGCGCACACACAAAACACCGTTCAGGACACAACGCCGACACAAAAACTTACTCGCTTGAACATCTTCTTCTTTTCCTTCTCGGACAAGTTGGGATTGTTGAGGATCAAATCCAAGAGCTTGTCCATCTCTTGATTGGTGCTTTCAATCCTTGTCTTGACGGCGGTTTGGGAATCTGACATGACAGCAAACACAGCCGTGGGCGCAGGGACGTAGTCGCCGTTGTGCTGCTCCACGTTTTGTTTGACCTGGTCAATTTCGTTCTTGAGCTCGTCCGGTGTCTATCGCAATAAAAGATTTACACAAAAGCCGATTCGGAAAGAAACAACAACACAAACCCAATCCAAACAACATCAGACGCTCTTCGAATCCTCCTGCTCGTCACGACATCAATGTGGTTTTGTAAAACTTACCTCGAACAAGACCTCGTGCTGTTCAATGAGAAATTCGACAAGTCGAGCACGCCGCTCCGATCGCTCAATGGCATCGACGCGATTGGTAATGTTGATGCTGCTGCCGGGCTGAATAAAGTCGTCGTCCGACGAGCGCAGGAGATTCGGCTCAAACATTTTCGCAAGATTGCTGATTTGCATCTTGTTCGAGTCCGAGTGGGAAGCAACCTTCTTCAAGAAGGACAGAAGCGAATGCAGTACCGTCGCGTGGGAGGGGTGCAACAGAGCGCACACAATCTGCAGTGCATACGTGCGACGCTGGATGGACAGCGACTCGAATTGCTCTGTTTGGATTCAAAGCCATTCATGTGAGGTGCCCACTTGTACGAGCAATTCCCCCAGACAAATCTTCTCAAGCAACACAATAAGCGCCGAGGACGTACTGGCGATCTGCTCAATGTAAACAAAGAGCCTAAAGGTCAGAACGGGCTCTGGCAGCTGCTGGAAGAAGGCTTTGAATGCACCAGTAACGTCGTGCACATTCAGCACATCAAGACCATACGACTTGAGCCAGGCGGCGGAATGGAGCTCGAGCGGCAGGTTGTCATTGTAGCACTCCTCCATGACCTTCATGAGCACCTTGATGCGGCTCGCGACGCCGCTGCGGCGGAAGATTCCTTCCTCGTCGAGATCTGCCAACATTGAAGCACAGATGTGGCAGTTTGGCATGAGTGGCAGAGCGTTACGGCAGCGATGCAGCCCCAATCAAAAACGCTGCTGCTTTTCCGCGTTTGGGCCTTACGCTCAGAGAGAAACTCCATCATGGACTCGAGCACCAGCGGCATACCCTGAGCAGCGACCGAAGCCAGCGGCGATCCAAAGAATCTGCGTGTGACTGGTTGCACATCAAAACAGCAAAGACACAGAAAAACAAAATGAAAAAAAAAAAACCAGCGCGAAACGTTGAAAGTGAGTTGAATTAACATTCGCACCGTATCACCACGAAAGTACCCAATACATAAGAGCAGTGCATGCTTTGTCATGCTGCAAACGATGGTCATTCAAAACGACTATCGATTCTTATTTTTCAAAACGGATCGTTTTTTTGTTTTTTTGAAACGGTTTCAAACCTGTTTGGAATGTTTGAATCAATGCTGTCGACTGCCTTCGCTCTTCGCCCATTGGAACCAAGCTCATCTTGCTGGGTTTGAGTACTGCATGCATGCATGCACAGTGGTCCAATCATCGTGCTCTGGCCGAGTGGCCTCGGCACGACAGGGGCGCACCGCTTTTGCGAACAATGCTGTTTCAGTCTCATTCAACCTCGACTACAAACACTTACTCTTCTCGATGCCAAAGAGTCGACTGGCAGACGCTGTAATCCTGGACATGGTGCTCGGAGTCATGGGCGCGAATGCACCCGACGCGGCAGATTTGCTCGGCGTGCTCTTGACTGGGGTGGCGGGTGTGGCGGTCGAGGCGAGCGCGTTCAGTTCGGGCACGTCCAGCTGCTGAATCAGTCGGTTGAGGAGCAAGTGCTCAACCTGCTCCTTTTGGCAGCGCTCGAGTGCAGCTGGAGAGATCTTCTTCTCGCTGTGAGCATGCTGAGGCGTTTGCGGGGGTTGCTGCGGATGGGACAGTTCTCGCAAAATGGACGACATTCGAAGATGAAAGGTTTGGCTGAAGAAAAATAAAAAATGAGCGCAACGATCGAATTGGGAAAGCATGATGATTAACGTCATAAACACAAGAGCAAAAAACATGAATCAATAAATAAAATCAAAAGCAGTCAGTTAACAAACATCGGATACTTGAAAAAAAAAGAAGGGGAGGGGAAAACAAGAAAAAAAAAAAAGAAGCAAAAAAGCAAAAAAAAAAAAAGAAGCAAAAAAGCAAAAAAAAAAAAAAAAAAAAAAGCAAAGCGAAAAACGTTGTTGAAAAAGAAAATCAGAACGAAAAGAAAATTGTTAGACATTGCTGCTTTGGTGATAATCGTCCAGCGGGAAATCACCAAAAGCACGCCAGTTGGAGACAACACTCGAGGAGCGGGACAGCTTGACACTGCGCTGATCGGATTCGTCAAGCGCTGACACGTCGGATGCGAAAATATCCACACCGCCCGGCTTGCTCTCCGAGCTCGAGTCAGAGCCAGCTGCCTCGTGGGCAGCATTCTCGAACATTTCGGTCGGGGACAACTCGGATCCGATCGAGCCACGAGAGGAAACGGAGACAATGCGGGTGTCGACCGCTCCTCGGCTCGCAGTCCGTTGCCACTCGAGTTCCAGCCGAAGCTTTTGCACTTCCAGCTCGCTCAGGCGGAGAGCAGTGACGGCCATACTCTGGTGCTTTCGCGCCATCGCCAATATAGCCACTTGACGCTGCTGCTCCAGCTCCTTCCGTTCGAGGTTGCGCTCGAGACGAGCCAGGTACTGCGCGTGAGCTTCAGCCTGCGTGGATTCGTTCGCAGAGCGATTCGAAGCCAGTCGCCGAAGCCGTGCGGCGGAAGCCACGACGGAGGCAGCACCATCAGCAGCAGCAGCAGCACCAGCAGCAGTGGACGACACGCCAGCCCCGTCAGCTGCAGTTGCGGCTTGTGAACCGGAAGTGTCTGTCTTGGTCGAGTCATCCAGGTCCACGTCGGTTCCGCGGTAGGATGTCTTGTTGATTGTCGCAAACAAGGTCGAGATGGAGGCGGACTGCTTGTACAGGCCAGCAATCCGCAGGGCTTTCGGGAGGAAGATGAGGAAGAAGACAACAGTCGTCACAAACAAGGTTGCGTGGACTTCGAGCAGCAGAATGGTGCGCGGGTGAACGACAGAAGTCAGGGCAAAAATGATTGAATAAATCACCAAGCCTGCCAGCAAGGTCGCGTACACGGAGAGCGCAATGTACTGCGACTCGTTGTACGCACATAAAACGTTGCGTGTCACGAAAGCAAGGTAGCAGCAGTACACGACAAGGGCGCCCTTGATGCACAACATGACAACCAAGAAGGAAGTGTGCTCGTCACTCACGCACTCGTGGTCGTATTCGGAGCGGAGATGGAACGGAGCGATGCCGGTCCAAACCCCGAGAATCAAGCAGTCGACGAGAACAAAGATGAGCACTGGGACGAGCACTTCGCTGTTGCTTAGTTTGATGGCACGCAGCGTACAGTTGTTTTTGAGCTTGCGGAGCCGCCAGAGCTTCGAAAAGAGCGCGCCCATGGCAATCATAAACCCGAGGTTGAACAGCCAGAGGCGGGCTGTGCAAAAGGCCGCCGTCTGCACACGGCTTGCCAGCAGCGTGTCCACACTCAAGACGCAAATGCCAACCAGAAGAGTGGCGAGGAACAGGGGCGAGGAGGAATGGATGACCTTGGTTTTGCGAAGTGCAAACACGAGCACCAGGCAGATGAAGCAGACGACCAAATGGAGACCCGAGAGCGTCACCAGAAGGTTTGCCTGTCGTGGTGCAAGGTCGTTGCTCACAATGCAGGGTGCTGGATCGTTGTACTCGACGCAGAGCTTGCAGCTTGCGCTTGAAGGTTCGTCCTGGAAGTGGCCTGGAGGACACGTCAACTGCGCGCTGGCGCCAGCCTGCGGTTGGTAGTATCCGAGCTGCGTTGGCAGACAGAAGGTCTTGAACGACGGCTCGGGCCGGTACGTGCCAGGACTGCACAGTTCGCACGTCAATGTGGAGGGATTAGCACGGCGACCAGCAGCACACGCGACAGAAATGCGCACCGTCGCATTCAGCGTTGACACGACATAGCCGTCAGAGATGGTGTACGTAAAGGAGGTCAAGTTGATGCCACCCGAGGACACTGGGGCACGGTACACCACCGTGGAAACGCCGATGGGAAGTGTCCCGTTTGCAACAGTGATGGGCAAGCCGGTCACAGTGAACAGTTGACCTCGATGTGGCAGGCCTACAATGATGAACTGAAGAGGGTCGCCATCTGGATCTGCGCCAGTCAAGGTCACCGTGGTGTTCTGGCCCTGCAATGCAAGCACTGGGGAGGTGTATCCTCCGATGGGTGCGGTGGACATGAGCAACCGGGGCTTTAGCGAGGCCATAACGCCATCCAAAACGCCGTCGGAGGCGTCACGCGTGTCGTTGACAAAACACGGGCGTGCGCGAAGTGGCTGGTTGAATGCACATTGGCCATCCCCAGCTCGGCAGTACGGCTGCGTGTTCGGGGTGCAAGCTCCAAACACAAGCCGGTTGTTGAAGCGCGAAATATCGCACGAGGATGGAGCCGAGACCAGCGCGTCAGCGTCCGTTGGCAGGTCATCCAGATCGATCGTTTCGTCAATCGTCACCTCAGGATCAAACGTCCATTGAGCCAGCAAGTGCTGACTCTCGCGAGGAACAGCGCCGTCCTTGTACGCCTGCAAGGCTTCCGGTGGCTGAACACCCGACCAGACACGAAGGTTGTCAATGAGGCCCCTGTAAAAGAAGTCATCCCCCCTGGAAAAAAAAACCACAACCAGAGTATGAACAGGGGTCGGGGAAGCGCACGAAAGGAAAAGAGGAGGGCAACGTGGAAAGCACAACACAACAAGGTTAGACCAACAGCTTCCACAGAACAAACCTCCGGCACCAGTAACAGGTGAAGCAGCCACAAGGGAAAAAAAAAACAAGAACGAAAAAACGCAGGACGTACCAAAATGGCCAGTGACAGACATACAAGCCGAGCACATCAGCCTGCGAGCCAAAGGAAGGACGGACTTGGACCACTTTGCCATTCACGTAGAAGGAAGCGACGCCGCCGTCCAATCCGCCATCGGAAGTGATGGCGAAATGGTTCCATGCTCCAAAGAGCGGACGAATACCAGAGGACGCGACTGAAACATAGCCATCCGAGTTGGTCACATTCCAGCCATCGTAGATTTCGGCACCGCCCGACGACCCAGGAACGCTGGCCATGAATCGGCCAAAGCAGTCGCCAGGGTTGTTGCACCACTGACCATCGACGTCGGACGCGAACGAGTAAACAACCCCATCCATCTCTTGTGCGAAAAAGTATCCCCACCATTCAATCGTGTAGGGGCTTGTGCCGCGCACGTTCCCATAGAGTTGTGTCGGGAGGGCAAAGTCTTGGGCTAGCGCAAAGCTGTTGCCCGTGCAGTGCAGCATGCCGCCAGCCGTGCCGACAGTCGGAGCAGTGTTGTGCACGTTGTCCACAGCAACGTAGCCGTATGCCGATCGCGCCTGAGTTGTCGGGTCGACAACAAAGAACTTGACGGTAACGCGCGGGATGTTTTCCGGCAACGGCAGCGAGTTTGTGTACGAGATGACAAACTTTTCCGATTGCAGAAACCACCGAGGGTTGGCATCGGTTGGTACGGGCCCCTTCAAAACGGTACCATTCGCAAACTCCAGCTGGAAAGGCCACGTTGGGACAGAGGCAATCGCGACCCGCGACGTGCCGGTCAAGGGAGACTGCTGTGCGTCTGCGAGCCGCCCCATCAGTTGAAATGGCGAGGTTCTGAACGTGACAAAAGTGACGTCCTGAAACAGTTCGGGACCATCACGTCGCACATCATTGGGATCCACCTGGCCGCCTCCAGTCTGAGCAGGCGGATTGCTGACCTTGAACAAGACAGACTGACGTGCTCCAGCAAGCGGAGCACTGGAAATGACATACCGGCCAATGTGGCGAAGATCGAACGTTGTCCCCGCGGTTTCGGCGCCCATGACGATATCGCGCTGCTTTGGACTGCGGTCGCGGATGGTGGCCGGGCGCGAATTCGCCGAACCGGTGTAGTCGATGTTTGTGAGGAGCTCCAAACGCTCATCAAAGTTGTAGTACATGACGATATCCGCCATTTCGTCAATGCGGAGGGTGCGATGCAGGGTGGCAAGGATTTGCGGTCCGGATCGCGCAACGGACCAGATGCGAATTTCATCGACCGTGCCATCGAAATTTTCATCCAGCTGATCGCCAGTAAAGCTTCGACCAATGGACAGGCGTGTCGAGTCGAGAGACACTGCGGAGCCCGAACACTGCAGCGACAAAGTCAAAATCCCATCCACGTAAATCGTTTTGACGTTGCTGCTGTATGTGACGGCAATGTGGTGCCACTGTTGGTCGAGAAGACTGCTGGTAGTTCCGACACGCGAGCCAGGAATGGTGCCACAGGATCCTCCGAGGAACGGGGTGAGGAACTGCACAGTGTTATTGGTGATGACGGAAACATCAAAGCCGTTGACACCTGTCGTGCTGAGCAATGGCCAGCAGCACTGCTTGTCCGGCAAACCTTGCTTGTCTGGGGCACTGGCACGAAACCACAGTTCTGCGGTGAACGCTTTGAGCAAAAGCGGCCGATCCGCCCCCACACACGAGCCCGAGTCGTACACGACAATGGGCGCGAGGGCGTTTGCGAGAGAGTTTGAGCCGCGAAGCATGTTCCGTTGCGCGAGCTCGGTCGGATATCGCTGCAGGCTGGAGAGGTAGAGGGCGTTGCCACCGCTGCCGGGAATGGGAAGTGTGCGGGACATGATCGGCACTTGCACCGCAGAAATTGCATCAAGCGCTTGCAGATAGCACTTTGTGGTACTGAGTGTAACGGTTGGGAGTTGTGTGGAGTAAAAGCCGGGGCCGGGTGCAGCCCACGGAGGCAGCGGGACTGTCATGTTGGAGGCGGTGCGGTTGAGTGACGGGCTGTAATACGTCAAAAAGAAGTTGGCGGGCGTCGGAACATCGGGAACAGCATAGATGCTTGTTCCAGAGGCGGTTGGAGGCCGGTCTGGCACGTTCCAATCACTGATCGACAGGACAAATGCGTCCGAGGAAGGGTTCAAGCCCGAGTATTCCGTGGGGGAGTGGTAGTCTGCATATGGGATGCAGGTATTGACGGTCGGAACCAGGGCAATCATATCTGCAATCAGATAGTTGTACATGACTGCCCGCGCCCAGTCAATCAGCTGGGACCAAGACGAGAGCAGCGATGCAGCTTGCAGAGGCGGCACGCCGCTGAGCTGTGCCTGTAAATCTCGTCGTTCACGCCGACTTATCGTTGACCCGGAAGTTGTGCTTGGCGTAGAGCTATTGGCTGTCTTGGTGCTGTTCACAAGAGGGAAGAACGGGATTGCGCCGGACGCCAGGTTTTTCAGGTAGTTGGCGGCAATGCCAAACAAGGTGGTGGCGTTGAAGACGACCTTCCAGTCGACCACTACGTGCTCGCCGGCAATGGCATAAGGCTGGCGCAGGTTCATTTGCACGGACAGGATGTGGGATGGCGTGGTCTGTGCCGAGGCGAACAGGAGGCGGCTGTCGGGGTTTGTCGTGGTGCTGACATCTGCCAGCATCCAGCACGCAGCGACCACGAGCACGCCAAGCAGCCGCAGCGTCAGCGTCCCCGTCGTGCTGGCTCCCCGTCGCCGCAACCGCAGTGGCGCGCTGTCACGGGGCTCACGGCGGTCGGCCGTCCGAGCGGCGGTCGTCGTCGTCGTCGTCGTCGTGTGCATCGCGCGACGTTTCGTTTCAGCACCCAGATCAGTCAGAAAGGTCTGTTGGCTTTGAAATGTAGTTTGTTCCAAGAGGGCTTGTGCAGGAGTATTGTCGGTTCTTGTTTTAAGAATAGAATCAAGGAACGAGAGATCTTTGTGCTTGGCTTTTGCCTGAGTGTGGAGTTGAATAGCAGCAGGAGACGAACAGAAAAAAAAAAAAAAAAACGGAAACCAAAATGTGAGTTCGCAACAACCAATGCAAGCCCCCCTTTTTGTCAAAACAGCGAATGTACAGTCATTCACTCCCTCGCTCGCTTCCTATTTGCCAAGCAACAGAGTTGCTCTGCATTTATGGGCAAGCGGGGGTGACTGCTGTGGCGGTGATGCCCTCTTCCTTATCATAAATCTCGCGGTAAGGCTTGGGCATGGCGTGGCGTCAACGATGATGATGATAAGTGATTTTTTTTTTTTTTTTTTTTTGGTTCGCGCCGTTCTTTTAGCAGCAACCCCCCGCTGCAGCCAACGTTTCACGCAGCACGTTCGTCACCGCAGCGCCACCACAAATCCCAATCACCGTTCAACTCTGTCCAAACCGCGTGCCCCCCCTCCCCATCGCCGCCGCTTTCCTTGCCGCAGCAGCCGCTGTTAAACAAAAAACAAAACCCGCAGAAACATAAAAACAAAAAAAAAAAAAAAAAAAAAAAAAAAAAAAAAAAAGGACAAATAAAAAATAAAATACAAAATCCTTACAAAAAAAGGAACAAATGAACAAACAAAAAGACTGACACAACAGCCTAGCAAAAAACAGCAATGGTATGAAGATGGTATGTCGAGCACCACTCACCGCAGTGTGTGTAGATGGAAGGAGAGGAGACAGGAGACACGGGAGGGGGTGGAAGGAAGAGAGAAGGAGGGGTGGTGGCCTTGGTGGGTCATCACGGATGTTTTATCAAAAGTGCAAAAAGCCGATAAAAGACAAAATCAGGTCGTTGACACCCATTCACTCGCACTGTTCAGGCGGGGGGGGGGCAGAGGACAGTAGTCAGTCTATACGTAGAACACAGAGCAGCACTTGTTTTCCGGCGCCATGTTTCACGGTGAAAGTGTGGAGATGCAGAGCAACATTGTTTTTTCCCCAGCCTCAGACAGTGATTTCGATTGAACAAAACAAGTTCGTTTTGTATCGATAAAATGCGATTCCGCAGAACAACGCTTTTTCAAATCAGGGGAGTTGGTGCTCAACAAAGACAAGGAGGGGGTTGCAGAGAAAAGGCGAAAGATGGGAGGGGGTGGAAAAGGAAATGCACAAATCGAATCAAAACTTTGAACAAGAGAACTCGAAAATTTCTGAGATTAGGAAGGTGCGACATGCCTGTTTCAAATGGAAATATGTGTATTTAGTGCATGAACACATTAACTGAAATCTAAAAAAAAATGCCACCCCCAAGCGATCAAAGAACAACAGGAACCGCTCAACGTGGAAGACCAGCAACTCCTGAAATCGATGCGCGAGGACGATACACTCCTCATCAACGCGATCTTGATCGATATTTTGATCGACTGACTCGCCTGCTTGACCGACGATGCGAGTATTTCCGACCACGACATAACCTCGGAGTTTGACTGAATCGTCGAGTAAAGTTCCCGAAACCCGGCCGATATTACCACCTTTCCCGCCCCCCCCCACAGGAAATCCCGACGATCATCAGCAACGAGGAATGGGTCAACGGCCTTGCCGATGAAGCGGTTTACGGAAATCAGAGATCTGCGTGTTATCTGAATCAAAACCGCCAGAAAGTGAGACATCATTCTTTTTGTTGGTTTCTTTCTTCTCCCTTCTTCCAGGTCTCAGCTCCCCCTCCTGTTATCTCTGATCATACCACCTCCCTCCGCTTACGCCATCTCGGCTCGCTCGCTCCTTCTCCGAATCTTTACATGAATCAGCCGTCGTTAATGTCGTCATTGTCATGCGCAACTGTGCCAAGAAGCGCCACGCCCAGCGTGCCTTGGCTCCGGTCCGCCGAGGCAGCGCTTCAAGCCATACTTGCAGCGCTTAACGGCACCTCGCCCTGCCAGCTGCCATACGCTTCGAAAAAATCCAACTTGACATGTCAGGAGCTGATACTTGAGATCAAGAAGGTGTTCCGCTGTGGGACATGCGAGTCCAGTCTCTCGCTTGACTTTGTTCCCGCGCCTGACAGCAATGCCATCCCCTCCATTCAGTCCGACCACAGAAATGCGCTGGTGTACGTAAAGGTGCGGGACGCGAGCGATTCGTTCACGACGTTTACGCTCCACGTGCCGCCGCTGCCTGGTGGTGCTGTTGCGTCGCTGGTCTCGAGTTCAACCCTTCCCAAGCCCCCTGCTGTGCGACGCCGCACGTATGCTGACACGGTATTCGGATCGGTGAAAGATGTGTGTGCAGCCCTTCCGTTTGAATCTCTCGAAGCTATTACACACCGAACGCGCGTCACGCAGACGGAGGCGCCGGCTTTTCGTGCCGGCGAGCAGCTCCAAGTGCCGGAAGATCTGGCCGTCGAGTACAAGATTGGTCCAACTGGCCTCGGACTCGCCATGGATGAAACAGACCTCCTCAATTTCCTGCAGCACAAGCAAGGTCTGCTCGAGCCTCTGCTCAATGCCGCCTCGATGCGTCTGTCGCTCGGCGTGTCGGATGATTTGTTCGTGGTCGGTGTGCATCTTCAGACCTCGGCAATCGACGTCGTCCTGTCCCAATGGCTCTGGAAACACATCATCCCAAGCCCGCCAGAGCTGGGCGTTGAGCTTCACCCAATCATCTTGCCTGTAACAACACCAGCCACCAAAGTCACCTGGCTCTCGCCCGAAAAAGTGAGCAGCTTTGTGATTGAAGCTCGCGGATGCGCTGCTCGCCTCAGCCTGGACAACAATGGAGAGTTCGTGCCGATGCTCGTCTATGAATCGGCGCCCCAGTACAAAGACATTGCAGCCAGCACTCTGGATCAACTTCACGCTGCAATTGGGCGCGGAGAACCCCTTCCGCCCGGCAGGGTTCCTCCGGGCTTGATGGAACTGCTGCAGAACGCGGCCACCGTTGACGACATTCCAGCCATGATTGCTGAATACATTCAGCAGCGCCACGTCGTCGAATTCACGCATAATCTCGGCACTGTCAACCCGCGCTTCATTTCGTGCGATCGCCAGTTTGCGCCTGTAGGGAACAACGAAGTGGCTCCCACGACGATTCAGTATCATCCAGCCGCCATCTGGCTGCGTGCCAAACCTCTCAGGCGGAGTACTCATGCGCTCGTGTCATCGCTAGGTACCGGCCGCCTTCGGCTGCGACATTGGCCTCGCGCGACCACTGCGAACGCTGAACAGCATCTCGGCTGTAAGCAGTATTGGGTCTATGAATCTTCAAGCGAAAACATCGAGCGCAGCCTTGCCGAAACCAACAAACAGCGGCAACGCAGTCTCGAAGATTTCTGGGCCTGCTCCCCATTCGCACCGGCTGTCATCATAGTTGACGCTGACGAGCACGTCTGCAAGGCGCTGACGGCTCTTGCTTTCGAGGTGAAGTCGCACACAGCCGGGAACATTGCCATTGTGCTGCTCGTGCGACTTTGCGACGCGCCGCGTCTTCGCAAACTGGTCAAAAAATTCTGCGATGCACTGCCAGAAGGCGCAACGCTGGACGACATCTGTCTCGCCGACGCACCCGCAGTCTGGTTGTCACCCGATGGTGGCATTTCGACGGCTCTACCGGAAAACACCACCCTTCAGGCATTCGAGGTCGTTTGTGTACCGCCCGTGCAGCCAACCGACGTGAAGGCGCAGACCCTTGTGAAGTGGATGCGCAGTGGGGAACCTGCGCCATGGGGCATGCTTTGTGCGAATGCCCTTGGCCTTCGCTCGGAGTGCACGGTGCTTGTTGATACTGTCGAAAAGTTTGCGTCCACGACCAGCCGAGTCGTTGTTCACATGCTCAAGGGCTCGCGCGCCTGCGGTATGACCACCGTTCTGCGCCAGGCAGCGCTTCTGCTGGCGCAACGCGGTCGGTTTGGCAGGGTGCTCTGGGCACGTCCAATGACACACCCTTGCCCCCTAGATGAAACGCGAGTCGCCGACGAGATTCGTCGCCTGCTGGTCGACTCAGACGGTGTTTCGGTGCTATTTGTGGACGAGACAGCTCAGCACGTCATTCCGCTCGTTCCCGAAAATGCTCGCTGCGTTCTCGTGCACGTTCCCGTCAAAGGACAACATGACCAGCATCCAATTTGCATCGCACCGCTATTGGCTCGGGACGACGTGCGTTCTTTTTGCGAGCCGCTGCTTGAGCGCTTGGACCGCGACTCGCGCAATGCACTCAAGCACGTCCGCGATCGCAAGGACCCACACCCGGCCGAGCGCCACATCCTCAACTACGTGTTCGCCGCGGTCACAGCGTCGTCACGCTCCGCAACCGCTTTTGTCTCAGACTGCCTTGCCGGCTTTGCCGACGAAGCCCGTCCTCTCCTTGCCCTCTTCGCACTGGTCACCCTCTTTGACTTTCGCGGCGAGACCTGGTTCAATCGCGTCATGGCCCAGCCTTTAACGCAGCATCTCGGTGTCAAGCAGCTTCTGCGCGTTACCGACAGTTCTGTCACGTTTTGGCACCCGCAAATCGCCATGCTGTGTCTGTCTGAGCTCTTCTTGCAGAGCGGTCAGCGCGAGCTGATTCTGTGGGATGACGAGCGAATGAAGCCAGTCGCTCGCGTCGACTGCCACCAGATGCTGTGCGAAGCATTCGAGTGCGCGGTCAAGTCTGCTCTGCAGGTTATGCCGTACATCGACGTCCAACGCATGATTCGGCGTTTGCTATTCGACCGTCCGGTGAATTACGCTTTTTCTTTGCTGGTCACTTGCCTGGACTGGTCGCCCGACGCCGTGCCAGCTTACGATCGCATGTGTGAAGCCGTCACGAGATACCTCAATGCTGACGACCGCGTGCACATGTTCATCCATCGCTGCCGGCGTCTTCGTCTGCGCACGCCGCGGAAGGACAAGAATCAGTTCTATGCAGCTGCGTTGTTGCCACTCTCCGCCAAGGCCGTCGAGCTCGCGGGCACTGGCCGTTTGCAGCCGCTCGCTTTGCACAACCAAGCGATGTGCTTGGAAGACTCGGAGCAACTTCCTGAAGCTCTTGAAGTGCTCACCAACTTGTGGAATGCTGACAAGCTGCCGAGAACCGCGTCCGCGACAGTTCACCAGCACCGGCGCGTCAAAACGGCCCGTGTAGGCCTTCGTATTGCTGAATTGCTTGGCGAGCAAGCCGCTATTGATCAGTGGAAGGCTCGCCTCGATGACAGCGACCCTCCCGCCGCCGCTGATTCGGATGACGACGTGGACACTCTCCGAGCGACCGCCGCTAGCCTCGACGAGGATGTGGACAGTCTCGCAGCTACCGATCTCGTTCCCGATCCTCCGGCTACAAGCCTCTTCCCCCTTATTCTCCCTCAATTATCCGCGTGTGATTAGCCCTGGATGTGACCATATTCCAATATTGTGCTAGAACCCATCGCTTTGCATTCCCGATCGTTCACTATTTCAGACCACGTTTTATCGTACAACGGTGTGCGAGCCTGAGTTTAGTTACTAGTAGTTTTACTGCCACATCAAACCTTTTGCTGATCAAATAGCTGTTGGCTCATGTTTGGCCGCGTCGATCAAACCCGCGCCAACAACAAACCAGGTGCTCCACGCGACGCCCTTCCCTCTCGATTCAGCTCCAATGAAGCTAGTCATCCCATCTTGTTGATCTTTACGTATGGTTCTCTTGGTTGCCAGTCTTCCTTTCTTTCCCGATTGCTGCTATGCCCTTGTATGAGCAAAAACGCCCAATCTCGTGCCCCCATTCCAAATCATGCCACTCACCGCTCACCACCCTTGTCACCTTTTGCCATTGACCATGCCTGATCCTTGATCCTTTGTTTTGCCGGCTCGCAGGCCTGGCGTTGCGCGCGCCGATCTGGCTGGCGTTTCGCTGCATGTGCGCAAGCGCTCGCCGTGGCTGTACGGCTACGTCTGGCCATTCGCGGTGCTGTACCTGGCCTGGTTTCTGGTCGTCTTTGTGCACTTTGAGGCCTGGCGCGCCATCGATCTGGAGGGCGCGGACGCTGCCGAGGCTGCCGCTGCAGACGCTCGCCTGCCTGCTGACGAGTACCTGGGCGACGTGCTCAACGCCACCGCCGCGGGCGTCTCGGGCGGCTCGTCCGATGCGCTGCTTGCCACGAGCGATGAACCGCCCCGCGTTCGATCGACCGAGGAGCTCGCACTCGAGTACGGCCTGCTCGCGCTGTTCGGGCTCGTGTTTGCCAACATTCTCACCGTGCTCGCATGCGAGTGGTCTGTCGATGTCAAAATCCGCATGACCTGCAGTCCTGTAAGTTCTGTATGCTGCTTCGTCTTTTTTTGAGGGGTTCTTGAGAGTCTTGATTGTTTGCGAGAATGCAAGTTTCTCAATCGCTGCTTTATTCATCATTTCCCTCAGGCATCCGACATTTACTCTGCGACTCTTGTCAAGGCCACTCCGCTGCCAAACTCTGGCGCCGCTGAACTCGTTCCTCTTCTGTTCAAACAGGTACCTCCACTGCAGTGAATTTGCAGGACTTTTGGTGAAATGTCGTCCTCAATCCTGAATGTTGTCACTGATTTGTCCCCGCGTTTTCAGTCATTGAGCAGCGCAACTGCCCGACCGGATGTCATGTTCGTCTTTCAAAAGACACAGTTTGTCTACGACGCCGAGAAAAACCAGTTTGGCACAGTGGACCTGCCCATCGGCCGCCCGCTGTCTTTCTACCGCGCCGCGCGAGGTCTCAGCGACGAGACGGAAGTGGAGCGCACAGAGCGCAAATACGGCCCCAACAAGTAACGCTGGGTTTCTGAATGTTTTTGACTGCTGCGTGTCATCGACCCGTGCACAACGGTTGTGAAGAGCTCATTTTTGGAATTTGTTTTGTCGGTTTTTTTTTTGGTTTTTTTTTTTTGCTTTTTGTCCCCAGGTTTGACATCCCGATCCCGCCATTTAGCCAGCTGTTCAAAGAGCACGCCACAGCCCCGTTCTTTGTCTTCCAAGTCTTCTGCGTGCTGCTGTGGTGCTTGGACGAGTACTGGTACTACAGCGTCTTCACCTTGGTGATGCTGGTCGTTTTCGAGGCGACCGTTGTGCAGCAGGTAACCCGCTGCCTGGACCATTGTTCCGGCCGTGCGTCTGTTTGCATGTGTCTTACTCGCGCACTCCTATCCTTTTCTTGCTGTAGCGCCTGCGAAACTTGCGCGAGCTGCGACAAATGCGACTCAAGCGCTACCAGATCTACGTCTTCCGCGATCGCAAATGGCGTCAAATTCCTTCCGACCGAATCCTCCCGGGCGATCTCTGCTCGTTCAGTGAGTGTCTATTGGGTGACTTGACGCATTGGTAGCTCATTTCCCCATCTAACTTGCTTGCTCTTTTTTTTTTTCCGTGGCTTCCGTTTCAGCTCGCCACCAAGACGACACTGCCATGCCGTGCGATGCTCTTCTTCTCAGTGGCACTTGCATTGTCAATGAGGCCATGCTTACTGGCGAGTCTGTTCCCCAAATGAAGGCAAGAATCTGAGCGTTGTGGTGCGCTTTTGGAGTTGTCAATCCAACCGCCCACTTATTTTGATGTTTGCTTTCGTTTTTCGTCAAAGGAACCGGTTCACCCCACGGCCGAAGACCTGTTGGATATTGAGCGTGGAAGCAAGGTGTCCTTGGTGTTTGGCGGCACCAAGATTGTTCAGCATGCCGCTGCCGAGGAACGGACGGAGGACAAGTATCATGGTAAGTCATAGCTTGATGACCTTGCACCCTTCGGCTACCCGACTTTTCTCACAACAGATCTCCTTTCTTGCCCATGCTTCACTCGCCTACTGTTTCTTTTTTTTTTCTTCCTTTTTTCCAGCACCCGATGGTGGTTGCGTTGGCTACGCCTTGCGAACTGGATTCAACACCTCGCAGGGCAAGCTGGTCCGCACCATCCTGTTCAGCACCGAGCGCGTGACGGCCAATACTCTTGAAAGCTTCATGTTTATCCTGTTCCTGCTGATTTTCGCGATTGCTGCCTCTGTCTACGTCTGGATTTATGGTTTGTGTTTGATTTGCTGTGAACCGGGATGTCTCTGCCTTGAGCCATCGCACACTCACCGTTTCTCGCTCGTACCTGAAACAGGCGCCGAATCCAACCCGGACCGCAGCACGTACAAGCTCCTGCTCGAATGCATCTTGATCATCACCTCGGTGGTTCCTCCCGAGCTGCCGATGGAGCTTTCACTCGCCGTGAACTCGTCCCTGATCGCGCTTGCCAAGTTTGGTATGGTGTTGATTCTTTATTTGATCGGCGATCGTCCTTGCCCGAACACACGCACATTGGCACTCATTTTTCTTTTCTCCTGCTGCTCCACAGCAATCTTTTGCACCGAGCCCTTCCGCATCCCCCTGGCCGGCAAGGTCGATATCTGCTGCTTTGACAAGACTGGCACATTGACCAGCAACGACCTGATTGTCGAGGGCGTCGCGGGTATTTCGTAAGTGGTTGTCACAGAGTTTGAGCCACCCCAAAGTTTTAGGTTTTGTGGGCTCATTGTTGGGTCCCCCTCAATAGTGCGACAAATCCCGAAGAAATCCTGGCCGTCGGCGACAGCCCCGACCACACCACGCATGTGTTGGTCACCTGCCATTCTCTGATGCACGTGGATGACGGCTTGGTTGGCGACCCGATGGAGCGCGCTACTCTGCTTGCTGCAAACTGGAATTTGACCAAAGGTGCGGCAAGCGCGTCCGCAGTTTGTGCCCGTCTTCGTTTTGTTGACCGAACATTACTTCTTGCTTCCCAACACAGGTGACGTTGCCATTCCGAAAAAGAGCAACAAGCGGCAAACACTCAAAATTTTGCAACGACACCACTTCTCGAGTGCGCTCAAGCGCATGTCTGCCGTTTGCTCGTTGGACTTGGAGGGCCAGCTGTCTGTTGTGGTGACGGTGAAGGGTGAGTGATCTGGTGGACTGGCCTTCGTACGTAAAAAAAAAACAGTCGTTTCTGACATCTTGGTTGTCTGTCGTTGCGTTAGGTGCTCCGGAAATGATTGCAGGGATGCTCGAGCAGGTGCCCGACTTTTACGAAGAGACGCACAAGGCGTTTGCGCGCCGCGGTGCTCGTGTGCTGGCTCTCGCGTACAAGAAGCTTCGTGATGTTTCCCAGCATGCGGTAGGTCGCTATTCGACCAATACTACTGGTTTGCCAGCTTTCTCACCGTCCTTCCCATATTGGTTTTTTGGGATTTATTGTTGCAGGCCAAAGATATTCCGCGCGAGCAATTGGAATGTGGCTTGACCTTTGCTGGGTTTTTGATTCTGCGTTGCCCGCTCAAGCCCGATTCGCAGGCGGCGCTCAAGATGATTGCTGACGCGTCTCATTTGGTATTGATACTTACTCTGAGTTGTGTGGATCAAATTTCTAGAGCGTGCCTTAACTCACAGTTCCACTGCTGTCAAACTCCTTCAGATGGTGATGATTACGGGCGACAATCCGCTGACTGCCTGCCATGTGGCTCGCGATGTACACATTGCAAGCAAGCCGTTGTTGATCCTTGGTGGCGGCGACGCAGGTACATGCTTGAGCGAAAATTTTCGCAGCTTTGCAAGGTGTTTCTTGAATATTCGTTCTCACTTCTGAGCAATATTCTGCGCTTTTGGCAGATTTGCATGCCGAAGCTGGAGAGTGCACCTGGCAATCGGTCGACGAAAAAGAAGGCTTCCCTCTGGCGCAGTTGCTGCCCGGCAATTCGGATCGTGCTCGAATCCTCGCCAAGTACGACCTTTGCGTTACCGGCAGCGGCCTGAAGCATGTGTTGACCAGCGATCCTCGAGTTTTCAACGGCATGCTCCCATTCATTCACGTGTTTGCTCGTGTCACACCTGATCAGAAGGTATATGGCGTGTGTTTTTTTTTTTTTTTGTTTGTTTGTTTGTTTGTTTTCTTTGGATGCTGTGGTTTTGTAACTCTCCGTTTCTCACCACCGCCTCCACTCCAGGAGGCGATTGTCGTCGCCATGAAAAACGCTGGCTATGTGACTCTGATGTGCGGAGACGGTACGAACGACGTCGGTGCCCTCAAGCAAGCGCAGGTTGGTATCGCGTTGCTCGATGGAACTCCCGAAAGCCTGGCAAAAGAGCGCGAACGCCTTCGAGCTCTGGCACGTGAGCGCGCGCGCAAGATGGCCGAGGACATGGCTGCCCGCTGGGGCGCCGCGCGTCCCCGAGCAACCCTCCCCAACGGCACTGCGGCACCCGAGCTGACTCCGCGACAGCAACAGCAGCAACAGCAAATGGCGAACGCCTCCAAAGCCATGTCGGACATGATGCCAGACATGGAGGACGCCGAAGTGCCGCTGGTCAAGCTCGGCGATGCGTCGATTGCCTCCCCGTTCACCTCCAAGCTGAACTCGGTGATGGCTGTTTGCCACATTATTCGTCAGGGTCGCTGCACCCTTGTGACCACGCTCCAAATGTTCCGCATTCTTGCCCTCAACTGCCTGATCTCTGCCTACAGTCTCAGTGTCCTCTATCTCGACGGCGTTCGGCTCGGCGACGTGCAGGCGACTGCGCAAGGCATGCTCCTCGCTGGCTGCTTCCTCTTCATTTCCCGCTCCCAGCCCGCCGAGAAGCTCTCAAAGCAGCGCCCACTCCCCAATATCTTCAACCCCTACATGCTCCTCACCGTGCTCTGCCAGTTTGCCGTGCATTTGGCATGCCTGATGTTTGTAGTCTACGAGGCCAAGCTGCTTTCGCACGAGAGGTGAGGACCTTGCGATGTTTTGTTTTGCCTCATCAGATTTTTTTGGGTGGTGGTGGTGGTGGTTTTTCTATCTTATTCAACTGCGACTGTGTTGAAATGTTCTTTTTGCTGTTTTTCGCGTCGGCAGTGACGCTGTTCGCCGCAAGCATGACAAAAAATTCGAACCCAGCATCTTGAACAGCGCTGTTTACATTATTGCAATGTGCATGCAGATTTCAACCGTGACTGTCAACTACCAGGTAAGCGTGCCAGTGTTGTGCTGTGGATGAGATGGACTCGCGCGTGTCTGACTTTTGCTGGTTGCGCTTGGTAGGGTCGTCCATTCATGCAGGGACTTTCTGAAAACAAGCCTCTGCGGATTGCCATCATGATTTCCTTTGGTATCATCGTGGCTACCGTGTCTGGACTGTTCCCCGAGGTCGCCTCGGGCCTGCAGATTGTCGAGTTTGATGCCGAGGTGAGCCGCATTGTGCTGTTTTGATTGGCTGCCCAACAGTGTCGCTGCTGGACGTGGCCTCACCATCTAACTGGGTACCTTTCCTTGCTTTTCTTTCCTCTCGCACACAGTTCCGAGCGAAACTGATCGGCGCGCTGGTGGTGGACCTGGGCGTCACGTTCTCTCTCGATCGTCTCCTTGGCGCGATTTTCAACCGGAACGTCCCTCGCTTCGTCACCTATTAAACTCTAGCGCGTGTTGTTTGGTGTTGTCTTGTCACAGTACATTTTGGTTTGGATTTGATTCTTGTTTTGGTTGCAGCCAGTCGTCATTTTTCCTTATTTGTTGTTGATCTGAGCGAGTTTGACTCTTCGCCACCCAACTTGACCAACCGCCCATCATCGTGACACTTTTTTTTTTTACAGATTCGTGGTCAACGTTTCATCCGATGACCAATCCCGCCGAACCGGCGCCGCGAGATGACGCTGCAGAAGCAGAACACGTCCCAGAAGCATCGAGCTCCTCCTCCTCCTCCTCGCGGCCTCAGCGCCAGTCCGCCGGTCGCATTACTCGATTCGAGTTTGAGCCCGCGCCGCGCCAACCGCGGAGAGCGTCCGTCACGAGCTCTGCGGCGGGTCCTGCAAAGCGATCGCGTGTCGCCAACGACGACCAGCAGCCGACTGCGGACCCTTCATCCATGTCTCAGCTGCTTGCTGCTGCCAGTGTCGCGTCCAGCGCACTGCCACACGAGAGCAGTAGCAGCTCGTCTGCCGCCGCTGCTGCTCCTGGTGCGGAGGACTCTGGCGCTGCGGCGGCATTGCGTCCAGCCACAGCTGCTTGGAGCCAAGCATACATCCCAGTCACTGTGCCGGCAAGCTTGAAATCTCGAGGACACGGAGAGCTTGAAGCATATCGAACAAATCTAGTGGCGTGGCGGGACGCTTGCTGGTCCCAACTGGATCGGCAAAAGGTGGATGCGCAGCCGCCCTTGTCCAAGCAGCTGGCCGCTGCGTTTGCCGCGATGGCTCAAGAGAGCAGGTGGCAAGCAGCGGAAGACCGGGAGCCCGCAGCCGGCCAGTGTGACTATGCTCAGATTTACACGTACTTTCAACACCTGGCCGAGCCGCCATTTTCGGCACGCGTCAACATGGCCGACATGCTCGGCCCAGCTGAGAAACAAGTTGTTGAAACACTCTTTCACATGCTGCTTGACTCTCTTGAGGCTGTGGATGTGCATCACCATCGTCACATCTTGCGGCAGCGCTATCACCAGCTTTGCGACCAGCAGCAGCATGCGGTCAGTAGCAGCGGACCTCAGCTCTCTGCTAGCCCGTCCGTTGCACCTCCGCCCGCACCCGAAGCGTCGGGAATGGCCTCTGGCGGGACTTTGATCACTAATTCGGCGTTACATGCCCTCAATCCGTTCCAGCTTGCGGTGTCCATGCTGAATCCATTGGCGACAAACACCCAACAGCCGGCCGCCAGCTGAGTTGCATCGCTTATCGTTCCCCCAGACTTCTGGTTTCTTTTTGCTTATTTGATTCTCCTGTGCTTGTTCGGGTTGGCGAGGCGGGGTCTTTTTTCCATCTCGATTCCGCGACTTTTTTCCCATTCGCTACTGTACAATACGCTGCGTTAGTGACACCTCTTTAACTTATAGTAATAATACTGCATTCAATTGCTAATGGACTCGATGCTTCTTTTTTCCTGCATCCCCTTCATTGGGGGGCCATGTCAGTCATCATAATTGCAGCTTCCAGTCCATATCTCATGGTTCAGCTGGAAATCTGCATTGATTCGGTCGAGTCGGCGATCGCTGCTCAGCAAGGAGGTGAAACTGCGAGCGATCATCACAGACGCTTACTCTTGCATTGATGCAATCCTGCAAGGTCCTGACATGATGTGCGTGTAACTCGTAGGCGCCAATCGGGTCGAACTCTGCTCCGCCTTGTTCGAGGGTGGCCTCACGCCGTCAGTCGGCATGCTCAAGTGCGTTTTGAAAGCAGTGTCCGTTCCGGTCTTTGTCATGATCCGGCCGCGCGGTAAGGCCTTTGGGTGGGCGGAGCGGCGTGGTGGTGCTCGCGGGTGCGCTTAGAACTGAGCATTGAACGCTAAATTTGGACTTGACAACTTTCGTTGATGTGCGTTTTGTTTTTTTGTTTTTTTTTTTTTTTTTTTTTTTTTTTTTGGCTGACAGGTGGAGACTTTTTGTATTCGGAGCTCGAGCGAGCTGTCATGCACGAAGATGTGGTTGCTCTCAAGGCCGCCGGAGCACACGGAATCGTGCTTGGCGCGCTGAATGCAGATGGCACGATCGATGTGGATTTCTGTCGAGCGTTGATTGGTATGTAGACCAGAGAGCTCTGCACAAAGCAAGTTTCCGCACGCCGTCGAGCGCTTGGCTCGAGCGTTTCTGGTGGAGCAACTCATTCGAATGGCTGGCATGTTTGATTGGTTTTGGAGCAGCCGCAGCTCGACCGCTGCCCGTCACGTTTCATCGGGCCTTCGACATGAGTCGAAACCTAGAAGAGAGCATGTCAGCGTTGATCTCGTTGGGAGTCGAGCGAGTCTTGACGAGTGGCATGGAGGCGACTGCCTTCGAGGGCTGCGACAACATTCGAGCCATGATTGCACAGGTTGGTCTTGCTTGTGAGATTGGTGTTTGTGTGGATTTGGTGACTTTAGGGGAGTTGTGTTCTGTTGGCTGGGTTGTTTGTTGCTCAGGCTCGCTCTCCATTCTGTCGGGTCTTCAACAAAACAAACAGGCCGAGGGGAGTGGTCTGATTGTCGTTCCAGGCGGAGGCATCACCGAGCGCAATCTGCCCAAAATCCTCAAGACCACTGGTGCGACCGAGTGTCATTGCTCTGCGCGCCAATCGTATGATTCACGCATGGTTTATCGAAACACGGGCGTTTTTATGGGAGGGACGCTTCGTCCACCCGAGTTTTCCACCTCAATCACTCATGCTGGCCGCGTTGCTGGCGTCGTAGCCGCTGCTCGCCTTGCGCAGTGACTCGTTCATCTGCTTGAGTGTTGATAGGCAGCGCGGAGGTTTTTTTTTTTTCTTGGTTTTTTGTCATACTGTAAATTTGTTGGTCTTCCCCTCGTGCTGCACCCAAATTCTCGAGTGCACGATACTTTATTGCATGCTTCAGCAGTGATTCAGGGCATGCTCCTGGTTGGTAACAGGTTTCCAAGCAGGTTTTTTGTTTTTCTTGCTTTTTCTGGCGTGATGCATAGCAAAACGCATCGCTCGATGTTGCTCGATGTTGTTCATTTTCTCACGCATGGCTGTCACGAACTAGTTTCTGGCGCCCCCGAACTGGATGGCCAAGGCCATGTTCGGTGCGCGGACTGCTGGCGCAATCGACCTCACACATCATGCTGCTTTGAGGGAATGAGAGAAGATGTGTCATTTGGTGTTGTCCTGTGCTTTTGTTTTTCTGTGGTGCGGGACTTGGTTGTTATCGCTTGCTTGTTATCACCTCACACATGTCGCATCAGAAACACACTGTTTACGCCCAAGCAACCCGCCCAAGCAAGGGAGTGTTCGCATACATTTGGCCATGAGAAGATGCGCCCTTTTCTTCGATGCTACAGCTGCTACTGCTGCGAATACGCTCACTCGATGGATCAGGACCTTGAATAATCACAACGGCAAAAAAACAAAACAAAATCGCCCAACGGTGGGAAATCGTGTGAAAATCCGATCGACTGGATTCCGCATGTTACCCGCTTTTTCACGTTCTTTTTTGTGAACCTCCATTTCGGATCTTCTTCCATCTGTGCTTCCTGCTCGATCAAAGCCAATCTATCCATTTCTTCATCCTGCCACACACACACACAGCCTCCCCTCGAACCCAAGCACCAATCCAAGCTAGCTCCGATCCATTCCAAGCGACAACAACAACAACAAGCAACAAATAAAGTATTTTTTGTGCGATTCTCTACAACTACCGCAAGCACGCTCCTCCCTCCTCCTCCTCCTCCTCCCTCCCTCCCTCCTCCCTTCCCCTTTTTCTTTCGCCTCCGATTGCCTTCTCTCCTCTCTCGCTCTCTCTCGCTCTCTCTTTCTCTCCTTGTACCGCTATTTCCCCTCGCACTCCTCTCTCTCTCTCAGTCTTAAATCCTTCAAAACCTCAGTCAAAACCAACAAAGAAGAAGAGCAAGGTTGACACATTTTTTTTTTCGGTTTGCAGCTTGGACGTTGGCTTTCCTTTTTGTTTCTAGTCCCCCCCCCGCGGCAGGCTGCTGGGCTCCTCCTGAGGTTTCGGCTCAACAACAAGCCTCATCACGCGTGGTTGCTCAACCCGGCGGCTCCACCCTTCTCGTTCTCGCTTCTAACTCCACCGACAAGCGAAGCAGCTCGCAAAAAAAAAAAAAAAAAAAAAAAAAAAAAAGGACCATGCCGAGCAACAACACCTGCCCGTACCCGTACACGCCAGCGCCTGCGTGCGACCAGACGTACGCCGAGTGGTTTGGCGGGGCGTACACGGCCGTGTGGATTGTCTTTGCTGCGCTCGCTGCGCTGGAGCTGGTGCTGGGGTCGGTGCAGACCTTCCGCCTCGTCCGCCGCTTTGGCTTTGATCCATGGGGCCTGCAGCAGCTCGTCACCGAGATGGCCGTCTTCAACGGCCTCATGCTCATCATCCGCATTCCCGACCTCTTTGGCTACAAGGACAGCATGTCTCTCGTCGAAGGTGTCGCGAGTGGACTCCAGACGACCGCCTGCATCACCAGTTTGTAAGTAGACGGGTTCTCCGACCCTCGGCGTCACCAAGCGACGTTTCCCCCTTTTTTTCCATGCCATCCCTCGCCCTCGCCCCCCCCCCCTCCTCCTCCTCTGCCCTGTCTCTTCTCCTTCTTCTTCTTCTTCTCTTTCTTTTCGCTCTTTGTGCGTCGTTTCCAACAGTCCTTTGCATCTTCCTGCTAATTTGCGCAATTTGTCCTTTATTTTCTTTTTTTTTTCTTTTTTTTTTTTTGTTCTTTTTTGTATTCGATCCAAGATCACAACAAGATTTCGATCAAAGAAAATCATAGCGAGAATAAGGTTTTTTTTTTTTTTTTTTTTCGTTCTTGTTCTTGTTCTTTCTTTCGAATCACGCTCTATCGCTCGTTCCACCCGTTGTTGCTGCGTGGTTGGCAATGACGTTGCTGTTCCGCATTGTTTGTGCCATCCTGGACTGCCTCCATGGTGAGGTGGTCGTCTGGGTCAAGATCGGAGATCACACACAAAAACACACACACACACAAAAAAAAACCATTACTGCTGTTTGAATAGCAACCGAAAAAAACCAAAACGCAAACAGGCTCGTCCCTCCAAGGAACGAACGAATGAGCGGTGTCGCTTAAGAGGACAAGATATAGTGTGAGTGTGTGCAGACGTGCGAGGGACGGAGGGAGGATCTGGAGCTGGCGGGTGTTTTTCGGTTTGCGAATTCTCACCTCAAACCCACTCCCAAAATAAGGCAACGCTTGATCTTGAATGCCAAAAGCAGCTGCACTGACTCAGGTTTTTGCTGTTTTTCAATCTGCTTGCTGTGCTTGTCCGTTGTTCACCAGAATCGCGGTCGCCTTCTCCTGGTTTCGCATCGTTTTGTGGGGCGAGGAACACTTTACGCTGAAACTCATCGTTTCGTGGCTGCAGCGAGTCTCCATGCTGCTTGCATGGACTGTTTTGCCGGCCTTGTCCATCGCGTATGGACTGCTGGACGCCTGGGCTGTACAGCTGGTGCGCTTCATTTTGCTCGGCTTGATCGAGCTCGCCTGGCTTTGCGTTGCCCTGTTTTTCGGGCTCTTGATTGTCCGTCACACACGCGAAGCCAACCGGCTCTTGGCGTTGGCACCCTACACTCCGTCTCAGTCAACCGACACGGCCGCACCCACATCGCCGCCATCCAACCCATCGCCAACCGAGTCATCGTCTGTGATTGAGATGAAGGCAGTCACTCTCGAAGCGCCGCCAAGCGCGAGCTCGAGCGAGGGTGCAACGCCGTCCAGGTCGCGCGATCGCCTGGCTGGGTCGGGCGCACTGAGCACCCGAAGCAGCACTTCGAGCCTCCGCCCAGAGGATGTGCGCCCGATTCAGACACATCTCTACTCGTTCACGCTCGATCTCGCAGTCCCGAAGCCCATGCGACGACGGGCCGCGACCAAGGTGCCCCTCACCTTGCACAAGCGAAGAGCCATCTTGATTCGTCGCATTCTCAAGTTAATTATTGTGACGTGCACTCTCATGGTAGCCGTCGTGGGCTACCAGTTCTATCTGGCCAGCTCGCTCGCCAAATCGCGCGCCTCTTCGGCCAGAGCGCCATCCATCACCACCACCAGCTTCATTTTCGACATTGTGCTTGTTTCCATTCAGTGGTTTTTCGGCATGTGGCCCATGTACTCTTTCCGCTCGCTCGTTCGCGAGAAGGACAGCGCCAGTGAACGACCCACTTCCACGCTCATCCCAACGCATCACTCGGATCACGCACCTGCATCACGAGGAGCGACCTCGCGACGAGGAGTCGGTTCTGAGAACGACGATGATACCAGTGTCACCGTCGAGGATGATGATTCCGGCGCGGATGCCGGCACTCCTTGAAAAATGGCAGAATGAGCTTTGCCACAAGGTCTATCAATCGGATAGACCTCCTACATACCACTCCCTCCCCCCTCACTCCGTCCACGTTATTTTGTGATATAGCACGATTACGATTTTGTTTTTCACTGTTGTTAAGATTTTGCGATTTAGTTGTTCTTCTTGTTTTGGTTTGGTTTTGGTTTGGTTTTTTGTGTCGTGTCCTTTTTCGTTGAGCTAGAATCACTTGCAACGACTGCAGCTGTTGCATGGTGTGCTCTGTTTCATTATTATTTCCCCCCCCCCCGCTGTCTTTTTCGGAAATGCTCTGTTTGTTTCTCCCAATGAACAAAACGCTAATTCTCATTGTTTACGTTGTTGTCGTCTCCCAAACCCAAGTTGCCGTCATACTGTAAGACTGAGACTTGTCATTCAAAGATTCTTTGTTCAAATGTCACATCAGACCATGACACGGACTGAGCACGTAATTTCAAATCAAGCAAACTGTCAAAAAGTGATCCGAGAAGGGGGAAAAAAAAAAAATCACTTGGTGGGGCCAATCACCACAGTCACGAACTTGCCGTTGCTCGCGGACGAGGTGGGCGTCAAGTAGACGTGGTTCTTGATGGACGACTGGGTCACCACATTCGAGGGGTTGACGCTGACCGTGTAGCCGTTCTGGTAGTGCACATCCTCGGCGAGGAAAATGTCGGTGGGCAGCTTGCATGCAGCGTTGACGTAGTACTCGAGAATGAAAATGCGAGTGGCAACGTCGTACGAGTAGTGGAAGGTCTTGCCGGCAACAGCCTGAGGGTAGGTGCGAGCCACGGTTTCGACAACGGGCCAGTTGTACGTGCCGTTGGTGGGCCACCAGATGGACGGTCCGTAGGTGGTGTCCTCAAAGACCTTGTAATCCCAGCCAAACCAGCTCATCTGGTACTTGTCTGCGGCGTCCATGGTCTTGGACATGTGCTCGAGGGCCGAGGGGGTGTCGCTGGGGTCGATGAGGAACTCGGTCAGAGCGAGCGACGTGCCGTAGCGCTCAGCGTCCGAGTAGCGGGCAGCAAACTGATTCATGGGCGAGACGTTGGGGCCAAAGTAGTAGTGCAGGCTGATGACGGACTGGTTGGAGTACTGGAAGCCGCCGGGAGGGTGCTCAAAGCCCATGGGGACAAAGTCGTCCCACGTCACCGACTCAAACCAGATGATGGCGTTGGGGTCTTGCTCGCGGATGACGTTGCTCAGGTTGTCATAGAAGGGCTGGAGGTTGACGCGATCGGCAACACTCGGAATCATCAGCTCGGGGTTCTTGTAAATGTTACCAGCGAAGGGCTCGTTGATCAGCTCGTACCCAATCACGTTCGTGTTGTTCTTGAAGCGCTGCACGATGCGGCGCCAGTGGTCGCTGAAGCCCTGGTTGGCGGGGGTGCCAACAGTGTACAGCTTCTGGTAGGCGTCGGCCTGCGCGGCAGTGAACTGGTAGTCAGACCAGTCGAGCTTGGCGCAATCGGCGGCGCTGGGCATGTGCGTAACGGGGTCGATCGCGTAGGGCTCGGCCAGTGGCAGAGGCAGCGCGGGGGTCATGGGGTCGACGGCAATCTGAGCGAGCCAAGTGGGGAAGCCCTCGCCGCAGAGGCTGGCCGAGAAGCAGTCTGGCGTCAAAAAAAAAAAAAGAAAAAAAAAAAACAAAGGAAGAGGCAAGATGTTAGTTTCCGCCTTTTTCATTTTCTTTTTTTGTTTTTTTCCTGACTTCATCATCTCTGAGCATGGTTGTTTTACCTTGGTGGGTCTCAATCATGACATACATGTCGCGGGAGGCGGCAATCTCGATCAGGGTTTGCATCAAGCTCAAGTACGTTTCGTTGAAGGCGCCCTGAGCCGGCATTGCGCCGTCCATCATGATGCTCAAGCTGTTGCAGCAGACAAGTCCAAATAAAAAAAAACATGACAATAACGTGTAACCCGGTGAGCCATCAAGGCGGGGATTCTTTGATTGTCTTCGGTCGAGTGGTGACGCGAGGGCATATGCCCTTATGCTCCCTCCACTCTCTCGAGATTGACTCCAATCACCAAAAATTAAATCACAATAATAATTGCTTTTAGGGGAAAAATGGGAAACGGGAGCGACCAAATCAGCTCAACTGAAACAATGGCCATTGTCAAAATGTTGAACAAATGTGCAGCGAAGTGGGATATCACAAGGCCGGCAAAAAAAAAAAAAAAAAAAAAAAAAAGTTATCAATTCATTTTGCACACCTGTTCCTGTCCGTCTCTCTGTCCGTCTCTCTGTCCGTCTCTCGCTCTCTCTCAAGCTCTGTCGCGCCTTCTCCTTTCATATTGCAAAGTAGAGTAAGACTCCTTTCCCCCCCCCCCTGATCCTTTGGGCCAGCGTAGAGTCGGCCGATCCGCGCTTTTTTTTTTTTTTTTTTTGTGGATCGGCTCAATAGGCTCAAAAGGCACCATGCAGCCGCTCACCCGATCCACTCCCAGCCATTCGCTCCCTCCAGCGACGCACAATAACAATCACACACTACACACATACACGCGCATTCGATCGGCACGCTGCAGACACAGTATTGAGCAATAAAAGCTTCAATCACTCTTGTGGCTTGCGCAAATTTGGCGATTTTTTTTTTTTTTTTTTTTTTTGTGAGGTGAGTGTGCTTACCGGATAACGTTGAGGCCAAAGCCGGTGAGGACGTCGACGTCCTCCTGCGAGAAGCTAAAGTTGACATCAAAGTGGTCAATCACTGGCACGTACGGCACGTTCAAAACAAGCATCAAGGCAGCTGTCAGTTATTTTGTGTTTTGATTTTATCTTGTTTTGTTTTATTGTGTTTGATTTTTTGATTTTTTTTTTTTTTTTTTTTTTTTTGTTTCACAGGAAGCCCGTCTGCGCTGGAGCACTGCAGCAACAGGGGAGCAGAGCGAAAGGAAAGGGGGAACAGACCTTGTTGACGACGTTCATGCCGTGGAAGAAGCGCTCGCGGTTGTCCTCGTCAGCAAAGCGCTGGCCAGAGACGTGCATCTTGAGCGGCGCAGCCGACGCGAATGCAGCGAGCGCAGCCACGACAACCAAAACAGCGGCACAACGCATTTGGATTGAAGAAAAAGAAAAAGAAAAAAATGAGGAATGAGCTGCTCAGATCGAAATTAACGTTGATGTTTTAAAATGTAAGATTGCTTCTGTGGTTTAGGGACGACGTGCAAAGTTTTGGGATTGAAATTTGATGGGCTACATTTCCAAGAAACATCGAAACATAGGTCGCACAACGTTTCCAGCGAGCGTTCGAATGCCGTGCGATCTACTCCCGCAGAAACGTCATGGAAAACAGCGTGCATGGATGTCAATTGAAAACCTGTCGACCGAAACCAACCCTTGCATGATTTTCTCCCTTTCGATAATGTTCAGGTCAGTTGTCGTTTTTGTTTGTTTTTGGGAGTATTTGGGTTTCTTTGTTGTACAGTTGCTTCAATGGTGCTGGATCGACCAATGACTGAGAGCCAGCAAAGGGGGTATGACCTCGTCACGAATTCTCAGAGTCGCTCGCTCGAGTAAGAGAAAGCCGTATGTATTGGAAAGTGCGACCTTCCGCGTGCTGACGAAATGGAGAAACAGTCTGTTCAGCCGTCAGACTGGCAGTGCTGAAGCTCAGGCGATTGCTGAAGCACTCAGCCTGAACACCACGGCGACCTTGCTCAAGTAAGGCATCGCACCTTGACTGATGCATCCGAGTGGGTAATTACGCAGATGGACACGAAGAGTGCTCACTGATGGAGGGGATGGACAGGCTGAGTTGCAACCAGATTGACGATGCTGGAGCGCGCGCAATCGCCGAGACTCTCAAAGTGAACACCAGGCTGACTGAGCTCCAGTACGTCAGATCACCAGTACTGATGATGTGAGTGGATGATTTCAGTGCAGGGCATTACGAGTGCTCACTGATGGAGGGGACGGACAGCCTGAGTGCGAATCGGATTGGTGACGGTGGAGCTGAGGCGATTGCCGAGATGCTCCAAATAAACAAGACGCTGACCAAGGTTGAGTGAGTCATTTCAGTCTGATGCATGCGAGTGGGCGATTGATGCATGAGAACGAGCGACTCAACAGAAGACGTAAGCCAGCTCACTATTCGACGGGACGGAAAGTCTATATGGCAATCAGATTGAACCTGCTGGAGCGCAAGCCATCGCTGGGGCGCTCAGAGTGAACAAGACGTTGACTTATCTCGAGTAGGGCATCTCGCTTTGATTGGTGCATGTGAGTGGATGATTCAGTCGAGGCATTCAGAGAACTCACTTTGGAGGGGATGGATAGTCTGTCAAGCAATCGGATTCGTGATACTGGAACGCAGGCAATTGCAGAGACACTCAAAGTGAACAAGACGTTGACTTATCTCAAGTAAGGCATCTGATGCATACGAGTGGGTGATCCGGCTGAGGACATTCGACTGCTCACCGATGAAAGGGATGACAGTCTGCTTTGCAATGGGATTGGAGCGCAGGCGATTGCTGAGGTGCTCAACGTGAGCACGACACTGACGTCGCTCGAGTAAGGCATCTTTCTTTTACTGATGGGTGCAAGCGAATGAGTTTCCGCAGATGCTATTCAGAGTGCTCACGGAAAGAGGAACAGTGTGGGTTGGAATTCCTTTGGCGTTATTGGAGCGCAGGCGATTGCCGAGGCACTCAAAGCGAACACGAGGCTTAAAGAGCTCATGTAAAGCATATCGCTTTTACAAATGCATGGAGTGGTGATTTAGCAAAGACATTCAGTGTGCTCACTGATGGTGAGGATGAACAGTCTGGAATCGAATCAGATCGGCCATGCTGGAGCGCAGGCGATCGCTGAGGCACTCAGAGTGAACAAGACGCTGACGAGGCTCGGGTAATGCAACTTACTTTGGCTGATACCTGTGAGTGGGTGATCCAGTCGAGGGTATTCAGAGCTAACTGATGGTGAGGATGAACAGTCTGGAATTGAATCAGATTGGCGATGCTGGAGCACAGGCCCTTGCTGAGGCACTCCATGTGAACAGTACGCTGACAGATCTTACGTAAGGCATCTGATGCATATGTGTGGGTGATCAAGTAGAGACAGGAAGAGCGGCTTACTGATGGAGGAGATGTGGACAGGTTGCGGAGGAATCTGATTGGCGACGTTGGAACGCGCGAGATTGCTGATGCACTCAAAGTAAACACGACGCTGACTAATCTCGAGTATGGCATCTGATGCATATGAGTGGGTGATTCATGACAGAAAGATGGCTCACCATTGGAGGGGGGATGGACAGTTTGAGTTACAATCAGATTGGCGACGCTGGAGCGCAGGCGATTGCTGAAGCACTCAAAGTCACTCAGACGATGACTACACTCAGGTAGGTTGCTGTAAGTTTTGGTGGTCTGGGAGACTGCGTCAGGGGCCAGCCATACCTCGCCATGTTGTCTTTCTGCTCACCCGTTGCGAGATAGTCTACGCAACAATTTCATTGGCGATGCAGGTGTTCAGTCGCTTAGGAAGGCGCAGACAGTCAACTGCAGGCGTTCACTTACGTATGAGCGCCATTGTTGCTCGGGCAAACTTGCTCAAACTGACGGAGTGGCCATACTTGCTGATCATGTACCTCGCTGGTTTGTTGCACAGTTTGGATGACCAGATAAACCCTCTTGCACTCTCCTTACTGCCGCGCTTCGAAACTGCTGAGAACACTCAGACCGTGTTCAACTTGCTGATCAGCGGACCGGAGATGAAGGATCAATTCGCGACTCTGCCCGCCCTGCCGGTCGAGATTGCCGAACTCATTATGGACGAAGCGTCTTACTGGCATGGCGCACAAGACGTCACACAGTTGCCAGTCAATTCTAGGGCACTTACAGTGCCTCGGAACGTCAATGGAGCGTCGATTCGTGTGAAAACCATTCAAGCGCTTCGTGACAGAAAAATACTTCCCGACGACACGACGAATAACGTTTTCGATCTGATTATTCGAGATGCGACAAATGCCGTTCGATACGAGTGTGCTGCGAAGCCGACATTCGTCGATTCGACCACGGAGCTTTTGACGATCAGTCCGGCGAGTCATCCCATCATCCGACAAATGCGCGACGGTTGGACGGTTGAAATTCAGCCAAGCATGTCGAGCCATACAGTGCGATTCGAATGGCTTCATGTCGGATACCTCTGACAACCATAGATGGCCGATGCTCCAACGCCTTTTTCGAATCCAGGTCTGGATCGTTTCGTTGTTAAATTTCTCAATGTCCCAAAATGCTGCACACCATAAAAGTCAGTCCATTCTGAGCATCCGTGAGTGTTGTGTTGGAGGGATCACCATGGACACTGCATTCGACTCTGCCTTCCCCCAGCCGTACCTAGGCAGACAGACAGCGGCAGCAGCAACCGCAGCAGCACAGGCGGCAGCAGGACACGCAGCCAAGCAGCAGCGCCTGCAGCTCGAGTGGTCGGCGACGATGCTCAAGCAACTGCAACCTCAGGACAAGCAGCAACTACCCAGCAGCAGCACGACCACAACCAATACCACTACAACGACTAGCACTACAAGCACAACTTCAGCCACGCCCCAGTCACAAGCACAGCAGACGCCAGCAGTCCAAGGCGCCAGGTTGCCCGACTCCACTTCACTAAGTGCACTGTCGCTGTCGCGAGGGATGATGACGACACCCGTCCCCGTCCCCGTCGCTCCAGCTGCAATGTACATGTCCTCAGGACGCTGCCTAGCTCGAATGCTGCAAATGAACGAGTTGCTCAATCACAACCGCCTTGTGAGTAAAATCTGTCTGTGTCTTTTTGCTTGTTTTGGCTACGCCTGTTTTCGCACACTTTTTCACACATACTTTGAGCTGTTCCATGAAGAAACTTATCTTGATCTCATGTGTTTATTTGTTGGGTGTGACAGAATTCGTTGGGATGGTGGCAGCAGTTTACAACCGAGTTCTTTGCGACAGACGCAATCATTCAATACTCGTTGTGGAATAGTGTGGATGGTACGACGCGCTCGTTTGGTAAGCAGTCATGTCTGGTATTGACGATATTGCGTCCGCATTGACTCACGGACACCACAGACTTTCCAGCCGCGCTTTTACCGCGATTCTACAAGGCTCATTTTGACAGCGGCATCACCGAGCTCGCATTGTTGATGAAAACCCCGCGAGAGTTACCTCGCGATTCCTCGAAGGCGCCTGTCCTCTTGGAATCGAACGTTGCCTCTCTCCTTCATGGGTTTGACAAGACGACGCAGGTTGTTGCTTCACAGCGGATTTTTTTTTTTTTGTTGGGGGGGGGGGCAAGAAGTTGATCCGACTGGTGTGCTCAACATGCACTGTACTGTACTGTACTGTACTGTACTTCCTGTACTGTACTGAAAACAGGTGACTTTCAATGGTCAGTTTCAAGCTACATTTGATCAAGATGCCAAAATTACCTGCTGGAGGTTTGATGTGCAAAATTTTCGAGAATACGTGCTCCGCGACGCTGTTGCCGCTGTCCTGCCGCCTCCGTCGCCCATCAATGAATATGGCATGACAAAACCGGTGATGCGTTGTCTTGAGGTACGTAGGCACAGATGGAATTGCGTTTTGTGCGTGAACAGTGAGTGTGGCGCGTTGCGGTTTTGTTGACTTTTTCGTGCCACTTGCTTGAGATAGCTTGCGGAAAATGTGGTGCATTTGGACGACATTATTTCTGCCTCTGGCGCAAACACAAGTCCGGCTGGTAGGGTTGACGCACGAGATGTATGTACGGTTTCGCTTGATTGCGCTCATTTCCTCTGCCCCCCCCCCCTGCTGAACTTGGCTGCAGATATCATGGGTCTTATCATTTCAGAGCGCTTACAATTAATTCTTCAAAGAGAGCGTCAGCGCTCAGAGTATCCTCTGCCTCCTTTCACCAACAACTCTGGCCAGCAAAGCGTTCCCGATCGAGCGTTTGAGTTTCACGCGGGTGCCGACGACCATGAGCGCTCGGTTGGGTCTACGTCTTACGATACGTTCCTTCCAGCCAACCAGGAAGCCAATGTTCAGGCGTGGTTGGGCTCCAGGATACCGTATTCCCCCCATCCTGTGACATCCAACAAGCCTCAGGCATCCACTGGGTCTGTGGCGGTCGGAAAACCAGACCCTGCCTCTACACAGGCAACCCCATCCATCGTTGCAGTGCTAAACGCCGCACGTGAAGCTAGTCTATTACACAGCCTTGCCAATCTGACGCCTGAACAACGCGTCGCGGCAATGCAGGCGATTGGCAAAACAGCAACGCAGACTACGCATGTCAACTACTTGGCGCATTCTCCCAAAACGACGCTGTCCCAGCCAAGCGTCCATTCCCCCAATGAGTTTATGAATGAGTGAATAGTTGGATGGTTGTTTGGTCAGCTTTTGCGGTTGGATTGTGCGTCAAAGCTGTTACGAAGTAAAAACAGAAACTTGAAGAAGAAGAACAAGAGACACAGAAAATCACATCAAACACTGTATGGTATGCCAACAAATTCCGTTTATTGCGTACCGCCAGGCACAACTTGCTGCTGCTGTGCGTGTCGCTCCATCAGCTCAGCACCCGTTAGAGCACCATTATCGAACAGGAGCTCGACGACATCCACTCGCTGCTCGCGCTTTGCGTCGTCAAGTGGCGTATTGCCCCATCTGTCCATTGGGTTGATGTGCGCACCGTGCTGGAACAGATACTTGACGACGCGAGTGTGTCCTTCCGACGCGGCAAGATGGAGCGGCGTCCGGCCGTCGTAGTCACATTCATTGAGCCCGCCACCCTTCTGCAGAGCACGTCGGATTGCGCTCAGATCACCTTGACTGGCAGCAAAACACAGCTCAATCATTTGGCGATGTCGTTGGTGATTTTTTGGGAGCCGTGGATCGATTTTCCCTCCTGAGAAGTAGAGTTAAGTTGATTGGTGAGCAAAACCAAACACGCATGCATCACCTCAAACACGCTCCGTGAGGCAGAGTCGGCCACTTACGGGCGTGAACGGACTCGTCAAAGTTGTGGAAATTGAAGCGATTGCACAACTCTTTGCAAAACTCAATGCCTCGCACACTATTGCCCAACTTGTCGAGACGCGGCGACCATATACACAAGCCCTGTTTTTTTTTTGGGATGCAAGACAACAAGTTAAAAGTGAAAAAAACAACGAGTTAACAACTTGCTAGCATTCATTCAGAGTCGCGTGTGCTGGAATTACCATAATGTTTGGAACGACCACCATCAAGGCGCCTGCCACGCCTGACTTGGCAGGGATGCCAATTTTGAATGCAAACTCGCCAGAAAAGTCATACGTGCCACATGAATACATCATGGAGAGGACGGCGCGGACAGTCTCGGGACGCAGCACTTGCTCGTTGGTGATTGGACAAATTCCGCCATTGGCCAGTGTTCCCGCAATGACGGAAAGGGTCTGAACGTTGCATTCAAGAGAACAGCACTGGAAATAAAACTCGAGGATTTCTGTGAGGTTTTTTTCCACCTCAACCGGAAAGCCGTGATTTTCGCGCTGTCAATGCCAGAGGAATACAACACCACCACCAATGGTGAGCCACAAATCCTGTTCGCCATGCCAGGCGCAGAGGGTGCAAAAAAGCGTGCATCCAAACTGTTGCAAGCTCTCATCTAGTCGTACCATGAAATAGGCCAGGGCAAAATTTCGATCGGCGGTTTGCCGCTCCGACAGATATGTCGCATTGCTAAACCCAATACGGCCACCGCCAGCCATTGCCGTCCACTTTTCGACAACATATGTAAATCTCTGTCAATGTGTGGCCGGTGGAGTGAGAGAGAGAGAGGTGGGGGGGGGCGAAAGTCAATCTCAAAACCAGAGCTGTTGCTTTATACTCACATCCGCCATGTCCATCTCGGGTTGGATCAAAGAGCAGGTCATGATGGCGCCAGAGTTGATCATGGGGTTGTGCGGCTTGTGCTCGTGGTTGAGCGTGAGCTCATTAAACCGCACTCCGGACGGCTCGCGCCCGACATGCTGGTGCACCTTGTCGTGCCCACGCTCCTCCAATGCAAGAGCATAGCTGATTGGCTTCGAGCAGGACTGCACGCAAAACTCGGCTTTGGTGTCGCCCACAGCAAAGCGTTGTCCGTCAATGGTGCAAATGGCAGCAGCTGACAAATGTTCAAGCAACCAACCATGAAAGAACACGCGGGGCGTCAGCGAGAATCCGACAACACGTTGGCAATGCTCCAATTGCGTACCGTATTGTTCAGGATTGACTCGAGCTAGTTGTGGAATGTACGACGCCACATTACCACTCGTGAATCGTTTGGTAGTTTCGAAAATGTCGCAGATCTATGTCGGACGACACGATCAACCACAGTTAAAAAAAAAAACAAAGGGTCTGTCAGCCCAACTACTTGCCCGATGCTTGAAACTACTGCGAGCGGTTGCTGAGGTGCGCTTACCTCTTGTCGAAAGTACTCGAAATCAGGGATGGCAAGGTTGCCTGCCCAAAAAGCACAAGCGAACGAACAACGGAACGCCCAAAGTTGAGCGCAGCACAAGTCTCGCAGCTGTCCCTGTCAGCATCTATCAGCATGCAGGTCTTACCTTGGAGAATCTCGCAGAGAAAGCGATGCTCTGGCCAGATGGCCTGGGAAAATTGCTCGTAATCCATCAGATCGTCGAATTTGCGCATGCTTGCAATGACGGATTGGAGTCGTGGATCGTCCTCAAGAATGCCATTGGAGGCGAGGGCAGCTAGGAAGGTCGATCTTGAAACCTTCTGCAGCTTGGGCTCGCGGAAGCTTTTGAACATGTTTCCAATCGAGACGCGCGCCAGTGCTTCCGACTCGTCCTCGTCGGCGGCTCGGTCATCTCCGTTGATGAGCGAATCGTTGCTTTGATCGCGGCGGAAGCTTTCGTCAATGCTCATTGCAGGGCTTGCGGCCGCCCCCATCGCCGCCTTGAGTTGGGAAACCTGGCGGTTGGCAGCGACAGGCGTTTGAACGGTTGGCAGACCGGTAGAGCTGTCCAATCTGCGTGCGCCGCGAGCACTGGACAATGCAGCCCCTCGTCCTGGCGGGGCGCCAATAGCTGCAACACTCGGACTGGAGCTCAACGCCGGGTCGCTGAGGCTACTACCGCTGATGATGCCTTCGGACAGATCGGACTCGCTCTCGGCGCCATCATCATCCGATGATCGAGCAACAGACTCTGCGTCGGAGGACACGGAGGACGAAGGAATGTACTCTTGCGCATCCAGCTCTCCAGCCATGACGTCTGCCGTGAGCAACGAGCTGGTTGCTGCCCGCGAGGAGCTCGACAAGGCCGTCTGAGCGGGCTGCTGGAACGCACTCGCGGATGCGTGGTGCTCTTCCCGCCGGACAAAGAGCGGCGACTCGACGGGTGCATTCAGCACGATTGATGGAGTCTGCAGGCCCGTCGGCACCGCATCATCGCCTTGGACGGATTCGGCGCGCTTGACCGCGGCAGGTGCGTGAGCCTTGTACGGCACCGTCGGCATATGCATCTGCGTCTGTGACTGTGACTGTGCCTGCGACTGTGACTGCGACGACTGTGACTGGCTGCCATTGTATATTTGCGGTGGATGCGCGCCCGGCTCGGCCAGCGAGCCCTTGCGGAAGAGCGCAGGCGATCGGGGCCGCTGCTGGATTGGGACGAGCGAAGCGTCTGCCTCGCTGCCACCGTTGGAAACGGGTGCAGCAGACAAGCTCGATCCTAGTGTGTATGACGATGACAATGATGATGGGGTTGCTAAACTGTGGCTGCTGGACGAGGTCCGCTGCACTGGACGGTGCGCGGCGGCAGCAGCTACAACAGTGAGCTCCGTGTCATCACTGTCGGCATCGCTCGCTGCCTGCGCTGCTGTTGCGCCAAGTTCGAGGCTGAGATTCGCTGGGTATGATGACGAAGCGGTGGTCAAGACGTCGGCACCGCCAGTCGTTCCGCCTCCAACGCCACTGACGAGCGAGGACCTGCTCTTTGGCGTGGACATTCGGAGCAGCAGCTGTTGAACTGGGAACTGAGCTCAGAACACCCAGTTTTGGATTTGTCAGTGAAGGCGATTCCTGCAGACGAGGGTTGGCTGTGACCGGACGCGGGTGGCAGAGTTCCTTATTCAATCCTACTGTAGGCAGACAAAAGTTTCCGGATTCAGCACCAGAGATCGCCAAGAGAGAGAATTACTGCTGAGGTCTCCGAGAGACTTGGTTTACGAATAAATTATCAATATCTAATCATGCGACACGCGTAAAACAACCAGAGTACGAGAGACGACAGCTTGTCGCAATACTTCCATGTCTGTGACAGCGTGCCCGGCTTGTGTGACCAGCTGCGTCGAAGCCTTTTTCAATTTTGATGCTTTGGATTGTCGGATGTTGAGCCGCTGCATGGCGAGGTCCAGGACGTCTTGGACTGTGCATGGCTGGGTTACCGTCATGACCTTGGATTTGCCCTGGCCGTCGCCGATCGTTAAAACGAGCTGAGACATGCTGGCGTGTGCAGTGTGACTGCTGGCAGCTGCATAGTGCTCTTGAAGGAAAGTAGGGGTTTCGCAGTGTGCAATCATTGCGTCGAGTGCGCAGGAGCCATTGTGCACCTGAAAGACGAGGGCAGGCAGCCGCTTTGAGAAGCTGGCCGCCTCTGAGGTCGCACTTCCAGATGGTTCGAGAGTTGCCGCATTGTCGCACTCCAGCGTGTCTTCACTTCCAGATGAGCTGGGAAGGTGTTTGCTCGAGACCTCCTCTGAAGCAATCTTCAACGCTGATGGCTCGCAGTCCAAATCATCGAGCAACTGCAGGTTCCTCTTGCTAAACTTGTGTGGTCCTGAAACAAGCGAGAAGATGCCCAGCTTCTCTGCAGCCTGCAGAACAGCGGCAAACCCGTCATAGAAGGCATCGGGATGGTCGACCCAGACAAACTCTTTTGCCTTGCGACCTCGTTCGTGCTGCCGCAGCATTTCCACTGGCACAAAGCAGTGCGCTAGTTCGTGCAAGAAGCATGCCATGATTGTCTTCATCGAGTAGGCAACACCTGCAGTGCTCTTTGCGCCGTGCTCGGGTGACCCGCTCGGGCGTGTCAGGCAAACGTACAGCCCGTGCACGACTTGCTCTTGCGCGACCTTGCGATGGTCGCCGATTTGGCGAAACGTCGTGACGGTAATGTCCGTGTAACCACACACGTCGTCGCGGAATCCTCGTCGGATGGGAACGAGAGCGAGCGCTTGAAACGCTGCGTTCTTTGAGCTGTTGCATAACCGATCTCGGACATCCGACAAGTACCGCAGAATCTGATTGCACAGCGCGGTCAGCTCGGCCGGCTCGTCCAGCTCCGGGCGATCGTCAACGAGCGATGCATCGCCATAGATGCGCTGGGGTGCGTTGTGCGGCTGGTGTTGATGATGGTGATGACGGTGTGACATCGGGGAGCAACCCAAAAATGGTGTGGCGTTCTCGAATGCAATGAAACCAACAAAAAACAAGGACTGCAAACATCCGCTATCAGAATCATCAAGAATCGGCTAATACTGTGAGCCAAGTACGCCAAAGCGGGCACTGTAACTCTTCCACGAGACTGTTCCCAGCAAAGCAACTGACAATACAATCTTTCGCCGTGCTCTATATTTATTCTTCAAGTACTCGGCAAACCAAGCTTTCGCCGCGCTCTATATTCTTATTCTTCCAATGCTTGGCAAATCACTGTCATCCGCGTCATCTCCATCGTCGTCGAAAGATCCATACACCGGTCTTGGAAGGCTGGGGAAGACGGGAGGAGGCAGGTAGCTGGACATTGGTGAATTGTCATCTCTGGACTGCGTCAAGTCGAGCGAAGCGTCGTCTGACAGCGCATTCCGAGCATCTCGGTCTGAGCGTGGCGTGAATTCCAGCGCGCCGTCTTCCTCGTCGTCCGTTGGCGGTATCAACTCTGGCACTTCGAGGTCATCCTGTGGAGCCGACTCCAAGAATTGAACGAGTGCGCCAATGTTGGCAAGCGCTCGAGCCCGGATTGCAGCTGGATCGGGAGGCCCGCGAGTGGAGCGCGCTGTCTCACGGGTCAGGTCGTTCATAAGCCCGGCCGCAAGCATTCGCCGCAACACACCCCCTTCTTCGCCGCGTGTACCAAAGGTAAATTGGGCAAACGCCCGCCGCGTCGTCCGTCGCTCTTCACGCTCGGCGTCGGTCATGGTGGAATCATAGCTCTCGGAATCATCGTCGTCACTATCGCCGAGTCCAAAGCGGTCAAACTCGTCGGCGTCGTCCTCGTCGCTGTCGTGAGCAGGGTTGACTGTCAAGAACGTGGCGGGGCGGAGACCAAGCAGGTCGATATTGGCGAAAATCCCGCTCGGGTCCCACACGGAGTGCGTGAATTGTGTGTGCTTGCGAGCTCGCTGGCTCTGTAGAAAAGAGTATGTGCCGCTCGGACTGAAAGATGCCAAGACTTTTTGAAACAAGCGCGAGGCGGGCGGCTGGGCTGGCGAAGGTCCCGCAGTTGGTGCGGGATTGGCGGCTGCAGGCCAAACACGCACAGGTCGGTCGCAATCCCATGCCACCTCGGCCATGGAATCGGACGAATCCGTGTCATCATCATGGTCACGGTAGATGGTGCCATGCTCGTCCTGGACGAATGAGAGCTTGACGATCTCGTCCGATGCAATCGACGACGCATTGGCAATGCGCTTTGCGTGGTTGATGAAAGCCAATGCGATGAACTTGTCAGTTACTTCGTCTGGGTATTGCACGGATTGACCAGCGAGGAGCGGTGTGGGAGGTGAGCGGGAGCAGAATGAAAAACTCAACCAATCATGCCATGCTCATGCCGATCAAAGAAAGCAATGCCACAATTGCCCCCCCTCCCCTCCCCTACTCCGCACACATCAAGCATCTGCAAGGGCTGACATAGCATACTTATCGGTGAGCCACCCACACGAACGACCTGGATTGCAGTATAGTACAATGAATCGCTCGGCTGCCTGACTGTCCGCCCGAGCAGCTCGACTTTGACAAAGTTGGCCAAGATTGGGTAGTCAAACAGGAAGACTTGTGAAGCTGGGTGTGAAGGAAGTGCAACCAAAAAACGTGGCGGACGGGTGAGCTACACACACTTCAATTGCAACATTTTCCACCACAGCGGCGGCGAGCCATACTGGTCGTGGGTGCCACGGGATACTCTTGCGTAACATGATGCAAATAGTCTCGAGATATTCCAAACGAGAATCTCACGCGTTGAGGGGCATACACTGGCCGACTACCAGAACAAACCAAAAGAATACAATACGAGCGTTGTCAGAGAAAACCTATTCTCGGGGTCCTGCCTCCACCTCATCACAATGAACAAGAACACTTGAAACTCGCTGCACATACCCAAAGTGCCAGTCGGCCTTGTACGCCTCGATTGAGATGGACCGAACCACAACCAGCGGGTGGAACAAGTCGTACGTCAGCCACTCGCTCGAGTCAATGTCGTCGGAGCCTGTGCTAGACCAAAACGAGGCTGACCCTCTAGTTTTCGCGAGAGATTTGGACCGGTGAGTGTGAGATGCAGGAGCGAGACAAAAAAAGAAAACAACCCGAAAACGACATACTCGGTGACAGTGTTTGTAATGTCTTGATGGAGGTAGTCGTCCACGCTGGATGCGCAGCAAGGTTGTTCGATACAGAGGGTTGGTTGTGGCAAGGCTCCTGTGCTCATACGTGTCCAACAATGAGTTGCTTGATTTGGTGGCGAATGAACGCTCGAAAACGTTAAAACGATGAGCTGATGGTGAGGGATTTGGCAGTCAAGGGAAGCCGCTTTTGTGCCTGTGTGTGTTCTCTCGACAAAACGGTTGAAAGAGCGTCCTTCTTGTGAATGCAAGGGAGACGTTGTTTGGCAGGCAGAGCTGAGGTTGCCGTGCTTGAAGAACGAGACGTAGTTTTGCCTTTCTCGCCTTTCCCCCTCCTTTGTCATTTTGTTCGCTCCACTCACAGCAGCACTCTGAGTGAAGGCTGCGTGTTGGATTTGTCATAACCATGCCCGACCTCCACGCCGTCATCAAACTTGGCGAGACTTACGCTCAAAGTGGTACAATCGCTTCCACAGCGTCGGGTCGCCGCCGTCCGGATCAAACACTGGCCAGCACATTGGCTCTGTGGTATTCCACTTGTGCATGCACATCCTGCGCCAAGCCCGGTTGTCATCAGCCTGGTCAAGAGCAAGAACGGAGCGGAGTGAAGTGAAGTGAACTGAGCGGCAAATCACTGCACTGTGGTTTTTGATCCCTTCGTCGTTCCACTGAAGCACCAAAGTGGCGCCAAAGCGACGCGTCCCACCAACTCACCAAGTCGCGCCATCGTCGTGACACGAGCGCTGCTTGCAGACGGTCGCGCGCAGGCAGAAAGTCCAGAATCGCACTCAGCACTTCGTTCGGCACATCGTTCATTTTTGTTTGTGTCTCTGGTTTTCTTTTTCCTTCTCTCCACCAACCTCGAAATCAAAAGAGAGACTGACATCCTTCATCCATCAATAGCAACAAAATGACCGATACAGAGACAGAGAGAGAGACAGAGAGAGACAGAGAGGGCCGCTTCCAAACGCGGACGGCGGCTCAGTCCCGCTCCTTAGATCCGGCGCCGCACTCCAATCGGCGATCGTATGAGTCATTGGCGGGCGAGATAGCACTAGCTGCATTTCTCGTTAGGAAACACATTCACGGGGCTTCTGGCCCTGGTGTTCCGTTTGGCTTTCGCGGCCGCGCAATCTTCCCAACTGCACTTTGAGCAAAGCAAAAAACATGGATATGAAATGAATGGTGGAAAAGTGGACAAAGCATACGGAAACGGTCACTAGCGACACGCACAAAACAGGCTTCGAAATGCTCATGAAAATTGTCTCTTCTTTGCTGGAAACCCTGCTGAACACACTTTGTACGCTTCCGGACGGTCGGATGTTTGCAGAATCCACCACCCCGAACACGCAATATTGTTGCACCTCTCCTCTGACTCGTATGCAGGACGAGAGAAAGAGCGCGAGAAAGAGCGAGAGAGCGAGAGAAAGAGATAGAGTACACGCACAATCGAAGTGAAAGTTTGAAGCGGTTGCAAGGTCATGGCGCCCCCCTCCTCTGCAACAAGACCAACAAGGCAGATCCAAGGACAAGCTCACAAGCAAGACATCAGCGCGTATTTCGGACGCATTTGCGCCGGATGAAACAGTTCCACAGGAGGGGTCATTGAAAAGGAAGAAGGCTTTCGTCAAACAAAGATGAAACAAAAAAAAAAAAAAAAAAAAAAAAAAAAACACATGGACGGTCAAACGACCATGCTTGTTTTTTTGGATTTTTTTTTTTTTTTTTTTGATTTTTTGATTTTGGTCAACCTTTTTCTTATTTCTTGCGTGCAACTTTTTTTGAGGTTGTTTTCGCCTCCCTCCCGGCGGTCTGAGTGCTGATTCGTTTTTGTTTGTGGGGCTTTGTTTCCTTGTCCATCTGCTGGTGTGGCTCTCTTGTTTTCTGGTCCTGATGCCTTGCGCATCCACGGCGCTTTAGCCTTTTTGCCAGCCCGTTTCGCCTGTTTTCATAAAAATCTCGCATTGCGCGTTCTCTTTTTTTTTTCTGTTCTTTTCGATTTCTTTTTTTTCGTTCTTTGTCTCATTTCACTTCCTGCATTGCTGGTTGTTGGAGAGTGGTTTGGGGTTTGTGTTTTTGTGCGTTTCGGCCAGTGCGGTGGCTTGTGTTTGACGGGGGGCTTTCAGCTTGAAGGATTGATGTTTTCATTGGGTTGTTTCGGAGTCTCGTGTCGCGACGGCCTGTTTCTTGCTGCTCTGTTTTTTGCTCTTCTGCGTTTGTTTGTTTCGATCCTATTGCTCTGCGCTTTTTGCTTTTGGTGCGCACTGGACGGTTGTCGCTGCAGGGTAATTTATTTTGCTCTGCGTACAAAGATTGACCAAGCGACTACGCCCAGTAACTGACTGCTCACCTTACTGTCTGCTGACTTTCTGTCAGTGGGCAACCGAGCATCTATGCCCAGCCCAAGCGAGGAGACATTTCTTTTGCCTTCAACAAAAATGATTGCTGTTTTGTGTGAGCGCGGACGGTGTTTTGAATAAAAAGAATGGAGTTTCAGCACCCCTTTGCAACCGAATAGATGTATATAGCACTGTATATTGAGCAAGGAAACATGTCGCGCAAAAAGGACCAGTCTCGCATTCTTGTTTCATTTCCCAATAGGCACAATAATGGACCAAACTACCGTGGTGCGCCGAGCAGCGCCAATCGACGAGGACGACGATGCGAGCAACGAGCCGATGGCTGTCATCCCCTCCGTCGCAACAGCTTCTGCAAGCAGCAGCGCACCTGCCGCTGGAAGCAGCAGCTCAGGATCTGCGGCCGGTGGCAAGTCGCTCTTCTCGCGAAAGCCCAACTCGGCGGCAGTCTCCATCCACAGCAGTGACCCAGGACTCGAGTTCGACCAACTCATGCGGATCTACTATTCCCGACTGTTTCCTTTCAAAAAGTACTATCGCTGGCTGAGCTACGGCAACGGTACGTGAGCCGAGAGCGTCAAAATACATTTGGCTGGAAAATTTGGCGGGAAAAACTGCCGCCAAATTCTGGTTCAAAGTCGCATTTCGCTCCCCCTCCGCCTCGCCCCCCCCCCCTACTCCACTCCACCCCCGATATCGTGCTTCCGATCGCATCACTCACTTTTGAATCGCTCCTGCTGTATCTGTACCGACTTGCCTTATTCCTTGCAGTTCAAAAGCACTACTTTTGCAATCGCGAGTTCTCCTTCACGCTCGAAGGCGACATTTACGTGCGCTACCAGTCCTTCAGCACTGAGGAGCAACTGCGAAAGGAAATCATCCAGCGCAACCCCATCAAGATTGATATTGGCGCAGTCTACAACGTCGAGGTGAGCCCAACTCAGACTTTGACTGCCCTTCACATCTGTGCACACTCAACCCCCCCCCACCCTCTCTCTCCTCTTCAACTGCACAGCCGAAAGATCACAAGCAAGTGCGAGGGCCCGAGTTCAAGGCAGAAGAGAAAGAGGTCGTGTTCGATATCGACATGACAGACTACGACGACATTCGCACATGCTGCAAAGGCGCCGACATTTGCTTCCGCTGCTGGCCTTTCATGACGATCGCAGTGCGCATTCTTGATCGCGCTCTTCGAGGTATGGACTCGGTGACTGCGCTGAGAGTGGCTGTGTCCCAACGTTGCTGGTACATCTTTTGCTCATTTCACAACATTCACAAACACTGGCGCTGGCAGACGATTTTGGCTTCAAGAGCCTGCTCTGGATTTACTCTGGTCGTCGTGGTGTGCATTGCTGGGTCTGCGATAACAGTGTTCGAACCTACGACTCCAATATCCGCACCGTGTTGACCGACTATCTCTCGGTTGTCAAAGGGAGCGAAAAGAACGCCAAGAAGGTCGCTCTGACCAATCCTCTGCATCCTTCGCTGCAGTACGTTTGTTGTCTGGGATGTTTTGTCGACGAATTTGACGCTCTCGAGCCAACCGGTGTTGAATTCTCGTGACCTTGCTCACACTCTTTATTTGTTTTTGTTTTTTTGTTGTTTTTTTTTGCATCTCTCGCCCTCCTAGAAAATCGCTTGATATTATCGAAGAATACTGGGAACCTGTGATTCTCGGCGATCAAGACATTTTGCGCTCGCCCGCTCACATTGATCGGGTCCTTGCTACCATTCCCGACGAAGATAAGTTTGGCAAAACTCACTTTTCGGTCGTCTTTTGTTTTGTTAAAGTAGCTTGTGCAATACTGACTTGAGGTTCTTTTTGTTGCGATGGTATTGTTCTTCTCCTTCTCTGAGCGCACGTATGCGACAAGCTCTTCGCAACGAATGGAACACCCACCCAAACGGCACTTCGCAAGAGCGCTGGAAGCAACTTGTTCAGGAAGTGTACCTTTCTGTCAAGGTATGTTCAATTTTGGCGTGCATGAGTGTGTGTGTGCCAGTATTCTCACTTGACTGCCTGCCTCGCTGACAAACCGCGCTCTTGCACAGGCGGGCAAGTCCTATCTCAAGTCAACCGTGCCCGAAATCATGTTCCAGTTTGCCTACCCGCGTCTCGACGTGGAGGTCACCAAGGGTGTCAACCACTTGCTCAAAAGTCCGTTCTGCGTGCACCCCAAGACCGGACGTGTGTGCGTGCCAATGGACGTCGACAGCATCGACGACTTTGACCCCTTTGCCGTCCCGACCATCCAAGAGCTGTGCTCGCAAATCAATCAGTTCGATGCTGCCAACCCGCACGCCACCACCGACTCGGGCAAAAAGCTTCAGGATTACAAAAAGACAAAGTTGAAGGATTTCATGTCGCCCTTCCTAAAGTTCCTCGAGCCGCTCGAGAGCAACATTCGCGATGCCAAGCTCATGGACATGGGTATGTTCGAGTTTTGTTTTGGGAGAAATGATTGTTGCATTGGTTTTGTTCACATGGCTCACTTTGCTGTATTTGTCATTTGTTCCGCTTTTTTGCAGATAAAGATGGGATGGCCATGGACTGGTAAAACGCTCATATACGTTCTTTGACCTCGCCTTCCTTTGTTGCTTGCTTTTGCGTTTCGTGTCTGCTGCGTTTGATTCCTTAATTCAACTCCGTTCTTAACACAAAATCAATTGCACGAGTCGAAACCAAATTAAAGCAACTGGGTTGTTATTGCCACATTCACACAACACAAAACCCGCCGGAAATCAACTTCCTTCGGCCTGGGCACGTTCGAGAAGCTTTTCAAGCGCTTCTTGCTGCGAGCGGATGGCACGAAGAGACTGTTCGGCTTTGAGTTGCTGGCGTCGCTCGTACTCGACGCTGCGCTCCCAAATTTCTTCCTGCTCATTGACCAGGTCTATACTTTCCGCAAGATTGTCCATGGTGGTGCGAAGCGTCGCGCGAAGCACCATGGCACGCTCTACAAGGAGCTCGCGAGTGGATTTCCGTTTGTCGGCCACGGCTGGCACCACAACAACCGCGCCAGAGCCCGCGCCCGTCCCATTCTCCGCCTCCTTGGCCTCGAGCACAAGTGTCGACACTGCTGTTTGCACGTTCACCAGCTGCTTTCGGATGGCTTCCTCGTGATGGCGACTTGCTGCAATCAGACGATTGAGCTGCTCTGTGCGGCGGTTTCGCTCATCAATTTCAGTCGATTCTGCCAAGCGGGCGAGCGCCATGGCTTGCTGCGTTATTGTTTTGAGACAAGATGAAGCAGGTCGAAACAAACGATGAGCGGCCAGCATTTCGCTTGTCATCACACTTTCAAACACGCTCCAAGTAACAAAACAAACCTGAGATTTGGCGCTGCCAAGGGCAACCACCCATTGCTTGCGCTCCTCTTTGCTTGGGGCACGCAGATAGTACGCCTCGCTCTTGTTGTAAACGCTAAAGTCAGTGTCCGAGTCGGCAGCAACAGTGATGACCACGTCGCCCAGCGGGAGGAAGGAGCGCACGGCTGCACCGTCCGCTTGCTGGTTTTCGTTCATGTAGTACGACAGCGTCCATTCGGGCTCGCCCGTGATGACGACAAAGCGCGACTGCCAGTTTGTAATATAGTTGGTCCACTTGTGCAGTGTTCCTTGAAATAGCGTCCGAGCCGGACCTGACGAGGATGGCTTGACCAGCAGCAACGGTGCAGCAGCAGGAGCAGGAGCAGCAGGAGCAGGAAGAGCGGCAGCAGCATTGAGCGGGGGCGAGACTCGAGCCATTGCTGCTGGTGGCGCGCCGCCATCCTCGTACTGTGACGACAACGGCCTCGTGGCTGATGGTAACCCCGCAGAGGCTGCTGTGTTGGAGTCGAACGGCTCGTGGATGGCCGGCAGCGGCGGACTGCGACGTGTCTCTATGGCGGGCTCACTATTGCTGCTGCTGCTGCTGCTCCAGCGGATGCCTTTGCGTCATGGAGGACGGTGTTGCTGTCACTACTAATGTTTGGGCTTCCGGCCGAGCGTGAGGTCGCGCCGATGTTGCTGCTGGCATGATTGTCGCTGGCAGTGAAGCTGGGACTGGGACTGGCGCTTGTGGACGAGTCTGCGGCGGAGGGCGAGCGGCGGTGCTTGGCGATTGTCTTTGTGATGGCTGTGGCCGACGACGTGATGAGATTGGCAATGGACGACGACAGGAACGAGATGCTGGACGAGCCGGTCGAGAGCGAGCGGTGGTGCGTTGATGATGATGCTGATGATGATGGCGCCGGCGACTCGGAGTGAGCCTGGGACTGTGACTGCGACTGATGGAGGGCTGAAAGGGAGCCCTGCGTGGTGGTGGAGAGCTCGTTGGGATGGGTCGATGGCGATGCTGGCTGTGGCTGGACTGGAGGTGGTTGAGCCATTTGTCTCCGCCGCTCAGACAAGATTGAAGACTGAGAGAGTCGTTTGTTTTGTCTGGGGAGAGAGTGATCTAGAATAGCTATAAACGCGAAAATGCTGATCCAAGGACCAGTCGGACACACGAAATGAAATAATGGAACAAGTGAAATTGCATTTTGTATTTGTACGTGAAGGAAAGCCAAGAGATTACGACGAGATATTCCACAGATGGACAGAGCCGTCGTCCGATGTGGATGCCAACAAAGACCCCCGAACGGGATTCCACGCTACAGAGTTGACGTCTTGTGTGTGAGCGGCGTCGACAGAGCACACGACGGAAACAGCAGCCTGGCCATTCTGATCGACGTCGCTCTCGTTCTATTCGACATAAACGGAGGGACGGGAGCAGTACTCATCAGAATACCAGAGTCGCATACAGACACAAATCGCTGGCCGCAACACAACGGCGCAATCCTTACAAACTTCAATATCCGAATGACATTGTCAGCACCGCCAGTCGCAATCAGCCCGGTGACGGGCGACCAGTCCACAGACAGGATGGTACGCTCATGCAGGGCGGGAACGGTAGCAACACATTTCCACTTGGGTGCTTGAGACGTGAGCACGGCGACTCCCTCCTTGTTTCCAGGATTGAGGCGCTTCCAAATCTTCAACGAACGGTCGTCCGACACGCTCACTGGAGTGTTTGCGATTGTTCGGGCGAGTATCAGTGAGATTGCATCACACACCGGTGAGGCACAACAAACAAACCAAAAACAACAATCTGAGCACGTCCGTACCCATGAAAGAACCGTCGGCGTTGAAGGCCAGCGCCCAGACAGTCGACTCGTGCCCGTTCAAGGTTTCGTAGCAAACCCAATCGCCGTCGTCTTCGCGATAGAGTTTGATAGTGTTGTCGTAACTGGCGGAGGCGAGAATCTACCAATCCAAAACAAACCAGGTGGCCAAGGGAAACCAAACAAAGTGAGGGCTTGTGTGCCAAAACCCACCATCCAAACACGACCAGGCTTACAGGCTCTGTCGGATGCCATCGCACAAACTTGACGTCCTGGGTGTGCTCGTGCAGGACGCCAGCGCACTCAAATTCGCCGTCCTCCTCGACATCCCAAATCCAAACGCTCTTGTCTCGCGAGCAGGATGCAAGGACATTGCCTGCCGGTGCAAACGCAACGCCCTTGACCTCGCTTTCGTGTCCCTCGAGTGTTGCCGTGCAATCAAACTCTATGGTTTGTGAATGATGATCAGACTGTGAGCATCGAGCAGCATCCGCCCCTTCGCATCGTGTCGCATCGCGCTGTACCGCCACTGCTCTTGTCCCAGATGCAGACAGTAAAGTCAAAGCTGCCAGATGCAATCGAGCGGCCGTCGGGAGACCAGGCCACGGCTCGAACAGTGCGCGAGTGCGCTTCCTCGAGCACCGCAGTGCAGTGCCACGCTTCGCTGCCTTGACCTTCCAACTCTGGCTGCCAGACTCTGATGTGCACAACCACAAGGCAAACAGCCAGCAGATTCAAAAGCCAACACAAACGAGCAAGCGACGGGGACAAAAGAACTGGTCAAGGAAACCAAACGAAAGCTCAATAACGACGCTCAATGCAAAGTGGCTCCAATGGAGAGCACAGTCAGCACCATCATCACAAGCATCACAAGCATCATAATCGTCATAATCATCACAAGCATCATTCAAAAGTTGATGTTCGTAGCCGATATTGTCTTGTCGCCAGAGCACGTCGCGAGCAGCGTGCCGGCCGGGTTCCATGCAGCCATCCACGCACGGTCAGCATGTCCTGCGTTGTATGTGGATTATGTGTCCGAGTCAAGTCAGTATTTGTTGCATAATAATGGTGAAGGGGGACCCCTTTCTCTTTCTCGTTTGTATTGGGATGCGCCAACCATGAAGCGCTGCGACGCGTGTCAATGTTGCCATCGTTGAACAAAAAAGCTGGACTGAGCAGAGCAAGCCGTAAAAAGTGGTACACTTCAAGCGCAAAGTTCAGGCTAACAATGAGGCAGGGGTAAAAGCAGGACACCATCAAAACAGGACATCAAAAGTATCAAAAAAAAATCAAAAACCAAAAAATCACAAAATCTACGAGTTCACCGCATGTTTCACTCGATATTCAAATCCTCCCAAGAATCAGACTTGGCGAGAAGAGAGTGCTTGTCGCCGTTGTTGGTGCTGACGCGAGAATAGCCACCCGATCGCGAGGTGGGGCCGCGGGGTTTGCGAGTGGGGCTGCTGACGTTGTTGCTGTTGTTGTTGTTGTTGTTGTTGCTGTTGCTGCTGTTGGCATGGGTGCCATTGCCGTGGCCGTTGGCATCCTTGCCATTGGGCGTTTTGCCAGTGAGACGAGACATTAGCCCTCGCACGGGGGTCGCGAAAGAAGATGCGCCACCTGCAGGCTGCTGCTGCTGTTGCGGCTTTTGCTGGGCTTTCGCCACGGCATGTGCATTGCCGTTGATGCCCTCAAACGGCTGATCTTCGTCATCGCTGTGGCTCAAAATCATGCTCGTACTAGCAGCCCGCGCTGCGTTCTGCGAAGGTGTGCCGGGGGTGACATTGGCCTGACTCGATTGCCGAATCATGCGCGCTACCTTGGATGATGGCGGAGGCTTGGGTGTCCCTCCAACCAAATAGCGCTCGTCAAAGATGTCCTCCTCTTCGTCGTCGTCGTCGGAACCGTCGCCATCAGAATCATTCATCAAACCGCCAGGCTGGCTGCTGCGTGGCATGAGTTCGAGGCTGTCAAAGCGGCCGGCACCCCCACGAGAGCGGCGATCCAGCATTGTTTTGCGCGCGCCCTTCTTGCAGCAGCGTCTGTGATATCCAAGAACACGGTGTGGGTGCATGTTTTAGGGGAAGGGAAGTCAGTTTTGCCAAAACTTGCGGCACTTACTTTGAACAGGCCCAGAAAATCGCCCAACCTAGCGCAAGCAGCACCAAAAAGATGATGCCGCACACCAGAATCACATAAACGACGCTCCAACCTGGCAATCGCAAACGGGCAAAGTGAGGTCCGAGTTCAACGAGTTTCGCTCTCTGCTTTTTAATCTCTGCCTCTCTCTCTTCACGAAATGGCCTTACCGCAATTGCTGGCCGCGCCTTGGAATTTGGTTGCAAAGACATTTTCAACCCAATAAGGATCACACACGCACTCTTTTGTCAGGGTGTCGCATGTGCCATGACCAGAGCAAGTATTGTCGCACACTATCGAGAAGGGGTACATGAGCTCTCGTTCGCATCAAAATCAACAAAAGATGCGCTACCAACCCACAACACTGATACTCACAGTACGGATCCACTGAAAGAATAGGGAAGCCAACTTGGAGCTTGGACGAATGTAGCAAGTCGCGCAGCGTTGATACAATGCTACCAGCAAAGATGGGAAGACCTGTGGTGGTGTTGACGACATGGAATGTCATGATGACACTAAACCCGATTCAAAAAAATTGAATTCAAAATGGTGAGTCAAACAATCAAAAAAATGCCGAGCACCACGCAAATCTCTTACCTTCCAGAGCGAATGGTATCGATAACGACGTATTCGGAAGTTGTGCCAAGAGCCAAAGCGAGTTTTCCGCGAACGCTCTCGGCGTTGCTTTCCGTGAACTGCTCAATGTTTGCATCCAGTCGGATCTCCAGCAAGTACAGCGATTTGTCATCTGCAAGACGATAGACAGATAGGCAGGTACGCACCGTTGAAGAGTTATTTTGCGGCAGAGATTGTGAGTCAAAAGAATTGTACACACAGAAAGTTTCTCTCTGTGCAAGCTCCATTACCATTTTCGACGTAAACCGAAGTCAGGGTCGTCGCAGTTTGCCCTGCAGAGTCGGTCACAGTGAGCTTGAAGACATAAGTCCCAGAAATGAAATCGACCAACTTGGCCACGGGCAGAGATGCGTCAACAAGCGTGCCAGCAGCGGGGCTCTCCAGTTGCTTTTCCCACAGGAAACCGAGGTTGGCAGTCGCGGTGCGATCATCGGTACTCTGCGACCCATCGAGCTCAAGCAACGCCGACGTGGTGGAGATGTGATATTCTGCCGGGGCAACGGCAGTTGGAGGGAAATCTAATTGACACACACACAAGAGTGTGAGAGGTGTTGGTGTCGCAATGCAGCTAAATGTGACCAGCGCACAACGGACACCTCGCGCCGAGGGGAGACAACAGTTACCTTCAATCACGATAATAGAGACTCTGTCAACAGAAGTGTAGTCTCGGACATCCGTCACAGTCAGCTTGAAAGTATAGACGCCAGGCACCGTCAGCCCTTCCACACGGGTCTGGGTATCGTCCAGCGTTGTGAGTGTCACGACGACTGGGTTGGTCGAGTCGGCCTCCCAGACGATGCTTTTAAACCCGGCAGCAGCGGTGCTCTGGGACGAATCCAACGTGGCAGTGTTGTTTGGCAACACGACGGTGATGTTCTGACCCGCATGAGCAACCGGAATGGGAAGGGAAGCTGCCACGCATGCAAAGAAAAAAAACGTTGGGGGAGGGGGGTTGAGCGCTCCCAGTCAGGCACGCAGTACGCAATCGAAAGCAACAAAAAGCAAAGAAAAAGCTGGGGTACGTACGTTCGCGATAAACAATCGTAAAAACAGTCGGCGTCATATGCCCATCAGTGTCGGTCACTTCCAGCTTGACTGTGTACGTTCCCAGACGTAGATTGGTCACCTCGACGTGCTTGAACGAGTGCGGATCTTCAATCACCCCACCCACTCCAGAGGTAATTGCCCAATTGAATCTAGAAACAAGTGAGTGAGACAAAACACAAAAGCAAGGAATTAGAAGGGTGAGCATGCAAGTGTTGTCGGCGCATCGATCGCACGATTCACAAAAACAAAAAACAAAAAGAAAACTCACCGCAGTGGGTACGAGTTGGGGTCCATGGCATCCTCGTCATCCATGACTTCGGGAACCTGGATGTCAACGGTGGCAAGCTGATCCGGCAAACCTTCAATGTCAAAGTCCTTGATCGCGTTTCCGATTTTCGGGCCTGCATTTTGACGTGGCCGAATCTCGATGGAAGACTGGTTGCTGATGCTCAGCTCTTCCTCGCCAATTCGATAAAGCATCGTCACTTCAAATTCGTACACTCCCGCAACAAGTCGAGTCAGCGGGAGAGTCGCAGCCTCGATAAGCTGCACCAGCACAGGACCGGACTGGAGCTTCCATGTAAAGCCCAAAATGCTGCCGAATGCATCCACATTCTGCACAACGGCGTGGAGGTCCAAAGCATGCAGCTCTGTCGACAAAGTTGCCGGCTCTACAAAGAAGGCAGGAGGAAGATAGGTCGGAGTTGGTGTGGCGCTCGGCGGGTCGGGAGTGGCGCTCGAGGGCTCGGGAGTCGCGCTCGAGGGCTCTGGTGTGGCGCTCGAGGGCTCGGGAGTGGCGCTTGAAGGCTCGGGAGTGGCGCTTGAAGGCTCGGGAGTCGCGCTTCGAGGGCTCGAGCTCGAGAGTGACGCTCGGGGTGGAATCCTCAGGATCGGCTGCAGAGGGGTGGAATCCTCAGGATCGGCTGTAGAAGACTCAGGATCAGCTGTAGAAGACTCGAGATCAGCTGTGGAGGACTCGTCTGCTCCACTGGATCCGGAGTGGCTGTTGCTGGCTGATCCAGAGTGCTTGTCTCTGGCTGTTCCACTGGATCCAGAGTGCTTGTCTCTGGCTGTTCCACTGGATCCGGAGTGGCTGTTGCTGGCTGTTCGGAGGGATCCGGCGTTGCCTCGAAATGCGCAAACACAATCCCACTAATAGCATTGCTCTTGGGTTCCGACAAATGCTGACGCTCGCTCTTGTCATTCACGTGTGCGCAGTAAAGGAGGTTGTCATCACCGCGCCTTCGCTTGGCAATCGGCTGGTCGGTCGGCTCAATATAAATAACTGTTTCATCCAACGTGACCAACCCCCCTAAGAGTTGCACCACAAACGACAAATCCACCCACATCAAAACAGTGAGGGCTCTTTATCTGACCACATCATGGTGAATCACGATGACCATCGCAAGTTGGTTTTTTTTTTTTCCCCCGTATTTACCATTGCCATCGTCGCCAGGTACGGATGTGAAGGCGGCGTTGTCGAGAATCTCCTTGATGGTAGAGTCGTCTGCAGATTCAAACTCGTCCAAGTTTTTGTCCTGGAACAGCCAGACGACGCACGCTGGGTCGGCGTTGCACTTTGCGCAGCACTCGCCCGCGTTGGCGACCTCGACCAGCTTCATGTTGACGCCAAAGCTCCATGCCGGGTGCTTGTAGAGCTCGCCTTTATCGTATGATGCTGGGCATGACGGCCCGCGCCGGCTGTCCTCTCGCCTCCAGACTACAACAAAGAAGGGTGAAGAGGTGGGCGTGAGTGTGGAAGCAGATTGACAGCTCCCCCCCTCTCTCTCTCTTCGCTTGATGCCATCATCCGTCATCGCAAAACAACCACTTCATGGGAGCAATAAAAAGCCATCCAACGCTCGCTCACGTTCGAGAGAGAGAGAGAGCGAGAGAGAGAGAGTGAGCGAGAGAACGAGAGACGCCGAATCCATCTGGACCACAGCGTGTCACCACTCCTGCTACCAGTACTACTGTCACCTCACCCCCATCCCCACCCCGCTTCAAGCAACGACGACCGGTATTGACTCTTGTTATACAGGCGCGCGTTTGCTGCAAGTCGCCGGTCTTGAATCGCGGTCGTAACGTCACCCGCGCTCACACACATCCCCTCGCTCCCTGCGGCCACATCGCCTTCACTCACGCATCCGATGCTGGCATCAGACACGGAATAACTCGCTTTTTTGATTTGTCTCTTACTGGGATAGCTGTCGACGGGAGTTGGACCCCACTGCACGAGCGCGAGTGCCACGCTAGCAATCAGCAGCAGCAGCCACATCCATGTCCCAGCGCTCGCTCTCATGTGAATGAAAGCAAAACAACAATAATACACTGAAACAACAGAAAAGGAAGAATAGAAGAACAATCAAAAAAAAAAGGACTGCATCCAGTTCTCTATTCGATTCCAATAACTCAACGATCAATACAACAAAAGACAAAAGATGTCGTCCATCATGGAGTCGCTGTTCGGCTCGCGCAAGACGCCTGCGCAGATGCTCAGACAACACCAGCGCTCGCTCACAAAGGCCATGCGCGACCTCGATCGCGAACGCTCCAAGCTCGAGCAGCAAGAGAAGAAGATTGTGACGGACATCAAGAAGATGGCCAAGGAGGGCCAGATGGTAACGACACCACACACACACACACACCGCGCTTCCGTCGGAACTGAGCTCGTGTACCTCACAACGAGCTCAAGGAAGAAGGTTCCCCCAAGGTTGGTGGAGAGGCGCTGGCGGCGCTGACCGTTTTTGTCATCAAACGACGACGCGGTCATCAAACGGCGCAGCCAAACCCGAACCGAGCACTGCCACACCACACTCTGGCATTGCCTCTCGTTCAGCAAGCCTTGGGGGTACAAATGCATCTGTGCGTCTGGGATGCCCGTGGTGGACAGGGACTGACGGAAAGCAAACGAAAAACCCGGCGAATGTGACGTTCTGTTTGCTAGTGGACGAGGTCGTGCCCTTTCGTTGACTGCGACGACGCTTACGTCCACGACCGCCTTTTGTCCAGAGTTGAATGAGAGCTTGATAGAGAGAATCGTAAAAGAGACGGGGGCGTGGTGGCATGTCCTGACTTGCTACATCCGACATTTCGCATGGTCGCTCACTTGCCTTGACCCCGCGCTGACTCGAACAATCCTCGACCAATCCACTGTACACTCTGTTAGGATGCTGCAAAGATCATGGCCAAGGACCTCGTGCGCACTCGCCGCTACGTCAAGAAGTTTATCATGATGCGCGCACAGATTCAAGCTGTTTCGCTTAAAATTCAGGCATGTACCATATTTCTCAGAACGTTGCTGCTGATGCGTGTGGCTGGTGCTGTGTGTGTGCACTTGTGTTGTGCCGCAACTAATCGTCGTTGCGCCACTTTTTTTCTTCTTGTTCTTTTTTTCACAGACTTTGCGATCAAATCAGGCAATGGCAGAAGCTATGAAGGGCGTCACACGCGCCATGACCAAGATGAACAAGCAGATGAACCTGCCCGAGATCCAAAAGATCATGATGGAGTTTGAGAAGCAATCCGAAATCATGGACATGAAGGAGGAAATGATGAACGACACCATCGACGACGTCATGGGCGATGCAGACGACGATGAAGAGAGCGACCAGATTGTCAATCAAGTTCTTGACGAGATTGGCATTTCCCTTGGTCAATCGGTGAGCACGGGCGCTTGGACGATTGGGAAGGTTGATGGCTTTCGTGTGTGGCGAAATATATGTGCGCTCACTTTCTCGTGTCGATTGGCGATTGTGCACACAGATGGTCGACGCACCCATTACAGCGACGGGCGGCGGTGGTGGCAAGGTGACCGAGGCCAAGACAGCCGTCGCAGACTCTGCAGATGCCGATCTGCAAGCACGACTTGACAACTTGCGCCGAGACTAAAAGCCAAAAACCGCTGTAGTTTTGTTGTTGCTCTGTTGGAGGTTGACCCTGCTTGTTGTTTTTTTGCTGTTTGACGATTTGCTCATGCTGGTTTGCATGCTATTGGCTGAAATAAGATCAATTCTTAGTGTCTAGTTTCTGATTTTCGCCTTTGCGCACTTTTTTTTGTGTACCGATCATCCTGTGACTTGACCCAGCCGAGCTTGACCCTCTCTCTGACATTCGCAAACGCGAAATGACCAATGGAGCATGTACGCACTCTGCTGCCCCCGCCAATGGCCAACATTCAACAACATTCTCAACATTGATCTCTGAGCTTTCGTTGCAGACTTCACAGACAATGAACTTTGCAAGCTGCCTTCATTTGCCATCATTTGTTTAAATTGTTCTAGACTCACTCTTTTGTTTTTTTTTTTTCAATTTTGAAAACAAGTTCTCAGACATGTCAACGGCAGCGCAAATCGAGGAAGAGGAGGGCGACTTTACGCTCGACAACCCCGACACTGTCACCAAGTACCGCACCGCTGGTGACATTGCCAACCGTACGTCCTTTGTTTTGTTGCTGTTTTTGTGATGAGTGGCAAGCTGAGGCCTCACAGCATGATACCGAGGGGCCAAAGAAGGAAGGGGGGTTATGCAACCGCGTGGATTGAGAAAGCGAAACAAGGGCTGCGCTCTCTCTCTCCGTCTCTCCGTCTCTCTCTGCCTCGCTTTATGCACATGTGTCTGTCTCTCTCGCTGTCTCTTGCATTGCCTCCGCCTCGCCATCACCCCGTTCAGCGCTTCTTTTGCGTTGTGCGCCAAGCTTCATTCGTTTGGCTTTTTTTTTTTTCTTTTTTCCGTTTTTTTCTGCGCGATCTTTCGATTTTTTTTTTTTTTTTTTTTTTTTTTTGGCTCTGTTCATTCTGTCATCCTTCACTTGTTTGCTGGGGGGTTGCACTTCGGGTGACGAAGGCGTTCGGGCTTGAAATGTCGACAATGTGGGCTTTTCTAGGCGGTTTTGTCGCGCATCGGTGACTCGGACGAACTCGGCTCCAAGTCGATCTCCTTCAGCCAGTTAGTTAGTCTGTTCGCCAGCACACACTCCTTCAGCCAGCCAGCCAGCCAACACCACACCAAAAGCGCAAAACGAAAATCATCCAACCTGCGATCGCTCGCTTTGGAGGCCTGCTCACTGCGCACTCATTCTCTGCCGGTCTGGAAAAACGCAGGCGTCATCAAGAAGGTCCTCGCTGCCGCCGTCCCCGGCGCGACCGTCCTCGCCCTGTGCAAGCTCGGCGATGGCGAGATCAACGAGGAGGTCGCCAAGATCTACAAGGCCAACAAGAAGGTCAAGAAGGGTAAGGCACCACGCCAGACCCTCTTGTTTTTTTTTTGGTTGGCTGCCAACAAAACCACCATTCGCTCATCCCACATTCGCGATCGATGATTTCCATGCTCCGTGATTGCTGCTGCAGGCATTGCGTTCCCCACTTGCGTCTCGCTCAACAGCACCGTCTGCCACCAGTCGCCCCTTTCCAGCGATGCCGCCATCACCCTCCAGGCCGGCGACGTTGCCAAGGTTGACCTCGGTGTCCACGTCGATGGCCTGATTGCCGTCGTTGCCCACACCATCGTTGTCGGCGCCACCAAGGAGGCCCCCGTCACCGGCCGCAAGGCTGATGTCCTCCTCGCCGCATACAACGCCTCTGAGGCCGCCGTCCGCCTCGTCCAGGCTGGCAGCACCAACCACAAGGTCACCGAGACTGTCCAACAGGTTGCGCAGCAATTCAAGTGCAACACCGTTGAGGGCATGCTCTCGCACCAGCTCGAGCGCAACATCATCGACGGCAAGAAGACCATCATCCTCAACCCCAACGAGGCCCAGCGCAAGGAGCACAAGGAGCTCACCTTCGAGATTGGCGAAGTCTATGGCGTTGATGTTATTGTTAGCACAGCCGAGGGCAAGGTACAGGCGCAAGGCGGGTTTTTGGGTGTTTTGTTGCTGATGCTGTTGTTGTTATTGGGCTTGGTTCTCATCTCTTCTCATCTCATCTCTCCCATTCAGAGCCGCACCCTCGACACCCGAACCACCGTCTACAAGAAGACCGATGCCGTCTATCTCCTCAAGATGCAAGCCTCGCGCACCTTCCTCAGCCAGGCCAAGGAAAAGTACGGCAACTTCCCCTTCTCGATCCGCTCGTTCGACGACGAGAACAAGGCCAAGATTGGTGTCCTCGAGTGCACCAAGCACAACGTCATGACCCCCTTCAGCGTCCTGTACGACCGCGACGACACCGCCTCGGTTGCCCAGTTCAAGTTCACCGTCCTCCTCACCAAGAACGGCCCCATCCGCATCACCTCCGTCCCCTTCGAGGCTGAGCTTTTCAAGAGCGAGCACAGCGTCGTCGACGCCGAGCTCAAGGCTCTCCTCGCCTCGTCCGCCAAGGGCAAGAGCAAGGCCAAGAAGGCTGATGCTGCTGCTCCCGAGGCCGCCTCCAGCTCGTCCGCCCCTGCCCCCGCTGCCGCCCAGTAACAGAACACGCGTCGTGTGTTTGGATGAACTCTCCGAGTTTGCGATGACTGTTGAGATGTTGGTGTCCGCTTTTCGTGTTTTTGTGTAATGGTAGTTTTTTTTTTTTGTTTTCTTCTGCAGTTCTTGTTCCAAACGGGGGGAGGGAGAGAAGAGAGAGAGAGAGAGACTCATGTCGTGGCTGCTGCTGGATTTCAATATGATGTGACGGCTTTGAGTGCACGTAAATGTAATATCCAAAAAAAATTGACAGAGATGGGGAGAAAACCAAGCAAAAAAACCAAAAAAATTTAATGCTTCTTGGCGTCTGCGGGGACGGGCTTGCTGCCGCCGGACTTGCCGATGAGGATGGCAAGAGTGACGCCAGAGAGGGTGGCGAGCACGAGCTGTTAGATCAAAAGGGAAAAAGAAAAAAAAACGGACGATGAGTTGTTGGCGTTTCAGGCGTCAAACCAACCTCTAACGCAATCCGTCAACGCACGTTACGGCGACCGGCAGTGGTCACAGAGTTAAAGATCTTGGCAATGCCTTGGAATTGGGGCTCAACGCCGTGTCCGTGACCGCCAGCCATTTTTCTATGGATTGAGAAACCTGCCAGCAAAAGACGATGGAAAAGTCAGCCATCCAAAAAAAAAAAAAAAAAAAAAAAAAAAATCATGGCTTTGATGCGTTTTGAGCGCTGTGCTCTGGCGATTCGCTCAACGACGACGAGGGGTGGGGAAAGGGCGCGAATCATGCACATTGCATGTCTCACGCGATGCTGCTTGCGTGACACAGCCACAGCGCTGGACGATCAGCAAGAGCAAAACCAAAGCCAGCGATCTCTTTCTTTTTTTCCCCCTCCCCCACTTCCCTTCCGCGCCTCGTTGAGCGTGTGTGTGCGATCGATCTCCATGCTGCGATACACGCGTTGATCCAGCCATCCCCAGAGAGCGAACGAGAGAAGGCGTGACGGCACGGCAACAGGAGACTTTCATTGAGACCAATAGAAAAAAAAAAAAAAGCATATGGGCGCTGTTCACCGCTTGCTGCCACTTGCTGGGGACGCGACCATCACAAACCTCCCAACAAGCAAAAACCCAATCTTTGGTGCGCTTTTGTGTCAAACGGATGAACACTTCAACCGCGAACGAAAACTCAAGCCTGTGATGTGCAAACAAAGCTTTTACTTTTGGATTTAAAAAAAAAAAGGACTGCCCAGTCTTATTGCTCTCAAGCGTTCTGAGATAGACCGAGCCGAGATTAGACAGACACCGTGCAATTCGATCAGGTCTCAAGAACAACAAAATGACTAGTAGCTTGCTCAAAGACATCCTGATCACGCAGCGGGAAGCCTCTGGAATCACACTATTGGCAGACTCTGCGGCCGACCCATTGGGTGCACTGCTGGCTGCCGGGGCGCGCGCCGTCGCCACTCGAGGTTTGGAAAATGGAACAAGCAAGGTTGGACTGCTGTTGGCGAGTGGATGGATGGAACTGACCGGCTCAGGCGCCGTTGTTGCAGGTCGAGGCGTTGTGCTTGTGGCAATCGACCGCGCTCCACAGCTGCTCTGCGCGTCGCTCGGACTGACTGGTATCACTGGACAGCGACCAATCGTTGTCGATGCATTCTCGGATCCGCTCGGCTGGTCTTCAGCGTCGCGCGGGAACAGCTCGCTCTGCCAAACGTGCGTTTCGAACCTGACGCAACTCGCAGACACGATTGCCAAGGCCGCTGCTGCAGCAGCAGGAGGAGGTGTGTATTTGTTTGCAGAGATGCTCAGTAGCGTCAAAAAGAAGAAACAGCTTGCATGTTTGTTCATTGGAGTCGATTGCCACTCACCACACAACGAATGAACTGGGCAACCCTGCTACAGCAGCCCTGAGCACCGTGTACATTGATTCTCTGGCAACGTTATGTCTGCATCACTCTGTTGGAGACGTGAGTCGCTTTTTGGCCGCACTCGTCTCGAGCAATCGCGGCGTGGCAAGTGTTGTGGCACTCGTCCATCAGGACGTGCTTGCCGCGCTTTCGGAAAGTGCAGAGTCTGCGCTTGCTACACTAGCGTACGTGGCATCAACCACTGTAACAGTCCAGCCAGGTACTGCGAGTGTGGACGTGCATCATCGTCGTAAAACTGGCAAAGTTCTGCGATCGAACGAAGCCTTCTCGTTCACGTTGGCGCACGAGCTAGTCACGGTTCCAGCGTCAGAGCTCTCGACCACCGGATCCGCTGGCTCGACGGCAGGAGCCAGTGCCTCAGCGGCCTCGTCGTCGTCTTCAAGTGCAGCAGGCAAGACCAAGCAGGTGAGCTGAAGAGTGAAAAGTGTGGGTTGCACGCTGTGGATGCAGATTGGATGCAGATTGGATTGGGGGGGGGTGTGTAGTGTTGGGCTACATACGTCGCTTGTGGCTGGCTGGCAACACGTTTGCAAGCTCGAATCGCACGTGCTCGGAAACTTCGACGCTGACTCGGGCTGCTTTTGTTTGTTGCTTTGTTGTTTGTCTGTTCTTCGCAGCCCGACCCAACGGCAAATCTCACATTCAACCTCAGTCTCAATGCGGCCGAACGGCAAGCACGCCAAAACGTTGTCCTGCCGTACCTTAAAACTGAGGCGGACAAGCGAGCCATCTTGCGTCAAGACTATCCTTCGGCGTCCGCCCCGGGAACGATCGCGTATGCTGATGATACAGAGCCTCCTCGCGTTCACGCAGCGCGACCCGCCGTTGCCTCGAATATTGTCTTTGAGCCCGAGGTCGGCGTGGACGAGCTGGATGATTTCGGCGACGAGGAAGACCAGGAGGAGGAAGATCCGGACGATGATTTGGACATTTGAGTCGTGTGCACCAATATAGTTTATTGTATTTGCGGTCATGGGCTTTGTACATCAGGAGTCGGGGATGCCAAAAAAAAAAAAAAAAAAAAAAAAAGGGTGAGAGGACCAAATTTTTGCGCAGCCACTTTTGCGCTTCAGAACAACTTGTCGACCCATAGAGCGTGCCAATCCCTCGGTATCTTCTTCCTGAGTTGTCGTGGATTAGTTAGCCAGATCGGCTCATTCCTTCCTTTTTGTTTATTTTGCATTGGTTGTTTGAACATGAGCGGGTTTGTGGACGATTTGTCGACTGCGCAGACGGAAGCGCTTGAAGCCATGTGGCGCAAGGTGGAGACGACCGGCCTGCTTGATGAAGACAAGGTGAATTGTGCTTTCATGAGACGATGGCGGCGGGGGGCGGGGGGTTTGTGGCGCTCGGATTGCTTGATCCGGGCGAGCTTGAAGCCGGAAGCAAGTGACAAAAGGGATGACGCGCCGCGACGCGCCAACGCCCGGACTGGGCGCGCAGCAGAGAATCTCTGCACGATCGATGTTTCAACGGATAACGCAGCAAGTTGCGATCCTCAAAGTGGGGGGGGGGGGGGGCAAAAGCGACAACGAGAGGCCAACTTTGCACCCGATGGATGGCAGTGGGCGGGAACGGAAGCTAGCGTCGGCAAATTGAGCTCTCGACGAATCGCGGCTGAATGATGTTCAAAACTAAGATGGATTTCGATGCGAATGACAAATTTGTTCCGGTGTTTTTTTGTTTTTTTTTTTTTTGTTTTTTTTTTTTTTTTTTTTTTTTGTTCTTGTTCTTGCTATTCGCATTGTGCTGCTGCGCAGTTCTGGCTGGCGATCGGACACGAGGACGCAGACGGTAAGTGTTTCGTCGTTGTTGTTTTTTGAGTCTTCGTTTCAAACGTGGCTTGCGAGCACTCTATGATCAAATGAATGTCGCGCACAACTAAATCGAACAACGCTGACACGTTGATGCATTTAGTATTCCTGCTGCGATTTCTGCGAGCGCGCAGGTTTGAGGTGGACAAGGCGTTCACAATGCTGACCGAATGCATTGACTGGCAAGTCTCGTTCGGCACCCACCACCTCACTGTGGCTCAAGTGGCGGACAACTACTTCTTTGAGACCAATCTGATGTTCTTTTCACGCGGCCGCTGCAAGAATGGCCGCCCGATTGCGTATGGTTTTGATATGCAAGAGGTGATTTTGTTTTCAATCTTGAACACGGAATTTTGACGGCGGGTGCGCTTTCTCCGCCACAATCCCTACAGAGTCATCCGAGTCAAGGTGCATGACAAAAACCGACGCGACCTGGAGTCACTCAAGCGCTTCTGCATCCTTCAAATGCAAGCGGGTCGGCGCATGGTTCGCGGCACAGACACCTTCGCGACGCTCGTGTTCGACATGACCGACTTTGGCCTCATCAACATGGACTTTGACTTTGTCAAGTTCCTCATCGCGGCGTTCGAAAAGTACTACCCCGAGACTCTTGGCGTGCTCTTGCTGCTCAACGCGCCGTTTGTGTTCTGGGGTAAAGCTCGATGGATGGCTTGGTCTTGGTTTTTTGATTGTTTTGATTGTGCTTGTGCTTTATTTTTTTTTTGTTTTGGTTTTCTTGGCTGCTAACTGGCTACGTTCTGCCACTGGTCTGGGTAGGATGCTGGCGCATGATCTCGCCTTGGTTGGACAAGAACGTCGCCGACAAGGTCAAGTTTGTGACAACTGCTGAACTGACGCAGTACATTGATCCGGAAAACATTCTGGAGGAGCACGGCGGTCTGGACAAACACAAGTAAGAGCCTCGAGTCCAAAAAGGATTGGAACATTGAGTAGCTGACTTTATTTTTCCGGTTGTTGGCAGATACACGTTCACGCCCCTCGCGGACGACGAACACGCCGATTTGCCGTGCGGTGTCGCGAAAGACGAAGATTTCGATCGGATTATGAGCGAAATGAACGACGCTCGCAAGCAGCTCGTCGACATTCGCAAGCAACTACACGCCAAGCAGCTGGATGCCGAAAAGTTGGCCGAGCTGCGCAAGGAGTTTGCCCATCGCAAGGCCCACCTCTCCAAGACGGTCAAGTACCGACATCCCGGCTTTCACTTTGCACCCGGTCATGTTGCCAGCGAGTAAAACACGAGCAGTCTCGGCGATGTCGGGGATGGTTTGGATTAATGGAAAGCAACAAGCTGCTGTTAGATCCATCCCAAAGATGCACACTCTTCTAATACTCGCAGAAATACTTTCCATTTCTCATCATTCCAGAAATACAAACTGTACGCAAGAAAGGTGTTACGACCTTACCCGGAACTTAACCTAGAATCACTACTGAAGCGTACGAATTGAATGCGGAAGTATCGTTTACTAAGAATATAGTGAAGAATGAGGGGGAAGCCTAACTGAAGCTGAGCCCAGTTCGTACTCTCAGTCACTTTTCGCGCCTTTTTTTTTTTTTTTTTTTTGTTCTTTTTTCTCTTCCATGGTTCTTCTGATCCCTTCCTTTCCAACACACAGATGTCCTCCGCGGCCGCACCTCGAACGAAAGAGCAGTGGCTGGATTTAACTGTAAGGACTGAGTGACAGGGCGCTGTGGTTTGGGCTGCGTGGCTGTCGTTCTCACAAACTTGCCTTGTTCGTTTGCCAGGTTCCAGATCTACGAGCAGCACTCACCTCCCGCGGACTCTCGACCCGTGGAAACAAACCTGAGCTGATAACTCGTCTCATGGATGATGATGCCGCCAAATGCAGCAAGCAGCAAGCTGACGCAGCAGCAGCAGCACGAGCAGCAGCAGCACGAGCAGTCGCAGTAGCAGCACCACCACCACCACCACCAACACTACCGTCACCCAACACGGGCAGTGACAGCACTGCGAGCAGCACCAGCAGCAGCAGTAGCTCGGCTGCCGCACCACCACTCACAACCGCGCCTGCGGCTCAAGCACCGGCTGTTCAGCATTTCGTGCCTCGACCAGCTCCAGGCACCACATTCACTGTGTCCAGTGCGGACTTGGAAGGCATCACTGTTCCGGACGAGATCAAAGCATTGTTGCGGGTTCATGGCAAGAGCGTCGAATTGCTCGATCGCAACTTTTCAGAACTTTCAGCAGGTGCCTTGTATCGAGATCTGTTAATGTCAGACGAATCACCAGAACCTCGCTACCTCACCGGCGTTGGTGGTGTCGGCAAAAGCAGTATTCTGCTGATGCTGGCCGTGCTGGCGATGCGCCACAACAGGGCCTTCTTCGAGCGCCTCGCTGCTGCTCCTGCTCCTGCTCCTGCTCCTGTTAATGCTCCTGCTGCTCCCCCTTTCGATGGCGCCATTTTCCTCATCTACCTGCCTCAGACGGATGCCTTCATTCAACAACCACCTGAGGTCGCGGCCAACCAACTGATCGAAAAGTTGCGAATTGCCAACCGCCGCTTGCTGAACTCTCGTATGCTTGATGAGCCCGCGTTTGAGTTACTCAAGGATGCGTTTGTGCGACAAAAGAATTCGTCTGGGCATTTTGAGTCCGCACTCAACCAATGGGGTCGCATCAATGCTGCGTTGGTTGGCCTCGAGTCCCAAAGTCACCGTTTCCGTGTCCTCGTCCTCATCGACCAGTGGAATTCAATCATTCATCGCAAAGCCCTTCCAGTTGGCCACGAGGACAAGCTCACGGCAGACCATCCTGCTCAAGCCTTCTACAAGCTCAGCTCCCAGTTCGGGTTCTCCCTTTTCGTCGCGGCAGTCAGCTCCTCTTTCGACCTGGGCTCAGAAAATGCGCTGAAGGACGGACAGTCTTCTGGACGTAAAATTCCCATTCCGCCGCTCACTGCCGCGGAGGCTGAGACGCTGCGCGCCATTTGGTACCACCGCAACCCACCGGAGAACAAGCCGCGTTTGAAAGTCACTGCCGAACAGATGCAGAAGCTCTTCCTCAAAGTCGGTGGTGTCGCGCGCATTTTGCAGTACTACGCATCGTCGCGCTACGAAGCGAATCCCGACACCAACTTTGCCGAGCTGTGCGAGGAGTATTACGACAAGCGACTCAAACGCCTCATCGAGTCCTACCGACCCCTTGATACATTCAACGATCTTGTTCAAGACCTCTCCACGATCTTCGTGCACGGTCGACTTTCTGTACATTTGTCTGAAGTTTGGCTGAAGACCGGAATGGTCAAGAAGGATCCAGCGGAGCCTGAGCAGCTGATTCCTGTGAGCGACCTCGCTCGCAGCGCTGCAGCCAGAGTCTTCAAGGCCGCGGGAGGTGGCTTCCTGCACCTGATCTATGCCGTCGCAACCATCCGATGGTACGCGATAGAGACGTTTGTCTTGTTGCACCTCCGCTATCCGACCAACGTGTTGAGAGGCATTTCTCCATCACAAACCGAGCTGAGCCTGCCCACGACAGTCAGCGAAACCCATGTTCTCGATCGGTCGATCGGTGCCGGTAACGTCGAGGCGTATCTGAAGACGTACAACAACGGTCACCCGTTCCCGGCGAACACTCTGTTCCTTCCTGGCTGGAGCACCCATCCCGTCGCAGACGCAGTGTTGCTGACAACCAAACCGCAACCCAATGCTACGCAACCCAATGCTACGCAACCCAATGCTACGCCAACCCTGGTGTTTTTCCAAATCAGCGAATCACCATACAACAAACATGGAACGCAAATCCCTCATCTTGCGACGTCGGTTCTGAGTAAGAGCACGACCGTGATTGACACCTACCGCGCATTGTATGGTATTGGCGATGACGCAGCGTATGACACACCGCAGATCCGGCAAGGACAGCTGCCAGAGTGTGTCAAGTACATCTACGCGACCACAGACACCAGCACCAGCACGACACACTCTGTGTTTTTCATGCAAGCGAGCCATTTGCGATGGCTTGATGCGACGGGATGGGACAGAATGACGGGATCCCCTCCAGCTTCATCTGCGCCGTAATTTTTTTTTTGCCAATCGCGCCGCATTGTGATGACCGACTGCTGTCAGGCATTCTATGTGTTTTTTAATTCTGTTCGTGGTCATACATGTCTTGTATATCGAGTTGCGCTGCAATTTTTATTCATGGAGTCTTAAGTTTGGTGTACTGGCAGTCAATTGAAAACTGGGCGCGGACACCCTCAGATTTGATTGTCAGCGAGAAGAACCTTTGCAAGCATACTGGCAGTCCAATGAACACTTTGGCATTTTCGCTGACTTGAATCTGTTCCAACCTGTTACGGGTGAGACCCCCCCCCCTTGGGTCTGTTCCAACCTGTTACGGGTGAGACCCCCCCCCCTTGGGTCTAACCCACTCTTGGTATTTTGTATTAAATACGAGAATCCCGGGTTTGTTCGTAACACAACCATCAAAGAAGCGTCGGCCACCTTTCCCCCCACCCCACCCAGCCTCTTCCTTCTCGATTTCAATACCATCTCCATCTGGAATGAGAATATTATTAATATTAATATTAATATGAGACAGTCATTTCTGTTTTTGATTCTTGTTGTAGAGATTGTTTCATAGCAAAACAAGGGATGGCAGCAAACGCGCAAAGTCGAGTCATCAAAAGGTGCCGCTCCCGTCGCTTCTTTCCCTCGCCCCGCTGCCCGTTTTTGCTTGGCAGTAGTCGTTATGAGTCCTCAGCGCGCCCTCGCTCGGCCTGCCTCGCGTCCTGCCGCCTCAAAGCGACCGCAAGCGAGCCGCGTGTTGGGGGGGTTTTTTTTTTTTTTTTTTCAAGCTTGTTTGTTTCACTTGCGCGCCAAAGCTTTTTTTTCTTTTTTTTCGTCGCGGTGCTTCGGCCAGCGGCGCTCCACCTCCGTCGCCAGCCACCACTGGGCTGTGCTTAACCCAGTTGTGCGGCCAAATCCAGTCATCCGAGCGTGCCACACTGTCGCGTTCAAGCTGGACCGGCCGAATGAGTTGCTGCTGAATTTGGCGCGCTCTTTTTTTTTTTTTTTTTTTTTGTTTTTTTTTTTGTTGCTTTTTTTTTTTCTCCGCGCGATGTTCGCTGCTCAAACTGCTTCACTCACTTCCTCTTGACACACGCAGAATACAAAAGGAGCTTGCTGAAGTCACTTTGGATCCCCCGTGCAACTGCAGGTACGGCGCTTTGCTCGTTCGAAACACTGACGTTGTTGGATGCTTGTTCCGTTCGCGGCCCTGTCACTCACTGACTCGACCCTGTGCTCTGTCTTTGATTTGACTGTTCTCGTGTTACGATGTATTACGTTGGTTGGTGGTTCGTGGCTTGTGGCTGTGCCAATTCGCAGCGCCGGTCCGAAAGGCGACAACCTTCTTGAGTGGACGGCAACCATTCTCGGTCCTTCTGGCTCGCCCTACCAAGGCGGCGTCTTTTTCCTCGAGATTTTCTTCTCTGCAGACTATCCCTTCAAGCCTCCAAAGGTTTGTACCATCGCATCCCGCCGGTGGCAATCTTGGTTTTGGTTGGCAGTGCATTTGCATTGACTCTTTGTTGTTGTTGTTGTTGTCTGTTTGCAATCTCGGTCCGTCGACGGCAGGTCGTTTTCAAGACTCGTATTTATCACTGCAACATTCACGCCTCGGGAAGCATTTGCTTGGACACGTTGAAAGACCAATGGAGCCCAGCGCTCACAATCTCCAAGGTGCTCCTGTCAATCTGCTCGTTGCTCACGGATCCCAACCCTGACGACCCCTTGGTGCCTGCGATTGCCCACGAGTATCTTAAGGACCGTCAACTGCACGACAAAACGGCGCGTGACTGGACGCGGCGCTACGCACAATGAGCCACGCTGTGCTTTTGGTGATTTTTGTTTTGTTGTTGCTTTGGGTGCTTTGTGTGTGATTGACTGATCAAACAAGCTTCAAACAAATCCCAGAATCTATTTTCCCACTGTAGGGTGGTCTCAAAGTCTCAAAATCAGGGCAAAGTTTGTAATCCACTCACTTCAAAGGTACGATCGAGGCGGACCGACAAATCCCTCACGCGTCAACTCATCATCCCATAGCAGCATGATGTCGGATGAGTGAGTATCAAAAACCGCCGTGGCGAGACAGGAAGCGCTGGAGGGTGCAGTGCGAGAGATGTGAATAGCAATGATACCCGCCCCGCCGCGCACCCCTGATACTGTATTCATAATTATGGAATCGAGGGTCGCTGTTTGTTGCAAGGAGCCCAAATGCACAGCTACGCTAGCGCAGCCGCCATGCATGTCCAGTCCTCAAAATCTTTGTTTTTTTCTGTAAATGGGTTTTTTTTTTTTTTTTTTGGCTTGGTGCTGGTCGCTCGTCCATCTCTCCTCTCTCGCGCTCCAGCTAGCTCTCTCAGCTAGCTCTCTCTTTCTCTCTCTCTTTCTCTCTCTCTTTCTCTCCCTTCTCTTGTCTTGTCTTGCCGGTGTCGATGTGGGCAACCACCCTGCACGGACCCGTTGCTCAAAACCATCAAAATCAACAAATCCAAAATCAAAACTCAAAAAAAAAAAAAAAAAAAAAAAAAAAAAAGGCATCGATTTTATTTGATCAGAACGAGCGACACAGATCGCGGCTGGGCTCTGTGTGTTGCCGTGATGCCACGCAACGGGACGGGCTGACAAGAGCCAGCCTCGGTACTTGCACTGCGCTGCCGTTGTCTCCCTCGGCTTGTCGATATGGCTGTGGATGGCACAGCAAGTCGTGGGCGCAGGAGGGAGGCGCGCGAAAAGGCAACCCCCAAATTGTTTTTTTTTTCATTTTCTCTTTGGCAGTGAATGGCTTTTGCGGGGGGGAGTGGAGGCCCAGTGCCACCACGGAAGCGTCCGACACATCGTCTGTGGCTCGGTGCGATTGCACTTGTTCTTTCCTGGGCTATGGCTTCGTTTTGGCAGCCCTGCCCCACTCTCTGGGCTTCGGTGTGTCAACAAAGGGGTTTTTTTTTTTTTTTTCAGGGGGGGCTGGACTCTGTGGGACTCTGACTGGCTGGCACAACAGATGTGTATCTGTTGGGGTGTGTCTGTATCTGTGTTGCTTTTCATCCCTTGGGGCGCCGTTGTGTCTCGAGACGGGAGGGATTGTTGTTCGGTCCAAATCGTCCAACTCGATACCCAAAAAAAAAAAAAAAAAAAAAAAAAAAAAGCCAACACTGCTTTTCTCTTTGAAGATTCGTCATTCATTCATCGCGGCTCACGACGACGACGGCCACCGTGCTCGTCGCTCTGGATCTGCTGTCGTTGCTCCTGTGCAGATTCGCGCATCAGTGGTGCGTGCAGGCGGGCGGGGATTGGAGGTGGGCATGACTCGACGATGAAGGGGTGATTGGATCTAACTGTGGTTGCAGTTTTTTTTTTTTTTTTTTTTTCCTTTCCTTTTCCTTTCCTTCTCTGTCTCCATTCAATGAGCAATGTTCCTTTTTCTTGCTAGTTTTGCTTGTTTGCTCACGAATATCCCCTTTCAACCCCTCTGTTTCGTGTGTGTTTTTGCAGACGAGCCCTCAAGTTTCCACTCAGGATCAAAGACAAGGAAGTTTTGCTCTGAAACCACAAAGGGACCCAAAACCTCTCGTCTTTCTTCCTCTCGTCTTTCAACCCTCTCGAATTTTCATTTCTTTTGGGCTTTGAGTCCTCGCACAACGTGTTCGTGGCTCCCGTGCGAGAAGACACCTCCTTGCTCCACTTCAAGCGCGCATTGCACAGGATTGACGGTTGCAATTGACATTGGTTGCCATTGGTGATCGATTCCTTTCTCGTTTTTCGTCTCGCTCGTGAAACTTTCCTTTTCTCTCTCTTCTTCTATTTTTTTGCGCAAACATGCCGCCCAAGTCAGCAAACTCGTTCAACAAGAAAAACCCCGTTGAAAAGCCCCCACCGTTGGCTGGAAGCATTGCGAGCTTCCCGCCGAGCTATGGCAATCTGCTCACGCTGGTTCGGAAGAACGACTACAAGAAGCTGCAAGAGCTCGCCAACAGCCACAAGATTGCAGAGGAAGATGTCAACTATCAGGACCCACGAACGGGCCGCACGCTCGTCCATCGTGCATCCTTGCAGGGCTTGAGCAAGTGCTTGCCGATGCTGCTGGATGCCGGCGGTGATGTGAGCCTTGTCGACCACGTTGGCTATTCCGCACTCATGTACGCCGTGCGTAACGGCCATGCCGATTGCGCACAGCTCTTGATCAACGCCAATGCCAATGTCAATCACGCAGCCCAGGACGGAAGCACGCCCGTGTACTGGGCTGCCTACCACGGCTACCCAGACTGCATTTCACTGTTGATCAAGAACAACGCGTCCGTGCATGTGGTCAACGAGGAAGGCCGCACGCCTCTGCATGAGGCCAGCGAGAGCGGCCAAATCATGTGCGTCACCCTGTTGCTCAAGCAGGGCGCTCAGGTGGACGCCCAAGACAAGGATGGCAAAACCGCACTGCACTGCGCCTGCGACCGAGGCCATGCTGCCGTGATTTCGCTGCTCGTCTACCACGATGCCGACATTGGCATGGACGACAACAACCTCTGGACGCCGCTTCACTACGCCGCCGCCAGCGGTCAACAAGACCCCGTTGCCATGCTGATTGACTACGGCGCCGATCTCGAGTGCCGCACCAAGGACAACTTTACCCCCGAGATGCTTGCGAAACGCGAGGGCCGCACTGATGTGGCTGAGAGAATCGGTGAGCAATTTTTGTTCGATGTGTTTATTGGACTTGTTTGCGTTGAATGGGGGGGGTTGTTGCTTTTGGCTCACTTTCATCCATCGACGCGTGCTTGGTCTTTGCACAATAGCACAAGCTGAGGTCAAGCTGCTGAACGAAACTGGCCCAACCTCCGCCGCTCGCCGATTGTACGGCTCGGGTGCGGCGTCGGAAGACCACCCACCTCAGGTCAGTACCGCTGGGCTGAATCGCTATCGCGCGTCTATTCGTCGTGATGCTGCCCCAGACTCGGTGAAGGAACGTCAGGCGGCCAAGGAGCGTGACGAGAAGGCTGCCAAGGAGCGTGAGGAACAGGCCGCGCACGAGCGCGAACAGGCTCGACTCGTCAAAGAGCGGGAGGCGCTTGCACGTCGTGAGGCCGAGGAGCGAGAACGGCTTGCTGCTCAACACCGGGAACGTGAAGAACGCGAGCGTGAACAGCGCGAAGCCGAACAGCGCGAGGCCGAACAGGCCAAAGCTGTCGCTGCTGCTGCGGCGGCCTCCGCTGCTGCTGCCGCCGCTGCTGAGGAGGTAGCGCGAACCAAGCTTCGCGAAGCAGAGCTCGCTGCTGCGCAGGCAGCTGCCGCAGCTGCCTCTCTTGCGGCCGACTCTGACCGCAATGGACACGTGCGAATGGTCTCGGAGGATTCCCTCGGCGACGACGTGGCAACACCCCAGCATGCGCGCTTCCGCTCCTCCTCGGAAGATTCCACCAGTCGCCCAGAAGACTCGCCGAGTGCGCGTGCTCGCTCGCCCCTCCCGCCTCCTGGACCCCGCCACCCCAAGCCCACGAATCTTTCCACCTCCGCTGCCGGCGCCACGCCTTTCGCTCGACGCGCTTTGCAGGGCCAGTTGCGCCCGCCATCCGTGTGTGACGATGATGACAATGACTATGACACTCACCAGGCGCCGCAGCGCAAACTCTCCACTGCCTCTGTGGATGAAGAGTTGCAGAACATGCCCTCGCCAACGGCATTGACCGCACGCAAACTCGCCACTCCGGATTTGCCCTCCCCGCCTCCGCATGGCCCTCCGAGCTTGGCTGCCCTCCCGCCACCCCCAGCAAACTTGCCCCCGCCACCGCCGATCGCCACCATCACCGTCTCGACGGTCTCGCCCGACCCTGACGCAGCTGGGCTGTCCCACCGCCGCCACGGCAGACGTTTGTCCTGGGACGCCAAAGCCCTCCATGCGAGTGCCGATGGTGGCCACGCCACCGCTTCCCCCACGCTGCCGCCCGCGCTGGTTCCGCGCTGGTCGGATCCGACCCTTGAAGTCAGCGACTCGGAGTCGAACTCGGGCAAAGCGTCGCCAGTGTCGCCAGCGACCTTTACGAGTGCTCCGGCCCGCCCGTCGCCGCTGCGCATTTCCACGACGCGCGGGGTGCCCGATGCCTCGCACCTGCCGTCGCCACCCCCGGCGCCGGCGCCCGTTGCTGCCCGTCAGCAACCCGCGGATGACGACTTGCCTCCGCCGCTCGATCACGTTGAAAGCGACGATGATGGTCCGCCGCCGCCGGAGCCCGTTGGCCATGTTGATGATGATGACGACGGCCCACCGCCGCCGGAACCCGTTGAGCTCCCGAAGGTGCCAGCACCTGTTGTTGCGCCTGTTGCCGTTTTGCGGACGGAATCGCCTGTACAGCTGGTGTCATCGTCGCCGTCGCCGCCTCCTGCCTCTGGGGATTCGGCCATGAGCGAAGAGCAAGAGCGTGCCGAGCGGCTCAAGGCCAAAGCGGCTGCACGGCTGAAGGCGCGTCAAGAAGCCGAAGCTGCTGAAAATGCCGCGGCCGAAGAGCGTGCTCGCCAACGCGCCAAGGTCAAGGCTGAGAACGAAAAGCGCGAACGAGAGCTGCAAGCTGAGCGCGAAGAGCTGGAACGGCAGCGACTTGAGCGTATTCGTCTCGAGGAAGAGCGGAAGGCCGCCGAAGCGGCTGCAGCGGCTGAACGGGCACGCCTCGAGCGCGAGGAGCGCGAAAAGCGTCGTCGCGAAGAGCGTGAAAGACTCGAGCGTCTCCGTCAGGAAGAAGAGGAGCAAGAGCGCCTTGCAGCTGAAGCCGCCGAAGCAGAGGCCGCACTGGAGCGTGCCCGCTACGCCGAAGAGTATGCTCGCGCTGAGGAACGGCGCAAGGCTGCAGAGCTCGAGGAAGAGCGCCAACTCGAGGAGGCGCGGCAGCGCAAGATTATTGAAAAGCAGGAACGCGAAGCCGAGCGCCAACGTGAGTTGGAGGATCTGGAGCGACTCCGCGTCCAACGGGAGGAGGCTGAGCGCGCGGCTGCCGAAGAGCGCGAGCGTGTCCGCGAGTACATGACAAAGAAGGGCCTGACCAGCTCTGCCCACGTGCCATCCTCCATCAGTGGCCGCTCGTCCGGCTCATCCACCTCATCCGCGTCATCTGGTTCCAGCGGTGCCTCGCGCACGCGTGAACCTGTCAAGTCATCCCTCGCCGATGATCCCGAGCTCGCTGCCGCCCGCGGCGCCCGTGCTGCTGCCGGCAAAATGTTTGAGCAACCAGCGGAAAAGCCTGTTGAGAACCAGCGGAAAAGCCTGTTGAGAAGAAGCCTGTTGCCAAGCCCGTCGAGAAGCCTGTTGAGAAGCCTGTCGAGAAGCCTGTTGAGAAGCCCGTCGAGCCAAAGGCAGTCGAAAAGAAGACGGCTGCTGCTGCAGCAGCCTCTGTGGAATTGGATGCTGACGCCGACTATGAGGCTCGCCGTGCTGCTCGCGCTGCGCGACGATTGGCTGAAGCTGGAGGTGCTGCTGCTGCTGCTGCTGAGCCGGTTGCCGCTCCGGCCGCCTCCACTTCCTCTGCAGACGATGATTTCGAGGCCCAACGAGCCGCTCGCAAAGCTCGGCGACAACAAGAACTGCAGGAAACCGCGCCTGCTGCTACAGCTGCGGACGATGATTTTGAAGCCCAACGCGCTGCTCGTAAGGCCCGCCGCCAGCAAGAGGAGGCTGCGGCTCAACCGCCAGCGCCCACAAAGGCCAAACAAGAGCCTGCTGAAGATGACTTTGAAGCCCAGCGCGCTGCACGCAAGGCGCGCCGCCAGCAAGAAGAGGCTGCTGCTGCTGAACAAGCAGCACCCGCAAAGACCAAGCAAGAGCCTGAGGAAGATCCGGAGCTTGCTGCTGCTCGTGCGGCTCGTGCAGCTGCACGCCAGAAGCGAGAAGAGGAAGAAGCGCGCGCCAAGGAGCCCGCTCCCCGTTCCTCTGGCTCGTCCAAGCCGGCATCTTTCAACGATGATCCGGAGATTGCAGCTGCTCGTGCTGCCCGTGCTGCGCTCAAAGCCAAAACAGAGGTGCCCGCCGACGAGCCTTCCTCGGCCGGTAGCCGCAGTGGAAATGTGTCCAAGGGGACGTCGTTCAATGACGATCCCGAGATTGCCGCTGCTCGCGCCGCCAAGGCCTCACTCAAGGTCTTCCAAGACCAGTCCAAGGCGACATCGGACGCCACTTCGCGCAAGAGTCTGGCGGACGATCCCGAGATTGCCGCGGCTAAAAATGCTCGGTTGAACCGTTCCAACTCAAAGCCGGCAGATTCCGTTGAGGAAGTCAAGCCCGCTGCCAATCTGAGTCGAACCCCTTCGAAGGTGGAGTCCGTTGAGGAGGTAAAGCCCGTTGCCAAGCTGAGTCGAAACCCTTCGAAAGTGGAGCCCGTTGAGGAGACCAAGCCTGCCGCCAAACCGTCAGTCAAGATGGTCGAGGAAGAGCGAAAAGCGCCCCCGAGCAAGCTGGCTGACGACGAAAGCGTCGTTGCCGTTTCCGCCGCTCGCAAGATGTTTGGCGGTTCTGCTGCCGCTCCCGCTGCTACTGCTGCCGCTGCTGCTCCTGTCGGCAAGCTTGCTGCTGGAGGTCGCTCGCGAACTTCCATTGCAGACGAGGAGGAACCGCCTCGCAAGCCCGAGGTGCCCTCCAACAAACCTGCCCCGGTCGTCCAGGATGACACGGCGCGCTATGCCGGCGACAAGCCCTCGGTTGGCAAATTGAACTCTGCGTTTGGCGCGACCTTCAACAATGCCAAACCTGCTGCTGCTGCTGCTGCGCCGGCCAAGGCTGTGCCTGAACCTGCCAAGGCTGCGCCTGAACCTGCCAAGACCAGCGCTTCCAAGCCGACTGCCGCTGAAGCACCGACCAGCAAGTCCATGCGCCCTTCAGCCTCGACTGAAGCCGTCGCCAAGCCCGCCGAAGAAGCACTGCCTGAAATTGTCAAGCCGTCCCAACTCAAGTCTGGCCCTGTCCTTTCATCCAACACTACCACCCGCTCGTCCGAGAACGATGCCAAGGAAGCCGTGCGTGGCGTTTCTCTGGCTTCGCTGAAGCAGGGCTTCATGGCCGGCACCCCTTCCCCGACCCCGAAGTCTGACAATGGGCCGTTCTCTCCGCCTGCAGAGGATGCGGCCGTCAAGCCTCTCAAGGTGCCGTCAATGTTCGGTCCTGCCAAGACGAGCACCGCGACGCCCAAGGCGCCCGAGAATGAACCCGAAGCCGAGGCACCCAAGCGCGCGCGCCCCGTGTCTACTTTTGGTGCGCCCTCCGCCACCCCCGCAGCTGCTCCTGCCCCTGCTTCGGGCACCTCCGCCGCTGGCGGCCGAGGCCGACCCGTCTCCATGATCAACACACCGCCCGCCGAGAGTGAAAGTCTGTCCAATATTCGCTCAAAGCTTCGTTCTACCACCCAAGATACCAGCAAGTAAAATCGCGTGGCTCGTATTTGGTACGAGTCCTCGTCCTCATCATTGGCCGCGGTGGTTTCTGCTGTCGGCTGGTTGATTTTAGTCGATCTTTATTATTTTTTTTTGTCTGTTCTCTGATTGAGAGATATATCCCTGTCTGTCCCTCCCTCCGCACCCTTCTTTTTCTCCATTTTTTCCTCTTCCTTCTGTTTCGAACATAGTTTCCATCTTTCACTTTGACGTGTCTTTTTGTTTGCTTCGTTGCTTTTTTTTTTTTTTTTTGTGAAATGTCAAACCAGTACAAAATTTAACATCGGATTGGTTGCTTGTGATTTTCCAGCAGCAGCGGAGGATGCTTTCTTATTCTCACTTTTTTTGGCTGTTCACCGTTTGATCAACGAAAAAAGCGAGCTCAGACAAGTTGATGCACGTCAAAGCAAAAAAGCTGAAATCAAAGCTCATAAATTCAATCTTTTTTTTTTTTTTTTGTTTTTTTTATTCTTTATTCTTTATTCTTTGGCCATGCTTTTGGGATTGCGATCTGTTCTCGTTGCTGCTTCTGCTGCAGCCAGGCCAGCGCCCTCATCGGTGGTGGCGACGACCGCCGTGCCTCGGCGCAGCGCAACGACTGCCGCACTGTACACTGCCGTAATGACGCCGCAGCCCGTGTCGCGGGTGGCGCTCAAGAAGAACAAGAAGCGCAAGGGCACGCGGCAGCGCCCAGAGGCGACCCCGACCCCGTCCCGCCTCACCAACCAGGGCCGCAGCGCAATGGCAAACTACTTTATGCAGCGCGGCGTCCTGCTTCGTGAGCAGTACGAGGCGCTCGAGCCCGTGCGGCTGCCACTCAAGCTGCCGACCCCGGCCGCGCTTGCCGCCCAGCAGAACGCACAGCTCTCGGCGATCGTCCAGGCGCACGCCCAGAACGATACCCAGGCACTCTCGGCAGCCTATGCTGCAATGACCCGTCCAGTGTTGCCGCCGGCCAAGCTCGAGACGGTCACATCCACCACCCCGACGCTCCGCCGACCCAAGGCGGACGCTGCTGCTGCCACCTCTGCTGCGGCAAAGACCGGTGGCGCCGCCAAGGGGAAAGGCAAGACGCAGTCCGCTGAGAACGCCATGAAGGAGCGCACCAAGCGCATCCATGCACGCGCTGAGGCGTCCAACAAGATTGCCTGGGAGCAAGCCAACGCCCGAGCAGAGGCAGCCATCGCCGGTGGCCAAACTGGCGTCCAAGTCCAGGATTTCTTGCCAGGTGAGGTTTTGTTGTGAATGTTGAGCTGGAGTCAAAGAAGAAGCGGGGGAAGTTGGGTTGGGGGGATGGCAAGTTTCGTTTATTGTTTATTGGAGGCTCTGCTCGTTGTCACCCCGACTCACTTTGGATGCCATTTCTTTCTCATTTGGGCTTTGGGTGTGTGTGTGTGTTGGCTTTGATGTGGCGGCCGACCTGACTTCAATGCAGCGCACGTTCGACATGGCATGCGTGGCCGCACAGTGCGAAAGGATCGTGACTTGTATCACTTTTTCACAATGCTTGATTCGGCGAAGTTCATGGCCATCTACCACTGGTCGGCGATGGACTCGCAGGCATGGCTCAACTTTCGCATGAAGCTGAAGGCTGCAGGACTGAACGTTCGGCTGTTCAACGGCTCGCTCATCCGTCGCGCCGTCTCCCGCACAGACTTCCGCAACATGAAGCTCCTTTTCCACGGAAACACGTGTGTCATTTACTCGTACGAGAAGGAGCTGGGCGCGCTGCCCGCGGTCATGGCCGGGGATGCCCGCTTTGAGCTGCTCGGCGTCAAGGTCGAGCGAGCGCTGCTCTCGAAGGAAGACGTGCCCTCGTACTTGGCCATGCGACCGGTTCGCGACTACCAGGCCGAGATTGTCGGCTTGATGAGCAGTCCCGCCGCGCGTGTCACGAGCATGATTGAACAGGCTCCTCAGCTGCTTGTTCACGTTCTCAACACACACGCCAAATCCGCCGATGAGCCACCAGCAGATTCTGCCCCGAAATCAACCTAGTGTAATGTTGACAATGATCGAGAAAAAAAACAGTGCACTACAATGGGGCAAAATAAAAACGTTGTGTTTGTGTTGTTGAGTTTTTTTTTTTTTTTTTTTTTTTTTTTTTTGTTTGGTGGTGGTTTGTTTGTTTGGTTTTACTTCTTTATTTTTCGCCAAATCGTGTGGTGGATGGCCACAGTGGCAGAGAAGAAGAACAGAGACAAAAGGTGCAACACAGATGACACAACCAGAAAAAGGAAGAAGAGCAAAGAACAACAACCAAACATCAAGCAACGTCGCGGCTTAGAACAGGTAGTCCAGCTCCGGTCGCGCGTAGGTATTGCGCTCGTCGTTGGGAATGCGAGGGTAATGGGCCACCAAGGCATCCTGCGCACCAATGTAGGCGTTGTTGTACACCTTCCAATAAATGTCGCGAACACGGCGGGCGGGGTGGAACATGCCTTGGAGAACGTACTGAAGAATGCGGCAGGGACCAAGCGCAACGCGGCAGCCGTCGATGGCGTCAACGACGGCGTTAATCACGTGCGGCGAGGTCTCGAAAATGTTTGGCCAGACATAGTTGAGCAAATGAGTGAGCGCGTCCTCGCAGCCAAAGCCATACACGCCAAGCGAAAGATGCTTGACGACAGAGCAAGCGGTTTGCCGGTGAACCATGTCGCGGTCCATCAGTGCATCCTCGAGCAGAGGTGTGACGGCGTACACGTAATCCACGCCCATTTCGCCAATGTACTCGAAAAGGAAGGACAGTGACTTGAGCACACCGTTCTGAACGTTGAGTTCGGGCACACGGTACTCGTTCATGAGCGCAGGCAAAATAGTGTATGGCGCGCAGGTTTCGGCAACAATGGCGATCGCCACGGTCGTGCAGACACGCAGCTGTCGCTCTTGGACTTTGAGATTGTTGAGCAGCGTCGTCAGCACGTCGTGAGGGCCAATGGCCTTGGCAATGTAGCCAAAGGTATTGACAGCAGCGCGGCGGATGGACCTTCGGGGCGCCTTGAGCAGCTCGAGCAGCAAGAAGGCAATGCGCATCCACTCGCGAGCAGAAACAAACTCGGGTCCATGATCGGCAATACGACCGACGAGGTCGATGATGGCCTCGGCCACACGCTCGTGACGGTTGCGAAGGATGGGCGTGATGCGGGGAAGCAAGTCCTTGATGGGCGGGCTCATGTCCTGCATGCCAAGCACGGAAGCAATCGCCTTCAGAGCATTAATGATGGAGGCGAGGACATCGGGATACTCCTCGCCGAGATACTCGTAGAGCACCGTGCCCAGGCGCTTGAGCTGCGCGTCCTCGTCGCACGCTTTCATGACGGAGGCTGTGCGCGAGATGAGGTCGGCAGCCTGTTGGCGAATGCGCGCCGTCTTGTTGTTGAGGCGCCACAAAATGATACCGCAGATCTGGGCCAAGTAGGGCTTGGTGCGCTGGCCAAGGGCATTGCATACGACACCAAAGCCAGAGAGAATGGCGTGGTCCTCTTGCTGCTGCTCCTGGAAGGCGTGCATGACGCCGTCCATCAGGCGCACCTCGAGGTCTGAGTCAATGTCGGCCGCACCGAGGTTGGTGATAATCTTCTCGATGGTCTGCATGACCATGCGGCGGTAAAACTCGTTTTCGTGCTTCAAGTCGTCCACAATGCGACGCACAATGTCAGAGACGCCAACCCTGCTTGCGAGCTCGACGGTGGTTTCGACGACAGCCCGGTAGTTGCGGGGTTCGGCAGCCATTCTGCTCACCCAAAAGTGGCGGAAAAACTCTGGCAGGACTTCGTCGCGAATGTAGGCGGGCTCGACGCCGTCCGTCGAGCAGCACTGCTTGACGACCTTGAGGACAATCAGCTTCATTTCCGGGTCGGGCGACGCAAACTCGTGGATCAACACGACCATCACGTCGCGGGTGTAAAAGTTGGCGTACTCGGCGTCCATCAGCGGAATGATGTGGCCAATGGCCTTGAGGAAGGCGGCCAGACCCTTGCCAGAGTGGTGCTTGATGCCCTTCCAGAGCGGCTTGAGAACAGAGTCAAACGACTCGATGCCGTACGGAGTCGCGGCCTCGGCAAGGGCGGCAATGGCAAGCGCAGTGATGGTTCGCACCTTTTGCTCAGTGTCCTTGAGGCCCTCCTCGATAATGTCCACAAGGGACTTGAGATGGGGCAGCACTGCGCAGCCAATCAGAATGGCGATTTGCTGGACAACCTTGATGCCAGTGTGCCGCGCCTGCCAAGACTTTTTGCTCTTGCAGACAGCCTTGAGGAATGGCACGAGCGACTGGATGCCGAGAGCCGAGGCCACCACCGCAAAGGCGCGCGCGGTCGTGTTCCGCACGTACTCGTCTGGGTTGTCAATGTCCGGGCGCATGACGGAGATCATGGTCGGCAGGCCGGCAGCCTTGGCGAGGTTGGCAACAATCTCGCGGCCTTCCGAGCGCGCAAAGTACGACTCGTCAATCAGCAGCGGGGCAATAACCACCAGAATCTTGTGCACATACGGCCGAACCAGCTCGTCGAGCTTGTAGAGAATTCTGTCAATGACCTTGACGAGCAAATGGCGCTCCTGCTCGTCCAACGGCGACATCAGCAGGGGAAGGATTTGGTTGAAGAGCGGGCCAGCGCCAAGCTCGCGGGCCTTGTCGGTGATTTGGCGAAGGGCAACCTTGCGGACGGGCGGGGTGCCGTTCTTGATTTTGAGCAAGAGCTTCATGATGCGCCGCTCCTTGAGCTCCTCGACAGAGAGGGCATCTTCGTCGACCTCGGTCATGAGCTTGGCAAAGTGCTGCTTGTCCTCGGGACGGAGCGCAGGCAAGCCGCCCGGTGGCTGAATGGCCTCGATACCGTGGTGGTTGCCGCGCTGCTCTTCTTGCAAAAAGAAGCCTGCCTGCGCGCCGCCGTGCTCACCCACGGGAGTGGCTTGAAGCTTGCGCGAAGGGGTGCGGATGGGCACGTAGCTGGCCGGCGGGTTGATGATGCGGTACCCGTCCTTTGGCAGAATGGCGTCAAGATCGTCGTCGCTCATAAAGCGATTGCGCTCGTTCAGCTCCATGTCGAGACGGGAAGACGGGCCGGGAGCCGCGGCGCCAAAGCCCAGCTTGCCGGCCAAGCCGCCAACCAGCGGAGTGGCGGCGCCGTATGCTGCAGCACCCACGGGGGTCTCGGCACCAAAACCACCAGGGCCTCCTCCGGTGTGAACGGGCGTCTCATCCCAGCGGGAACGGCGCGAGCGCGGCGTTTCGGCCGCCGCGCCAGAGCGGTCTGCTGCGGGCGTCTCGTCCCAACGCGAGCGGCGAGCTGTCGCTCCACCAGTCGCTCCGCCAGTCGAGGCTGCTGAGTCTGCGCGCGGGGTTTCGTCCCAGCGACTGGCCGACGACGGCGCGCCAGAGTCGGCAGCGGCAGTGCGGGCACGGATGCTGCTGCTGACGGTGGCGTCATCGGCGTCCCACTCGGACTGGGCTGGTGCAGGGCGTTTCGCTGCAGGTGCATCATCGTCCGTGGCAGCTGTTGCTGTTGCTGCTGCAGCAGAAGCGGTGGAAGGGACGTCGCTGGCAGTCTGGTCCCAGCGACGCTTGCGAGGCGCTGCGATGGGTGCCGCCGCAATGCCCTGCTGCTGTTGCAGCTGCAGCTGCTCTGCCTCCTTGTCTTGCTTCTCCTTGATCTTGCGCTTGAGCTCGGCCTCTTCGCGCAGAAGGGCAGCCTCTTCCATGGCCTGCTTGTACGTTCGTCCCGTCGCTGCTCCCGACCCATCCGCCGCCGCCGCCGCTCCGCCTTTAGCGCCAGCAGCCACAGCAGCAGCAAACGGATCTGCGCGCTCGGGGGAGAGCATCCGGTTGAGCCGCCGTGCGCTGTACTCGCTTTCCGTCTCGGTGAGCTTTTTGCGCTGAAACTCCTTGAACGGATCGTGGTCTGCGTGCGCCGCCTCGAGCTCCTGCATGGCCCGCGTGTGGTGGCTCTGTCGCGCGCCCATCGTGCCAGTCGGGTCGCCCGCAGAGCCAATCTCCTCGTCGTCGACGTCAATGTCCATCTGCTTGAGCCTGCGCTGCCTCGCGCGCTCGCCGCCACCAACGAGTCCACCCGCGCCGTTGTCGCCGTCCGCATCGTCGTCGTCGTGATCAGCGTCGTCGTGATCAGCGTCATCGCGGTCGTAGTGGCCGCGGCCCTGCTGCTGATGAGCGTTGCCGCGACGTTGTCCCGACTTTGCCGTCGTCGTCGTCCCTGCGTTCAGGTAGCCCTCGCTGCCGTCGTCGTCCGCATACGCAGTCGCGCTGTTGGAGCGACGGCTGGCCTGCAGCTGCCTGATTTCGGCCTCGACGTCGTCCGCTTGCTGCTGCATCTCGCAATGGGAGTGTCAGAATGAAAGAAAAGAAAAAAAAAAAAAAAAAGAAACAAGGAAAAAAAAAGAGAAAAAAAAAATGGACTTTTGCATTGGGATTTGTTTTCAAAGCCATACAAGAGCATTAGAAGGCTGCGCGCTCAGATTACAAGCCTCGAAAAACACTTGGATCAACAACCATGGAAAGCTACATCAATGAAAAATAATAATAAAACACTCAGCTCTATTTTGCGAGGACAAGATGGTGAAGAGAGAACAACATACAACTCAAAAAAGGGGGACAGAAACAATATGCTCGTTTTGCAGCAACCAGGCCAACAAAAACAAAACCACAAATATAAAGGATGGAGGAAAAAGAGGTTGAAAAAGTCAACCTTGTTACAGATAGCGCCGATTTCCGTGTTGACACACAGATCGACTCAAAAGATGGAGGAGGGGAAAAAAAAAACCAACCTTGTGCTATCATTCCGGAAGAGGACGGCAGCCGGCCCAGTTGGGAGGGGAGACGTGATCGTACTTGGCAATAAACGACAAGAGGGTTTGGGCAGGGCGGTCGTTCGGGTACATTGACGAACAAATGTTCAGAATGTCAGTGGCCTTGGTCCAATTGCCTTGAATGTACGCCTGCACGCCCTGATGGAACGTCGTGCGATAGCGCGAAATGGCCGCAAAATCCGCAGTGGCGCTGCTCGTCGATTCAGAGCTGCCGTCCGGTGACCCATTGGCGAGTGGGGAGGGAGATGCGGAACGACTGGCCGAGCCGGATGGTGTCGTGTCGGACTTGATGCCACCAAACGCCCGCTCCCAGTCCGAGCCATGCTCGTATGTATTAAAGTCATACGTGTACAGGTCGATCGGCCACTTGCTGCCCTTGACGGAAACCCGGTCAATTTGCCGGCACATTGCCTGGTAGGCCGGCGACAAGAGCATAAAGGCCTCGCCGGAAAGCAGAATCTCGACGCCATACGCCTTGGTCGCCGCTTCAAGTCGCGAAGCGATATTGACGTGAGGCGATAGATACGACAGGCCCGATGCTGCGCCAGTGTTGCGCGAGCCACTATCGTCGTCGGCACCAATGCGGCCTTCGATGGCCCAGCCGCGGTGCAAGCCAAAGCCCATCTGAACGGCGTAGCCAGGCACATCGCGACGAACACGACGCACAAACTCGAAATGGGACTCGTCAAAGAGCAACGAGTCTTCCAACTCTCCGCAGTTCAAGCACTCCAATTCCTCCACAATGTTGACAAACGACGCGAGCGCCTCGTCCGCAGGTGTCGTGGCGACGGGCTTGCCGTCGTCGTCCGACTCTGGAAGCAAAATCACATGGGGGTCGACGACGGGCGATGCGTCTCCGGAAAAAAGGCCAGACGCAGACGCGTGCTTGCTGCTGATGGGAGCGGGCGGTTGGACTGCTGCAGCGGCTTGTGATGATGCGCCGTCGCTCGCTCCAGAAACCGACTCGGACGACGTGATTCCGCGAGCCTGTGGCGACTGGTGCTGGGAGCCAAGGCGCTCAAGGATGATGGGGACGGGAGTGCCCGGACGAGGGGTGCCAGTGAATTTCGAGCTCAAAAGCCCGCCAATCGAGCCTTCCGAATCACCCATGTAGGAGGAATTGCGAGGGCTGGAAGCGGGCGACTCGAGCAGCGCACCTCCAGAGCTCACTCGCGCCGGAATGCTGGCCGACAGACGATCAAGCTTCTTCCACACGAGCAAGAAGGCGTCGCCGACATTCTTGTTGGGGAAGTTTTCAGCGCCAGGGCAAGCCACTCGCACCAAATGCGCCAAGCCGTTGGCAAGCACAATGACATCTTCTTGGAGAATGTCGGTAGCGATGGTAAACCGACGAATGTTGCAATAGCCGAAAATGGCGGTGAGCTTGACGCCCCGCTCGTTGACAAACTGCTGCGCCTCCGTCTGCAGTGCGTTTGAGGCGCTCTTTGACGAGCCCAGGCGCTGGACGTCAGCCAGCCGCAAACTGGGCAGCGGGGCTTGGAGCAAGGGGCCCACAGAGGTGGCACGCGCGCCGGCGGCACTTTCAGGCAAATCCGCAAGTTCCGCGACCTTTGAGTTGGCAAAGAAGGACAGGTTGTCAGCAGACACGGCGGCAGCATCAAGCAGATCGGTGGCGTCGCTGTTGGCAGACTGCGCTAGTTGTGTCAGAGTCGCGGCCAGCTGCGTTTCCTTCCCGCCGGTGGGGTCGAGCAGAGAGCCCAGATGGGCAAAGACGCTGCCAAACGCACGAAGCGGATAGAAGAGCTCGGCCACGGAGGTGGCAAAGTGGCGACGAGCCTCGCGCTCGACAAGCTTGCTAAAGACGGCGAGCGCAAAGAAGGTGAAGAGCGCCAGCTGCAAATTCACTGCCATGGTCTCGCGCACAATCGCGCCCACATCCACGGCCACCGCAACAAACGGCTTGGACGCGGCTTCCCACGCGGGCGTCGACTGACTCGAACCAGCGCGAAGCGACGGCTTGCAAGTGTCCAGGGTGACGCCCAAGGAGCGCTGGTCCACAAAGCTGCGCAGCGACGGGAAGGTGACGGGCAGCAGGTCGACCGTGCGAACGGGAGAGCGATTGTCGAATGCAACCACGCCATGCACGGACAAGAAGCAAACCTCGGGATAGTCCACGCGGAAGCGTCGAATTTCGTCTGCGAGCTGTGCGTGAGCCAAAGCGTTCATGAATTGCATGCGCTCGTTCAAGGCGGTATGGATGGAGCCGGCGCCGTTCAGGAACTGGACTTCGGGCGATTGGTGGCTGCCCACCATGGCCGACAGGGCAATGCTGTGGACAAGGAGCAAAACCACCGTCACACACACCGCACGCACCAACGTGGACTGCGCAACACGCACGCCAAAAGGCTGGCGGGACGGTTTGCCCTGTGAAGAAGAAGAAGAAGAAGAAGCGGAGGAGGGGGTCGCAAATGTGCCGAAATACCGAGCAAGAACCAGGCAGCGCAGCAGCATGAGGGCCACGCCAAGAGAGGTCGTCCCGATCGGCGCAAAGCTCAGTGCGGCAATCGCACCGAGCGGGTTGCGTAGCGTACCAGGGGTGTACCCTAAAACCAGCGCAACAAGGAAGGGGATGTCAAAGCCAACCATGGCCACAAGGGCTGTGGCTTCCACCAACGAACGACCAACTCGGCCTTGTCGCAATGCTGCGACAAAATGCCACACGGCGCCCAGCACAGCCGCAAGCACTGCGGCCAGGAAGACACTGCCAAGGACGGTGGTGTCGGAGGAAAGCAGCTGGGCCGAGATGTGGTTGTGAAGGAGTTGACTGAGGACGGGCGTGGTAAATTGAGAGAGACTGTTGACAAGGGCCTCGCGGAAGGTCACGGTCGGTGTGGTCGTCGACGAAGCGGGAGTGGACACGTTCTCGGACACGGCAGTTTCGCCGGGCTTGCCCAGCTGGCCAAACGCGCTTCGTTGCATCCCGTACGAATTGGCCGAGACCGCCTCGGGCGCAGGAATAAACCATTCCAGCAGCACTGGCCAGAAAATGGCAAGCAATGTTGTAAAGAACAGGACGGTCGATGCGGCTGACGCAATCCACCGGAGGCCGGCTCGCTGGGACGACCGTTTGGTCGTCGATGGAGGCACTTGCTGCGCGGATGCATTGGTCAATAACTGGCCAACGGTCGTTGCAGCAACGGCTGCAGCAGTGCACGGGTCGGACCCGGCCAAGCACGCCAAGGCATTGGAGCTACTGGTGTCGGAGACGGAGCCAGCACGCGATCGCAGCAATGGTGTGGGCGACTGCGATGTAGCGCCCGAGCGATTCTCGGCGATGGACAGGAGCTCTGAATTAGTGTGGGAAGCGTCAGTCGGATGCAACGTGTCAATTGAGCCACTGTTACGAAGCGACTTGCGGTGGCTGTTTCGACGTGACCGAAACCACTTTGACTTTTTGGAGAACGTCTCTGGAATTTCGATTGTGCCTGGCGCAAGCGACATGCGTCGACTGCCAGCCGCAATTCCAGCAACGGTTTCTGCAATGGCCGAACCAGCATGAATGACGACGCTGGCGGCACGGCCGGAGGAGGACGGAGAGGACGAGGCAGACCCACTGGCCGCGACATCGACGCTCGGCGTTCTCGAATGTGAGCTGGCCGCTTTTTGGCGCTCGCGCTGCTGCTGTTGCTGAAGTCGCTGCTTGATGGACAAGCCATTGCCGTTGGTCGAGGATCCAGAGCGCCTGGATGAGAGCTTTGAGGCAAACCGATCGCTGGAGGAGGCAGACACGGCACCCGCGGGCGAGGCAGCTTCTTTGGCCGCAATGCCCTCCTTGTGCAAGCGCTTGAGGTCGCCCCACTTTGTGCGATTGTCACGCAGCACGTCATAGCATTCCTTTGTGAGCGGGAGGATTCGGCAGAGAGCAGAGTAGCTGGGCTCGATAATGTAATCTGCAAAGCCGCACGCCATTTGCGCCTGCACGGTCGTCTCGCGGTCCATGTTGGGCGACACGGGAAGCCCCTTGGCCTTTTCAATGTCGCCTTGTCGGAAAAACTCGTCGCAGACGAGGTCTGACCACTTTTTGCAAATCGGCCACGGCTTGACGGGGTTGCTAATGTCTGCGTTGTGCAGCAAAACCGAGATGAGCAGCTGGCGGTTGTCCTCGTTCAGCTGGAGTTTTGACCGACTGATGGTGTGTGTAGTTTGCATGTCAAACTCGAGCGTAAAGGCGTTGAGCTGGTCCATGATTTGAAAGTGGCGAGACATGTCCGTGTACAGGACCGAGTCGATCAGCTTTTTGCGCACAAGCTTGTAGTCGTTATCGCTGAGGTGGACAAACAGGCCGTGGCGATCGATAATCTCAAACAGCTTGGCAATGTGGTGGTTTTCCAGGACAGACTTGTCGTTGTATAAGAGGGCGAGGCGGTCGCGCGTCTTGACCAAAAAGTCGTTGGTGAGGCCGGGGTGGTCGACGTCGTGCCCAAGCGCGCCAATCAGCAAGACGAGAATGTCAGCCTGCGTCAAGAGCTCGTCAGCTCGGAAGCGCTTGGCAAAGGAAAAGCACGTCTGCATGACATCAAAGCCGTGGTCAAAGTTGTGGTAGGGGTTTGGGTGGTACTCGGCTTCCACGGCGCGCACAAACTCGACCAGCTTGAGCTCGGGGACCTGCAAAAAGGACAGCAGGTTGTAGTGCTGGAACATTTGCACCGTCAAGTCGATACTGTCGTTGGCAGAGTACTTCCAGACGTTAAAGCCCCCAGGCGTCCAGCGACAGATTGCCCTCCTCGTCCTCCTCGGGCGAGGTCATTTCGGCGTCAAGCAGGTGACTCAGCGTGTTGGCGAGCGGCAGCAAGCCAGAGGAGCTCGCACTACTCGTCAGGGATAGGGGCGACGGCGATGCAAGCGGAAGCGCACGAAACGCCGAAGTGGCTGGTGGTGTCGAGGGACTGGCGTTGGCGTGTTCTGCCGCGTTCGCGGTGTGGCCACTTGCAGGACTCGCGTCGCCAACAGCACCATTGGTGCCTTCAGTGTGGCGCAGCTTTGACATTTGCAGCGCAGGTTTCCGGACTGGCGTTGTTGCCGCTGATGTGGCCGCCGGCTCGTCGGACGAGGAAACGACCAGCGTCGGCACCTTGCCGTCTCGCACTTCATCGCCGCTGCCTGCGTTCGCGGGTGATCCGGACATGGTCTCTTTTCGGGATGGATGGCCGGTGGGGTCTGCGCGTCACAGTTGTGGAAGGGGCCGGGATGGGAGTTGTCCTGTCAAAAACAATACAAAATAAAAGGAAAAGAAAACGGAAACAACACCAAGTGTCCCGCTGCGACGAAAATCTTGCACAAAGCCCCCCGACGATCGATTGTCAATCGATGGATTGGGGTTTTGTGTTTGTCTGTCAGGAAAAGGAGGAGGAGGAGGAGGAGGAGGAGGAGAGACGACCAAACAAGTGAGGCAACAACGAAGGACAAACAACCGAGACAAGAACAACTGCAGACCGTTCCCCCCCCCCACACACACCCCTCTCCCAATTCAGTACGCAAGTCAAACAGTCCCATGTCCTATGCTAGTTAGCTCATCATTGCTGGTTGGAACGAAAAGGACGACAAAGTTACCATCACTCGTTCAAAAAAAAAATACAAAAAAAAAAAAAGACTTCGAGGTCATCGCTGCATTGACGCCGCTGTTTTCGCTGGTTTCACAGTACAGAGCCCGACTCTTGGCATCAGCATCGACGCGTTGCAAAGTGCCATACAACAAGACCCGCACGAGCGGCGACGAACGAGGGCGAGCAAGGCAAACGAGTCCATAACGCCGCTCGTACACTGAAAAAAATAAAAATAATAAAAAATAATAATAAATTAAAAAGAAAAAGTTGGCTTCATTCTCACACTCGCTATCGGGGGACGAGGTCTGGCTTTCGGACAGCATGCGCAACCCCAGAGCCAGCGCGGACAAGTGGCTCTGCTGAATGCGACGGTGAGGAGCTGACTTTGTGGCCGTGCAGCAGAGCGGAAATGAGGAGCGCACTCCGACAGCTCATGTTACTACCCGCAACCCCATGGAAAAGGAAAAGGCACTCCCCAGAGCGGCCTCCGCTGCCCCCCCCTTCCTGCCACCGCATCGAGGACTCGACATGGAATGCTGCCGATAACAGACCCAGCCTCCACGTCGTTGTCTGTCGGCTCCCCATCAGTCCCGCAAAGCGAAAAACTGGGTCTTTTTTTTTTTTTTTTTTTTTTTTTTTTGTCTTTTTTTCAAATTCAAAAAAATTGGCCCAGCGAATCAGCATCCAAACTGTAACAACTCATGGAAACAGAGCCCAGGGAGGGAGAACGTCGACGCGAGGCAAGCAGTCAGCGAGGAGTGGGCAGTGTGTGTGTGCGGACAGACGGAACGGACTGCGTTGTGGAAACGAAATGGCGTCGCATTGCGTCGTGACAACTTACAGTTGAAAAGAAAAAAAATATATACGAAAATGAAATTTAAAAATGAAAAAAAAAAAAAAAAAAAAACGAATGGCTGTTGGCTGGCTGAATGTCGCCAGTTAGTGTGAGAAACAGGTGGGTGGGGTGAGATGGGGTGTGTTGGGAGAGGGAATGTGTGGCCTTTGTTTGGTAGCAAAGTAACGAAGAGAGGGAATCAACACGCACACACAAAAATACAAAAGGAAGCGCATCAGAGCAAACCACGCAATTTGAGCAGTTGGTATTCGATTTTGGAGCTGCTTTCAAAATGCCTCGATCCAATAATGCTATTTCGGTGATGGAATAGTGCAGCAATACATGTATGTTCAACAGGTTGTGAAAGCTGCAATCGAGCGAGAACCGACCGGCATTTGTGTCTCAAAAAAAGCCATAACTTAACTTATAAGTTGCCATGCAGTCGACGCTCGAGTCACTCCGTAACCACAGTATGAAGGCCCCACAAAGTTACAAAGTTGGGCCTCGACGCTTGGGCGAGGTGATGTTGGGCGATTGAACCAACTCAATCCGAGTCGTGCCAGCTCATCGACCAAAACGGGGCCCTGCCAGTTGGCGGGTTTTGCACGAGTTAGTGCTCCCACAAAACATCATTTCGTTTCCGCAACACAATACAACAGTTGCCGTGTCAGACGACAGTGCAATACGGAAAAGACAAAGGACCTGCGATCTTTCATCTGGACGAACGGAGGACAACCGGACTGAAGAATTAGGACTGTCCCAAACGTCCCCCAGCAATCAAGGAAGAGCCAACGAAAGCAAAACATTGGGATCAGGGTCGCTCGGTGCATCATCGGGAGCAGGCTCGTCGTCTTCCAACGGAGATGAAGACTGTAAAACCGGCCAGTTGGACGGGCCGATAGGAGACGTCGGCGTTGCCTCATGCATCCGCTGCGCCCAGAGTTCCGTATCGCGCTGCGCTTCCTCCGCAATCCTGGCGCCAGTCTTTGCAGTGGCCAAGCGTGGGGCTTGCTTCCAGAGCTCGTCCAGAGTAGTGAGGGCGTTGTCAACATCACCCGACAGCTCCCAGCACATTGCCTGGTTCTGGAGCGTCAACGGAAGTAAAGCTTGATGAGACTGAGTGGCCCACGTGACCGCGAGTGCTGCAAGCTCATTCAGCGTTTGAAGGAACTGTGGCGTTCGCTGGGCCCGGCGGCTGCACAAACGGCGACGCCTGCAGTCGTGGACGAGGAGGTGGACCTGTTCAGGTGCCGCCTTGGCAAGGACGTCGGATGCAGCCTCGCGCAATGGGGTGTAGGAAGTGAACGGTTGTAACGCCCAGTCAAAGCAGTGCACGAAGGTCGAGAACTTCCGGCCGGAAAGACGTTCGGTAAGCAGCAGGCGGACGAGCAGGCCAACTTGTACAGCTGAAAACTGCTCAGAGGCCGTCTTGAGGACAAGCTTGAATGCCTGGACAAGAACGTCATCGAAACCAGCGCAAGGGCGGACAGCCTTGTCAGTTGTCGACCAGACCACGAGCGCAAATCCATGCAGTTCGGAAAGGCAAAGACTGGCGAGCTGTGGATGCCAGAGCTCAGTACGCTCAGGTGTTATGCGTAGCAGATGGCGCAGTGCCTTGTGCTCGCGCAGCGACATGAACGGAAGACTCGGGAGACCATTCTTGCGAGGCGTGAAGATGGTGATGAAGGACAGCAGCCCGAGCAGTGCGCGCTTTTCGTCGTCCAAGCCAGTAAGACATGATCGTACAAGCATCACTGCTGTTTGACATGACGCGGTCACCGCAGCCAAGACAAAATTGAGCGGATGAGTGGCGAAAGGGAGACCCCCGCGAGCCAGTTTCTCGGCTTGCTGAAGGGCACGTGCACTATCTGGAATACAACATGCTAGCTGCATAGTCATCCCGGCAAACTCGTCCACATCAAGGAACGGCGTGAGGTAAAACGTTTCGCCAACCAGCGAGCCAGTGCGTTGCACGCGGACAATGATGGTTGCCGGAGACGAGATGAGCTTCGCATACTCGTCTGACTTGTAAACCGTATCATCAAAAAAGATGATCGCAGGGTCGGAGACGACCACGACATCACGGTCCTCCGGCTGCTTGTCTGGATGCGCCCAAAGGACAACAAAGTCGACGCTGAGCCAAAGTGCAGCCTGCCGCATGACCGTGGTCAGGCCAATGCCGCGGTATTCTTTTGGTATGGACAAAACCATGTGCGAACGCGCGCGGGCAAGGTCGCGAATGCGGTGCTCCAGGGCAACGACAGCAGCGCGGACTGGAAGCAGATTGGATCGCAAGAGAGACCATGGCGCTTCCAGTCCACTCCGCATCCACTGTGATATGAAGTCCTGATCGTTGTGGCTCGCAGGAGCGCGGCCGTCGACAAGGTCAAAACATGCCGGTATCGGTATCTGAGGGCGGGTTGCTCGGACCGAGCCGGAGGGATACCAACCAAGGGCGGCCACGGCAGGGCAAACGTCGAGAATGGCCGCAACGTTACTGGCCGTCTTGTACAACGAGTGGACGTTATGCAGGTCATTTTCACGAACGAGAAGAACGGCTTGGATATGGATTTGGATGTCCGTCTCTTTACTCAAGAGCTGATTTCTGAGTGCAGTCAGGCAACCAACCGCCTTTTCAGTCCCGTCAACAACGCAAATGAGTGGCGTTGGCATGGAGTGAAGACGTTCGACGAGGAGTGCAACGGAGCTTGGACCGCTGATGTCGTCAAATGTGAAGTCACTGGGCCTGTCAAAGCCGAGGATGTGCTCGATGTTGCGGGTCACATCAGCTTGCCATGTGGCGTCGCGAATGCGGACGCGCACAGTGAAGTCGCTGGCGGTCGCACGCACGACGAGCGGGTTGAGCGTATGCCCACGAAGCCAAATGGCCAATGCGTCCGGCGTGCGAAATGATGGCTCCGTAGTCGAGTTCCCAGTGGAGTCAAATAGGTACATGAATGGACGGCCGCGCCGTAGGTAGCGCGCGGGAGTAGCATTGAGGTCGTGCGAGATGCAAATAACCTTGCGCTGGACAAGCTGGTTGTTGAGCCATGCAACAAGTTCACCTTCGATTATCGGGCGCGTGCCAAATTGGCCAACAATGTCAGCAAACGCGTTCGGCACCTGGGTCTCGTCCAACAGCTCGGAAACGAGAATGCAGGGTGACTCGCCGTGGTTTGCGAGCACTGTACTGAGTATCGGGCATGTATCCCAAACTAGTACGACAGCATAATTGTCGTCCTGACGAATGTCCAGGCGAGCCGCCCAGCCACGGCATTTCAACGGATGAATGACGGGACCTTATTGCGAAGAAGACGAAGCCGACGACACGACGAATTCACCGGAGGTAGCTGTAGGTCGTTGACGGAGATGCTGAGCCGTGTCGGGGTGGGAACAATGTGCTTGACAAGCCATTCACGAAGAGCGCGGCAAAGAGTCTCTGGGTCGATGCAAAGCTCAACGCCGACGATGACGCCATGCTTGTCGACTTCGTCGACACCGAGATGAAATTCCATACTTGCCGCGTTCAGAAGAGGCTCAAGATAGTCTCCAAGCCAGGCGCTAAATGCGTCCTCCGTGACAGCGCGAGCATTTTTCTTCACGTTCGCTTTGAACTCGCGGACGGTCGACTCGCGTGGAAGGTGGGCACCCGCAGCAACAGACGAGGACGGTCCCCGGTTAATATCGGGCTGGGTGAAGACGACGCTCGGCGGCTGCGACCTCAAGGCATCAATCACCTGTGTGGCGTCCATTGAAGCCGTGGATGCGTCGTCACGTCGTTGGACAATCGGCTGGTCGAGTCCGGCTCTGTTGTCCGTCCGACAGCAAATCTGGACAGCACCACCGGGCAGCGGCGGAATGACGAGCGTGTGTGATTTCGTCAGGTAGACAACTGCAAGATCGACACGGCCCTGCATGAGCGGGATGGCGCTTGTGTCGATGGCAAGCTCGACATTGACAGGAATCGTGGTGAGACCTCGGACGGCCTTCTGTAGCTCCTCGAGCTCAATCTCAAGCTCTCGCGTGTTGGCAAGCGCAAACCGCACTACTGACGACCCGTTTAGGCCTGCAACGATGCAGCGGGTAACCGTCGCTGTGCTTGACACGGACAAAGTCATCAAACGACGATCTTCTCTTTTTTTTTTCAGTCGTTGTTTCTCACTGCCCCTGTCTCTCCCAGGCAAGATAGAAAGACACCGCTTTCGGTGGTGCGGTGACGGGATTGATGGGTAAGTCCAGGCGAAAAATGGAAGACAGGGGATGAAACTGCGCAAAGGTGGCGAGTGACACAAAGCGAGAGGAAAACTGGAGTGGTTTTTTCAAAGCATTGAATTTTGAGTGACACAAAGCGAGTCGCGATCCATGTGCGCTTGGGTTTTAGAGTTGTCGGCCAGGTAACGTCAATTGACTGATACAAAATGCGCAATGACAACGATCTAAAAGTGTCCAAACACACTAGAATGCGCGAAATCCTCGTTCAATACCACCGGCTCCCTTCGCCTGCTGGATGGACGCGACTCGTGTCCTGGCACTGCATCCTTGTGCTTTCATAAAGCTCTGGATGGTTTCAACAACCAAACAACGACCAAAGAAAAAAAAAAGAAAAAAAAAAAAACGCGCTCAAGCCAAAAAACGAAAAAATAAAAACCAGCAACCAAAAAAACTGAAAAGTCCAAATTTTTACGGCGACTGGCAAACTTCGCAATAAGGACGTTACAAAGACACCTCCCTCAATGCAACATCACACTTGACATACGACACCACGGAAATCCAACAAAATTCGCAAAACCAATGAGATTGTTCGAGTTGCGATGTGCTCCGCTTGAGGCAATCTCTCACACTGCGAAAATCACCAAACACTGCCTGCCATTCTAACGCGACCAGGTCTAGTATTTCACAGGTCATATTTGCAACAACTTTACACACGGGTCG
>NW_011887297.1:428426-736177 GCF_000151315.2 Capsaspora owczarzaki ATCC 30864 | reverse complement strand
CACACACACAAAAAACAACCCCAAAGGGCGAGCGAGCCAATGCCCACAACAAACTCTGGTGCGACATGCCTTGCGAATATTCGCATAATAGATCTTGCTGTGGTTTCCACCGCTTCGTCCCAACGCTCTCCCGTCTCCGCCTCCCCCCCTGTCTCTCGCTTGCCCCCAGCGAGCGTGTTTGCGACACAAAAGCACTCGGACGTAGCTCTCTCTCTCTCTCTCTCGAGTACCATGCTCTTCACTGGCCCTGCCTTTGTGCGCCTTCTCGTCCTTGGTGCAGCCAACCCATTTTTGGACAGCCAGTTCTCCTTTCCAAGCGAAATCCGCCTTCTGCTTGGCGACCTCCCCTCTTCCTTGCCTTCACCCCTTCTGGAAGTCGACCCCCCTTTTCTCCTTCCATTCGGCCCAGACTTCCTAGTCTCTTGCTTGCCTCTTCCTTGGGTCTCCGCTCGCAAAGCAAGCTGGCCATCGAAAGCGTCAAGCAAACCTGACACCAGCGAAAAGCGCCAAAACATTGGCCTATTTTTTTTTTTTATTCTTTTTATTTTTTCTTTCTGTTGTTGTGATTGTTTCACGACTTCTGAAGCCGTCTGGCCTGCCGTCCCCGCCGCTTTGTGACCTTCGCAGCCAAGATCAACACGCATTCTTCTCCAGTGACATTGCGCCATGTCGTACCGCGATAGCTTTGCCGATGTGCCGCTCGAGCAAATGGTAACCACAACACTTTTTGATTTCATTTTTTTATTATTATTTTTTAAAACCTCCTTCGATACGTTCGAGAGTCCTGCGCCGCTCGCTGCGCTGCTCAGCTCGTCTCGATACCCTTCCGCTGCGCACGTTTGTATCCTTGAATGCCTCGTCCCGGGCTGTGGTGCCGCCAGTTGCCAAGGACTGACGAGCAGAGAGCGGCAAACCGCGCTGCAGATTTTCTCGCCTTTTTTTTTTTTTTTTTTTCAACTTCATTCAGCTCCCCCTTCTTGCCTATTGCTTTTGCTTTTGCTGTTGATTCGCAGCTTCCACCGTGTTGGAACTCGCATTCTCACAACATCATTACTTGAACCATTCTGGAACAGAGCGCCCGTCGTTCCAACGCCATGTCCCCGGAAGACATGTTCTTCCAGGAGCAGCTGCTGGCTGAAGCGTCCCGCCCGAGCTCGCTGCTCATTCCCCCGAGCGTCTCATCGTACGGTGGCGGTGGTGAGATTGGTACCGTGTCTGTGAGGTCGTCGTCGCCAGTCATCACACCCCAGCGCAGCCGCTCCAACTCTGCATACAACAACGCTCCGGTGGTCGATTTGCATGCTCCCACAGCCAATCCCCGCGGCAACTTTTCCAATCTCGGAGTTGTTGTGACTCCCCTCGAGCGCAAGCGACAGTCCCGAGCGATTGAAAACATGGAGCTGGCCAGTCTCGGCTACCACGCAGAAGCGCACCAGGAACCTCAGCCGGCACTTCAACCAGCCGACCACTCGGGCGCGGGCGTCCCAGCCGCCGAAGCCGCTCCGGCTGCTCGAAAGGGCAAGACGAAGGCTGTGGCCTCCGCTGCCCCGCCTCCGGAAGAAAACCTTGACGCGCCGAGCCGCAAATTGTTGCGTTCGCTCTCGAGCAACCACTTGGACGCCACAACCCAGGTGGAAGCGCGCGAGATTCTCGACATGCTTCCCTCAGAGCTGCGCTTCCATACACGCCAGCTTGAAGAGCAGCTTCAGAGCGCGGAGGGCTTCCACTCGCCGTTGGTGCAATCCTACTCGATCGGTGATACGGCCACCATCCTGAGCCAGCAGGCCGAGGTACGTCGCTTAAAGCACCGGCCTACTCTGAAGAACGTCAAGCGAACGCGCTCCACTGAAATGTACTCGGAACACGAGGTGGCGGAGCGCACGCAGTCGCTCAAGATGGAAATTGGCGCCACCAAGACCAAGAACCTGCAAAAGGAGCGCGAAAACCTGGGCCACAGCATGACCAAGTGGATTCGCTACCTCAAACATCGCTACCAACGCAAGAAGGTGTTGCAGAAGGACCCCGTTCCCATCTTCCGGCACTCCATCAAGGTTATCGAAGGTCGTCTCGGCACTGCCGTGGCTTCGTTCTTTGTGTTTACGCGGTGGCTGTTCCTCTTGAATATCGGCCTGTCCATCATTTGGCTGTCGCTCACCACCTTCCCGCAGCTCAGCCAGACCACTGGCAATTCATCCGTGGACTTTAACGCGCTCAACTTGCTGACCGGTGGCGTAAGTACCCAACAAAAATGCGAAGCAAGCAGTTTCCACCACCCGCCATTCCATTTCTTGACTCACCCGGTAAATTTTTTTGCTGCCTTTTGGAAATTCCCCCCCCCCGCGATTGTTGAACGTGCTCTTCAGGGTTATCTCGCCACGACTCCAATGTTTTACGCTGGTTACGACAACTCGGTCCCGCACTACTCCATGGATTTGTCCTATGTGATTGCCATCGGCGTCACCTACCTCATCAGTTTCTTTGCCATCTTGTACAGCCTTGGTGCCAAGTTTTCGCGAGATCGTGATCCCACCACTCTCGTCGCGCGTGATTCGACCTACCCGTTTGCCGTGGCCGTGCTTGGTTCCTGGGACTACTCAATCCGCGACGACAATGGAGCAGTCACCATGCATCTTGGTATTGCACACACCCTCAAAGAAATCTACAGTCGCCAAGAAACAGCCCAGGCCGTGCTTACGACCAAGGAGACGGCGAAGCGATTCGTTCGTCGTCTCATCAGCATGACTGTCAGTCTGCTGATTCTTGCGCTTTGCGCGTACCTGGTGTACGTCTTGATCGATCTGCAGGCCTCCCATGCCTTCGATGACGGCGCAATTCAACTCGTGGCGCCCGCTTCCATCTCTGCCATGAACATTCTCGTGCCGTGGATTTTTACCAAAATGCTCGAAGTGGAAAAGTGGAGCAGTCAGGACGTCGAGCTTCGAGTCACCGTCTACCGGTACGTATCGAGCAGCAAGAGACGAATGAGAGTTGCGCCGTCGTGTTTTGCTCACCCTTTGTGTCATTTTTTTTTGGTTTTCGGTTCGTTTGTTTTGTTTGAATCTGGTGCACAGCTCGTTCTTTGTGCGTCTTGCGGCTGTAATTGCTGTCATTGTTTCGATCTGGCAAACGCGACAGAGCAATCTCGCCACCCAGTGCTGGCAAAACCGCATTGGCCAAGAAATGTATCGTATGCTGGTGATTGACTTGATTGTAAGTGGAGGGTAGCTCGATTCTGTGTGGCGTTGTTGCGTTTTCGTGCCGCTGCCATTTTGCCGACTCATCTCCCGTCTGGTGTGGTTCCTCCCATCTCCAACAACAATGCGTTCCCAACAAATCAGGTCAGCTCCATCTTCACGATCGTCCAGCAATTTGGCTGGCGCTACATGAAGGACAAAATTCTGCATCGTGGAAACAAGGTTGACTTTGACATGTCCAAGAACGTCCTCGACATGACCTACCGTCAAACTTTGATCTGGTTTGTAGCATACGATTCCTGTTTAGCATCAAAGTTCTTTGGGGGCGATCGTTTTGCTCATCACATTTCGCTTGCTGTCTGAACATCCGCAGGCTCGGCTGTCTCTTCTGCCCAGTCTTGCCAGCCATTGGCAGCATTTCAATCATCATCACTTTCTACATTCGAAAGTTTGTGTACTTGCGCGTTTCCAAGCAGCCCCGCCGCTTCTTCTCCGCGGCTCGCTCCAACTCTTTCTTCTTGCTGACCCTTCTCATGACTCTGATTCTTGTATTTATTCCTGTGGGCTACATTCTCGTCGAGTACGTATTGCGCTTCTACAGCGCATGCACGCAGCGTCCGAAAGTGCAGAATTATCTCACCCCTTGTGTGTCTGCCAAACACGTTTTTCCCCCTGCAGTGGCCAACCCTCATGCGGCCCTCACAAGAACCTAGACTCCATTTATTCGATTGTTCCGTACTGGCTGCGACGAGGTCCGAGCTGGATTCTCGCCATCACCAACTACTTGTTCACGGTCGCATTCCTGGTTCCATTCTCCCTGCTTCTCATGTACGAGATGTGACTAACGTGTGAAGAGAGCCGAGTGTTATCGAGTGTTATCGTTGCTTATTCTATTTTGCCTGTTCTTGGTCTTGTTGAACAGCTCGGCATTGTACTACATGCACGCCTCCAAGAAGGGAATCAAGGAGCGCCTGAAAGAGACCACGCTGCAATTGGACATGGTAATGCTTCGGAGCGTATTCTGAGTTGATTCGATTGGTTTATTTGGGCTCACTTGGCCTTGACTCATGTCGATAGGAGCGTGAGGACAAGCGCTACTTGCTGAAGCAGTATCGCATTAATTAACTACTGTAGCATCAGTGTATCTACATGCACTTCAGGTTGTGTTGAGAGTCGTCGTTCGCTTTTTGTGTTTGCTTTTAGTTGCTTGTGTGTTTGTTGATTTTTTGTAAATCGATTTCATTGGTAGTAACACACTCCATCGCTCCTCCTTTAGACACACATATCCCTCATTCCTTGATTTGTGACTTCTCTGAGCACACAGTTAAAATGGCTTCGGCAGCGTCGTTTGCCGAGCTCAGCCGCCGTGTTGTCGCCGCTCTTTCGCTGGATGAAGAGACAAACGATCGTCAGGTATCCCATGCAATACCTCCACTGATAGAGAGGGAGAGAGAGAGAGAGAGAGAGAGAGAGAGAGAGAGAGAGAGAGAGAGAGAGAGAGAGAGAGAGAGAGAGAGAGAGAGAGAGAGAGAGAGAGAGAGAGAGAGAGAGAGAGAGAGAGAGAGAGAGAGAGAGAGAGAGAGAGAGAGAGTCTGCGGTCTTCGTGTCGCCCCGTGTTGTCGTTGCTGACAACTGCGTTTGACTTTCACAGGCTGCCTTCACTGCCTATCTGCAATGCGTCGCGGGAATCGCCCAGCATCTGCTGCAGTTTGACACACCGTCGTCCTCCGCTCCACCGCCTGCCGCGACGGGCGACGAGGAGCGATGCGTGGAGCTCAATCCTCCCACCGCGTCGTCGTCATCAGGGAGTGCAGATGATCAGGACAGTCCGAGTCCTGCACCCTCCACTGCATTGCGACAAGACAAGTCACGAACCAAGCTGTTTCTGCTCGCACGGCTGTGCATTGATCGGGCGGAGGCCATCTCCACCGTGACGTCGACAAACCAGTCCGAGCAGCCAAACCTGAGCAGCCAAGCACCACCCCGCTTGCCGACGCCAATCCAGGTGCAATCGCAGTCGCAGGCACCGTCACAGGCACCGTCACAGGCACTGTCACAATCACAGACACAATCACCGTCACAGGCACCGTCACAAGCACCTCCACCACACGCACAGTCTCCGTCTCAGACTCAGTCTCAGACACTGACAAATTCACACACAGCCGCTCCGAGTCATCAAATGCATGTGGTTTTACAACCCATGGAGCGAGCTCAGACAGCAAACAGAATCCTGCACCAAACGTTTCAGCTGCAAATCGCCAGCGTGCAAGACGAAGCCAAACGGTCGGCCATGTACCTGTCCATGATGCGCAAGTGCTACGAAAACTTGTCGACAGCCCGTCGGCAGCAGGCCGAGCTGGCTGCGAAAATCAAAGAACGGAACGATCGCATCCGCTTGGATACCCAGCGACAAGCGATCGAACGAGAGCACCAACTCGATCAGCAAAACCAGCAGCGCACAGCAAAGCCGGCGCAGCTCACCTTGCAACAGGTTCAAAAGGCTCTGTCGGACGGCGGCGCCTCCGCTGTCATCAACTTGCTCGCGAGCATGTCCAGCGGAGCCACGCCTGCCGTCATTGCCAACACTGCTGCCAACAATGGTGTCATCACTCGGGGAGAGGCCACCATGATTGCCAACGTGGCCGTGTTTGACGCGTCGCAGAAGCGAGCGAAAGAGAGCCTCCAAATGCTCCAGGAGATTGCTTCACATCCGGAGGAGGCGCGGCGTGTGGAGCAGTTTGTGCTGTTTGTGTTTGATCAGCACGAGCATCCGCTGAGCCGATGGCTGGCCGAGTCCTTGTACACGGTTATCACTGCCTTTAGCAAGCCAATCCAAGAAGCCGATGCCGAGTCCTATCTCGAAGCGTTTGTCCAGCAGGTCCACACCATTTTGCAGCGCCTCACCGAACTGCTGCCATTTGCCTATCTTCAGCTCAACAGCGAGACTGCGCGCGATCAGCTGTCGCTCACGATTGAGAGTCTAGTCTTCCCCCCAAGCATGCCCATTCTATTGCGGCTGCACTCTTTATCCTCCCAAGTGGCGCTGTGCGAGTATCGCCTTGGTCTGGACAAGCTTGAAAACAGTTCGCTGCAGTCGCTGGGTATCGATTCGAAGTTTTGGTTGGGTGCCTCGGTAAGGGGGTTTTGCTCGGTTTTTCGTTTTTCTTTTTGTATTTTCTTGTTTTTTTTTTTGCTGATGCGCTCTTTTGCTTGTCATGGCGTGATGATGTCGTTAGGGGAGCGAATCAATGTCGAGCAAGACTTCACCCTACGCAAGTGTCATTTCGTTGCTCCAGTCCTTGCCACAAGTATCAACGCCTTCCGCCAAACTGGACATTCTTGGTAAGCGTAGTACTGATGGCAAAAACAATCGAGCGCGCAACCTCACTTGACCATTTCACGCTCGGCAGTGCAATCCATTCAAGGTATTGTGCAACAGGTCGAAATCTACTGTCGTGCAAACAGCCTCAGCGTTTCTGCTCATGCCGTGTAAGGCAGGGAGTGATTTCAACCGACCATCGCCATGAATGTTGGCTGGCCGTGTTCATGTGACTCACTTACTGTTGTTTATCCCAATGTTCTGGCTTTTTTTTTTCTGTTTTTTGGTTTTCGCACAGCGGCGGAGACGAGCTCATGCCACTGCTCACTCATGTTGTCGTGCATGCAAACATTCGCACTCTGCCAACCGATTGCTGGATGATGGGCGAGTTTATGGATGACTCTGCCATGATGGGCCAGGAAGGCTTTTGCCTCTCCAATTTGCAAGTTGTTGTCGACCACATTCGTTCACTTGGAGAAACCCCCGAAGTGGCAGCGCCGTCATGCGCGTCATCCGATCCGCTCGCCAGCACCCCGTCTTCAACAGCAGGCATAGTTCCTCCCGCGTCGCCGGCCAGATTGCCCGTTTCGTCTGTTGGCGAGATGTTTGACGATTTGAGCGACGACGAGGGCCTGCCGAAAGTCTAGTAGCGATGTATTAATATGAATCATAGTTAACAATTTCAAATGTATCCTCGTAGAACGAGTTTCCAAGAAGAAACGAAGAAGAAGGGAAACAAAAAGCCAATAACAAGCCCATCGCTCGCTTAAAATCCAGACACGCGCGGCTTTTTCGACTGCGAGCCTCGTTGACTGTCTCCCGACCGCTTTTTGGAAACGCCGCTGGTCGACTGCTGAGAGGCTGGAAAGATGGATGAGCTCTGCGAGAATGACAGGCTTTGTGAGAGCGGCGACTCGGACGGCTGTGAAAAGTCGAGCGAAAGCGTGACTGCACTGCGGACGGGCGGGGGCGTAAAAGCACCAGAGCCTGAGCGAGAAACCGACTGAGAGAAGAGAGAGGGCGACGCTGCCGATGGAAGGGGGCTGCCTGCAGCGGCGACCGACTTGAAAGTGACGCCGCGGTTGGAGCGCGGAGAACCAACGGGCGAAGCGTTTCCTGCTGCTGCGCGTTGCGCTCGAAGGGCACTCTTCTTTCGACTGCTCTGGCTCGAGGATGTCTTGATGCGCACGGGCTGTAAATCGCCAAGCGTTTCGTCCATCTCGTCATCGACAGCTTCCGCGGGCGTTTCTGACGTTGCCATGGCGTCCCATCGCTCTTGCATGTACTGCCACAGAAGTGTCGATGACCCGAGTGCCCCGGTCGAATTTGGCACAACCATCGACTTGGTATCGGAAAGCAAGCGCTCGGAGGGCTGAAGAAGCTCGCTGGTGGTCAATGCATAGGCAATAGTGTGCCGGGCTTCGCTTGCACCAACCGCGTTATTTGAGGAGGAAGACCTTGACTCGAGCTCACGCATCGGATCAGGTCGCGAATGAAGCAAACAAATCGTTCCATCCCGCTCGAGGCGCTGTAACGCTGCTTGGAGCGAGGTCTGCTCGACGGACAGTGGCGTCTGACGCACTGGGAGTAACAAAGCAGCCAGATCGCGTCTTTCAAGAACGAGGCGTCAGCGCACGAGTATCAAGCAGATGATGACAAGCTCCCGCCCCAACCTCCCCAACCCCACACAGCAACTTACTCTGTGGCTGGACCAGTTTTGAGGCGGGCGACAATTTGCTCGTCCAGCGCGTCAAGCTCCTCCAAAGATGGCAGGGAGTCAGAGTAGGCGGGTGGGCTCAACATGTCTGCTCCAAAAAAAAAAGTACAACAGCAATTTAGCAAACAACAGGCCATGAAGGAAGAGGACCAACCGATCACAACATAGTAGAAAAAACCGAAAACGCACATTGATAGACCTTGGACAAGTCGATAAACTGATGTTCCTTGACGTTTGCCAGAGCCTCGTGCAAGTCACGCATCTGCTGCTCATCGGCGAGAACACTTTCATGCCGAGGAAGCGAGGGTGGCGCGCCCCGGAACAAGGTGACTTCAAGCCCTTCATCGACGCGGCGCTCCGAGGCATTCCTCGCAACGCTCAAGGAAGCGCTCAAGGAAGCGGAGGAAGACGACGCGGAGGGGAAAGAAGCATTCTTATCACTCATGCCCCCGGGCAGTTCAAACGGCTGGTAAAAGACGTCACCCCACGACGATGAGAGCAAAACATGCAGCCCACAGCACTTTGGCTCGTCATTGGGTCCCGGGCGCTGAAAAGGCCCAACAAACGCCAGTCCGTTCAGAGCAGCATGCAATCGATTGGGCGCACTGGTCAGCCGCTGAGCAAGCGTGGAAAGCGACAGCGTATTGTAACTCGCCACTCGGAAGGGAATCGCTGTGAATCGCGGCGGCAATTTGATGGTGGTGGAGATGCCTTGCGGAAAGGGCGCAGCGCCCAGCCCGTGGTTGGCATCATTGTGGCCCACACCGCCCATGAATGTGGCGGCGGCGGCGGCAATAACAGCAGCAGCAGCGTTGGAAGACTGCTGGTCTTCGGCTTTAAAGTCGCGTTCCGAGCTCACCTCCGATGAAGATGCTTGCGTATTGGCGCTCTTCAGGGATGAACCATCACCATCTTCACCGAGTGAGAGATGTGCAGGTCGCTCTGCCTTGACAAACAGGGCTTCTGATCGGAGGGCAAACCGCGCCTCCTTTTGAAGCGGCCTGAGCAAGGATTGCGTCTGGTGCGGATCAACACGCGCCAAATCATGCTGGGGGAGCGAGAGTCGCGGCGTCCACGGAAATGGAACAGGCGACCACGCTTCAGTCGTCGTCGCCGTATGAACAACAAGCCCAATTGCTTCCTGGCGGTGACGATTGGCTGCTAGCACAATGTGTTCGCGCGGGTCTTCAGGATTCACAGCCACCTGCAGAATGGTCGGCGGTTCGTGCTGCAAGTGATGGACAACAGACAGCAACGGCCGTTGCGTCATGCGCTTATCCAGAACGCAGATTGACGTTGATGTCGTGACGTAGAGTAAATCGCTCGCAGATTGGTCGGCTTGAGGAGCGGCAGCCGCACAGATGCTGGTGCCTAGAGCAGACAATTGGGCATGTGGCAATGTTAAAATGCTTGACCGGGCTCGTGTCGGATCCTTTTCAAAGGTAGGGGCACATGTCAAAGGTGAGTGTGCGGACAACAACCAAAAAAACAAAAAAAAAACTACCAACAAAAAAAAAAAAAACCACCGTTTCCAACAACCGACTTGTCAACCAAAAACGACGTCTGCGTACCCGAAAATCAAAGAGAGAAACGCAATGCTCATCGCATTCGTACAGTACGCGCGGATGATGCGTAAATAGAGCGCGACGCCACGAGGATGGCGAGGAGTGGCCAGCGCGTTCGACCGTGAGCCCGAAACGCGCATGCCACAATCGTACGGTGCCTTGATCTGATAGAATCACACACTCTGACGGAATGTGCGGATTAACGCAAACATCAGCAAGTTGCGTGTCGAATGTTTCGCAAAAGAGGGGTTTGAGCGGCGAGTCGTCTTGCAGCGCATCAATATCGAAGGAAAGCGCCCGGGAGGACGAGCGAGTGTCGGGGCGAGCGCAATGGGTCGCAACTGTCTTTTGGAGGTTGCTTGTATCAAACAGCAGAGCCGAATACATTCCCCGCACACCAAGGAGGCCCGGCTGGAATGTTGCATCTAAAGCAATAATGTACAAGCTCAGACAGCGACGAACAACGAGCCGCCGCCACGACCATCCACCTTCCCCGAGGCTTGCAACAACAGACAAGAGGGGCAGCAACAACAACAACTCTCGCTTACTGTGCTCTGTGCCACAGGCGAGTTGACGGATTGGACCGCCGCGCATTGCCAGTTGAATCACATCACCAGAGGCTCGACCACTGTCTCCTGTTTTGTCAATGTGATAGCGTCGTAGAGCTACTCGCGATGCAGATGAAAAGAGGATGAAGAAAACGATGTGAGTCATAGCAGCATGTTTGACTGACTGCTTTGCTCAAAATCTCAGAATGTAGAACGGAACGTACCGATTGTGTCTTGAAGCGGTCCACTCACATAGGCGACAGCTCGGAAAGCGGCCTCAGACTGAGTGGAATGGCTACCACGATGAGCAGCATTTGGGCCATCATCAGTTGGTGCCGTGACGAGGTCGAGCGGGAATGAAACAAGCGTGTTTCCAAGCCTGGGTGCGGGATGGGACGAGACGTGTTCCGGTTCTGGAGTCGCGGTATTCCCGTCGCCCGAGTCGCCACGAAGCAAGTCCTGTAGCACTTCTTGCGGAATCATGGCCGATCCGAGTGCATCTGGCAGCTTCAGACTCGTCGAGCGGTGTAGCTTGTCGGAAGTGCTGCTCTTGCCCGACCAACCACCGCCGCCCGGCTGGTGCTGGGAATGCTCAGCATCAATATCCATGTACAGCTTGGGATATGCGAATGGCAGCAGCGGGAACAGCGGCCGCACACCGTGCAGACTCCCGCCGACGGACGTGAGCGGTAGAGCGGCAGCATTGGAGGAGCGCCCAAGCAGCCCGCCGCGTCCACCGACCACCCGCAGTCCCGACGCCTTGTCCTGCTGCGAGAACTGCACGACTGAAGCGGCTGCCGCGCTCGTAGCGACTGGCGGGAGGGTGTCGTTGGCAAACACGAGCGCCTGCACCTGCCGCCTCATGGCCGATGACGACGACGATGGCAGCGACGATGGCAGCGACCATGATGACAGGGACGTCTGAAGAGGCGGCTCAGGGTCGGATGCAGGCGCAGTGGTGTAGCTGAACATGGCTGCCTGGACGCCATAGTCAGCCGCCGCTGAAGGGTTTGGCGGGAACTGCATTTGGGCGCGCAGTTGCTGAGACTGAGATTGAAGTGCAGCCTACTGACGCGCACAAGATACACGCACACACACAGACACAAGTACAAGTACACACACCGACACCGACAAAGAAACACTATTGGAAAAAAAAAAACAAGAAGAAGAAAGGAACAGAAGAGCAAACAAAATGGAGACTGACCGGATCAGATACCAGGCAACTCAGACAAGGATTGGAAGCCATCCCATCTATCTCGCTCGCTTCCCTCGCCATCCTCACTTGCGAAGTCGAGCTAATTGTAGACATGAAAAAGTTCGTACGAGTACGTTCTGCGTTTGGTTTCTACAGTACACAACTCGACCAACGTTCACTGTGAGCCGAATGTTGAATGGACGAAGCTATCGGGAGCAGATCAAAATCAAAGCTGTGATTGGCATGGGGGTTGCAACACAAAGCGAAGGCAATGCAAAGCAAGGGCAACGCATCGAAGCAGCATCCAAAAGAAGCGTTCCACAACCCCGAAACCGACCCGAAACGACATGGCAAACGACTGGACAAACGACTGGACTGGACAAACGACTGGACTTGACAAACGACTGGAACAACCCCAAAAGCTCATGCTCGCTCTCTCTCTACAAGACACCCTTGGTGCTGGGAATGTCATCAATGCCCGAGGAGGCGACTGCATAGCGGATGGCCAATGCCAGGGCCTTGAATGACGATTCGCTCTTGTGGTGGTCGTTCTTGCCCTTGAGGACGTCAATGTGCAGGGTGATGCAAGCGGCGGTCGCGAACGACTCGAGGAAGTGCGGGATCATCTCGCAGGACAGCGTGCCGATGCGCTCGCGCTTGAGATCGAGATTGACGTCTGCGAATGGCCGCCCTGAGATGTCGACCACAGCTCGAGCGAGGGCCTCGTCGAGCGGGGCGTATGCATGGCCAAAGCGGCGAATGCCCTTGAGATCGCCCAGGGCCGTGTGGAAGGCGCGTCCGAGCGCAATGCCGCAGTCCTCGACCGTGTGGTGGTCGTCAATGTGCAGGTCGCCCTTGCAGGTTAGGACGAGGTCCATCCGCGAGTGCTTGGACAGCGCGCTCAGCATGTGGTCCAGAAACCCAACGCCAGTGTCGATCGTGTGCACGCCAGTCCCGTCCACGTTCAGCGTCAGCTTGATGTCGGTCTCGGCTGTCTTGCGCGTGACGGACGCCGTCCGCGGGTGGCTGCGCTGCACACCCGAGCCCGAACCCGAACCCGAACCCGACATTGAACTGATCGTCCCGCTCGACATGACCTTCTACTGCACAACAATGAGAAGATGACTGGTCTGTTGTTGTTTGATGCGGTTCGTTTCTATTACAGTAAGATCTGGAATTCAGCATGCACTACATTTCTCAATGAGCTGAGTTGAGCGAGTTCGGAGCTGTCAAAGTCCCAAATGCAGCTGTTGTCGGCGTTTTTGACATGTTTGACTATTCCAAGTGAATTCAACAACATTGACAATAACATTGATATGAGAGACAGTCAGTCAGTTTCCTTGTGTTCATGTCGTACTCGTCCTTTGATCAGCTGTAACAAGAGCATTGAAATCCACTTGCAACTGCCTCCAAACGACCAGCACTCACTCTGATCCTGTGCTTTTTTCGAAACATGAACCAGATACCTCAAGCTCGTCATGCTGCGCGCAGAGCAGGGAAGGCCAGACTTTGCTCCAACCTGCGCCATTGAGGACTTGGACAATCTCATGGTAAACACAGTGCTCTGCCAACCCTAACCCCCTCCCCTCCCCGCCTCGGACCCGGTCCCGGACCCATTCCGAAACTCACTTGGCATTGAACTTTGCTATGTTGTCATTGGCAGGCCGCAGTGTCGAAGGCGGCGGCGCAGATGCACGAGCGAGCCAGCGCAGCCAAGCTCGTTTTCCCGCCATCGTCGAACGGGACGACCGAGACGGATGCTATGCCGACATCGTCATCATCGTCATCGTCATCGTCATCGTCGTCGTCTGTTACCGAGACAGCCATGCCGCGGACGACTGGTCCATCCACGTTGGGTGTATCCACACGCAGAATGAGGATGCAGACGGCCAACGAACAACCAGAGCAGGTCAGCGCCGCAGCTCAGAATCAGTGCACTTCTGATGATGCGTCTGACGAACACACGAGTGGCGAGTCAACCTCAGTGCCGGAGTTGGAAGGACGGCGAGCTAAGCGTTTGTCGCCGTTCGCGTCTACCAGACCAACGAGATTCGAGACCACTGCTCCTGCTGCTGCTGTGCCGCCAGCCAAGAAGGTGCAAGATGCTTCCCAAGGGCAGACACGAACAACACAAAGTACACCATCGCAGGTCAGAACGAACAGCACCGCTTCCAACGACTCGCGGCAAAAGCGACCGGCACCAGATCGGTCATTCCCCGCGCCAAAGGCTGCACGAACGATGAGCAGAGAGCCGTCACAGGAGATGGCGCAGCACGACCAGCGAAATAGCAGTATCGCCATGCCCGAGGTTGTCGCTGTGCCTTGGAACCCTGTCATCCAAATCTTGGCATTGCGACCACGACGCGCCGTGGCTCAGCCCCCTCGACGCATTGATCTGGGTGCAATTCACAGAGCCGCGCGTTCCTGGGCTTGGCGACCCAAAGTGGTATGTTGAGGACGGATGGATGATGCGCGGTGGTTTCCCAGGTGCGACTGAACGCTTTGTGTTGGTTCGTCTTGTACCTCACCGTTCACATTCTGGGCAGCAACGAAAGACGACAGAGCCTCAACTGTTCCTACGACGCAACGAACGACGCGCAAAGCATGATGCGAGCAAAGCCGAGCCGATGCAGGAAGAGGAGATCCTTCCCATTTCGGAATTTCTGCCTTTGCCGACAGAGCATCTCCCCGAGCTGTCAGAGCTGAATACTAGCACCGAAATTCCAATGGATGCGACGCCGTCGGCAGAAGGCAATTCTGGGAACCTGAATGTGGGCGAGACCGCCGTTCGCACAGAAACAACGGAAACGGAAACTACCGTTCATCCAGCAACACCAGAGGGGCAGCCGGTTGACACTCTCGTGGTCGAGACCGCTGACAATGCTGAACACCATTCTTCCGGAGAAAATGAGAGTCTGGAGACGCAAGAAGAGACGCAAGAAGAGACGCAAGAAGAGACGCAAGAGGAGGCCCAGAGCATGACGCCTCCCGGCGATTTTGCACCTTCCATTTTAGCTCCAGCCCTTTCGGTTCAACAGGAGCTGCCGCTGCAGTCCCTGGAGGACCCCGATGACCACATACAATCTCGTCACAGATCTCTTTCTCTCAGACGGTCGGTGGAGCATCCCGACCAAGAATGGACATCACAATCGGGCGCGGAAGAGCTGCCTCACGCAACAGTTGTTTCAGATTTGCACGACCTTATCAGCGACTTGCTTCCAGAGCAAGCAGAAGCCGAGGCCCCCACCGCGACCAGCACAAACTCAATTCTTTCAAGCTCTGCAGAACTCGAACCATTTGCGCCTTTTGATGGGGGATTGACTGGCGAAATTGTTCACGAACAGATGGTCGAATAAACGGATTGGCTTGTTGAGATGGGTTGAGAGGGTGGTTGTTTCATTTTTTTTGTTTGGTGGTTTTACTCAAGCAACACAAATCGAGCACAACACAAGTCGAGCACTGTTCAAAGGAGAACAAAGTAAGCAACAATGAGGACGAGAATTGGAATGCCAACAAAGTGCAAGTTCCGAACGTTGGAGCGAAAGTCGTGCTGAGACGCAGAGGGGAACAGAAACAAGAAGGTGTAGATCAGGAATGCCACGTAGGTGTGCTCGAGCGTGGCCAACAAGCCCATCTTTCCATACGTGGCCGCGTTGACGGCTGCAATGTGGCCGACAACAGGACGCTTGTTCTGCAAGCGCACCGCATTTGCTTGAGCCACCTGCTTGAAGGTTGCCATGAGATCAAAGGCATCTGTGATATCGTACACGAGTACTCTGGTGAGCACACGGCAAGCACAAAGTCTGTCTGACCGCTGGGACTTCTGTACCTCCATCGCTCAACGGCTGATCAATGTGCTCGGCCATCAATCGGCGGAATGTCGAACGGACAATCTTTGGGTCCCACACAGAAATGTTGAGTTCGCTGTCGCTCTTCAACGATCGCTCGGCAATGTTGCAAGACCCGACAATCAGGAGCTCGTCGTCCACAATCTGCCACATCCATCAACACGAGTCAATGAACGAGTCAATGAACGAGTCAATGAACGAGCGCGCAACAAGGAGGAAGAGGAGGACGCCAAAAAAAAAAAACAAAAAAAAAAACAACAACAACAAAAAAAAAAAGCGGCTCATACGCACCATCAACTTGGAGTGCACGTGAGGCGTAAAGTACAGTTTCTTTGAAGTGGGGTGATTGACTACAGGATGGGCCAAAGAGTTGTGCTCATTGGCGCAGACGGCGACCAGGCCAGCAGTCGTCGCACTGTTCAGTCTGCCCCAGAATTGGGAGTGCTACTCGAACGCCAACGCAACAAAAAAAGGAGGTCAGTGGTTGTCATGCTCGCAACACCGATTCACCAACGGAATCAATCAACGATGGATCGTACCGCAGGAACCAGAATGGCAATCCGCACTCCACGCTCAGTTGCCTTGACCAGCTCGGCGACGATCGCTCGCGATTGGATGGACTGGTTTTCAATGTAGACATACCGCTTGGCACGGGGGATGACGAGCATGTACTGCTCCAAAATGCTCATCTCGTATCGGGGCGGGCGGGTTACCGTGGACTGGGACCGATTGCACAGTGAGCGCGACAGGGTGATGGATGAACACAACAAAACAACCAAACTTGAAACAAAACGAGACAGGCAGCATCAGTCGTACCGAAAGGTGAGGATACTCGGGGAAGGTGCGAGTCAGCTGAACACGGATGCTTGGTTTGGCGCCGGGATTGACGGGTGCAAGCTGCAAGAGGGATGACGACGACAACAACAACAAACAAATGTAAGTGTTGTCGGGACTATCGATGGCAAAAACCAAAGCAAAACTCGCATCCAACGCGTAGCTGTTAAAAAAAAACCCGCACCAAAGTCTCAGGATCAAGAACCTCGGTAGCGGCAGCCTCACTGCGCGGAAGAGCCATTGCTGATTCGCGGTGAATGGAAGCTTTGTTTGTCACACAGCTGGCGCTGTTCCAGCGCTCGGCAAAGTTGTTCAGCGCGTCAGCCACGGGATCGCGGCCAGTGAACTTGACATAGACATCGTGCACGTCGCGCTCGCCGGGCGACACGAACGAGATGGCATTCTCGGCAACTTCGTGTCCCGGATGGGTCATGTAGCCGTTGGTAATGTTCATGCCACCAACAAACGCAATCGCCCCGTCAACAATCCACGACTTTTGGTGATGGCAGTGGATGGGGCCAAGCACGGTGCGCTTGAGGGTTTCGGGCGCCAAACGATCCCAGCGCAAGTAGAGCTTGCCGGTTTTCGTGGGCTTGGCCAGCACGTCCTCTCCATCCGCCAGGGCCTGCTGGACGGACGACGGGAGATTCTTGCCGATATTCTCAATCATACGCAGCCGCTCTGGGCGGTCGTTGCAAATGTTGGGATACGTTCCGAGAATTGGCTCTGCCCAGAGCAAGCATCGGACGTCCACACCTCGCTGCCCTCCCAGGATGATGCGGAAATTACAGACAAAACATATAGCAAGACAACAGTTGCAGCCATACGCAATCAGATACATGCATGCGAGCCTTTTTGTTGAAATGCGATTCCAGCAATCACAATTGCATTACCAACGCAACCGACCAGAGGTAGTCGAGCAGGTCGCCACGGTTGCCCGCGAGCTGCAGCCTGCCATCCGACTGCAGATACGACACGGTGACGACGACAGAGTGCCTGTAGCATCGCAAGTCCCCATCACAAGGAGTTTGCAGTTGGGGGGGGGGGCGTGGGTGAGTTTCGAACTCCGACGCGCTCGTTCGCCACTCCGAGACCAGACTCCGATGAAGAGCACACACCACACAGACACACACACACACACTCTCTCTCGTTCTACTTCTCTCCATCCGGAGCGACTCACTTGGCGTGATCGACCGCGTCGCAGATCGAGCTGAACGCGGCAATCCCGTCAATCAGAACCTCGACCGTCGATGCCAGGCGCTGCGGATAGGCCGACTCTGCAGAGGTCGTTGTCGTGGCCGTCGCCACAGGCACCGACGGCAAGTAGGACATTGTTGGTTTTTGTTGTATCTTGAATAAGAAAAGAGGAGTGAATGAATTGACTGGGGAAAAGTGGATTGAGAGCGTAACGTGGCTGACTGCTGTGAGGTCGGCTGTCATCACGTTTCGTGTCGCAGCAAAATAGAACATCAAACTCAACAACATTCCCGCTTTCATTCGGTTTGTGATGTTGTAATTCACGAAATGGGGTCGTCAGCATTCATGCAGCGCAGGTGGACAAGTTGAGGAGCGGTCAATGTATGCAATCACTGAATTTAGCTGAGTGTTTGTTCAACTCTTTTTCAATACAAGGCACCAGTCCAAGTTTAACATACCAAAAGAATGAGCTCAGATCGGCCTCCACCGCCTGGCGCCGCTGGTCGAGGCGGGCGCGACGACGAGTTTTCGCTTGTAAGTGCAATTCAGAGCTCGTTTCCCCGGGGCTTTTGGGCTTTTGCTGGCACGCGTGAATACACGATTTGCGATGATGAATCGTACTTGAGTAGGAGAGTGCGAGTGAGTGAGTGGCTTGGTGGGACGCGCGTGGTTCCTTGTTTCAGCCAGCTCAATCCCCGCCTGGCTCGTCTTCTTTTGACTTGCAGGATGCGCTCTTCCACCACATCCTCGTGCAAGCATTCCCAGCGCTCATCATATCGCCGCCGCCGTTCGGAGCGCTGGAAACCCCGCCACAGTCCGGCATCGACCCCGCGAACACTGCTGGCACTGCTGCCAATGCTGCCAATGCTTCGGCCGCACCGTCGTCGCCAGACCAACAGATCGCACTTCCGCAGTGGTCAGACACGGGAGTCTTGCCGCCATTTGCATCGCTGTTTGCCCTGCTCGGGCGACCCTTCCACAGCGACGACTGGGGCGCCTTCCCGCCGCTGCCCGACCCGCACAGCCTGGGCGCCGAGTCCTCACGCATTCGCCTGTTCTCGTCCTCGTGCACAGTCACCTCCACTTCCCAGATCAATCCAGATGGGGTAACAGCACACAAGCGCTTGTGAAATTGATTCGCTGTCCCGGTGAGTTTCAACACTGAAACTCATTTTCTGAGATGTTTGGATCAATGCATGCAGTCGGCAATTGCGACCCGCACGCTGCGCGATGACAATGGCAATGAAACTGTCTTCACGACCGAGCGCAAGATTGACGGAACGATCATTACGTCGCGAACTGTTCGGAGCGTTTATCTGCCATCCGAGACTGGCGCTGTTGCGTCTCTGCCTTTCGCGTCCAACTCGGATGGCTTCTCTTCGACATCGCAGAAACTTCCGTCGTCCACCACTGCAGGTATGTTGCGGGACTGGACCTTTTTCTTTTTTGTCGACCCGTACAGTGCATCGAACTGAATTTTCCCTGCCTCTCTCTTGCTCTCTCGCAGAACCAGCAGCACCATCTGAAGGCCTGCTTTCCAAAGTATGGAAGTATGTCACATGGCGATGAGCGCAGCCAACGCTGCCGACAAGCAAACCATTTTCTAGCCTTCTTTTGTTGATACTTTTATCCTCGCTTGATTTCCTCTTGTTCCGCAAAATACAAATAAAAAATGTACGCGGCCCAAGTTCTTGGAACGTTCACTATATTCTACACAGCACAGAGATGGCGCAAAAGAAAAAAAGCTATGCGACGTAGCGATACATGCGACGATCCTCGGGAGTGCGCTCGAGAAACTCGCGCTCAATCAGACTTTCAATGCGAGCCTTGATCGTGTTGGGGGTCGGTGCAAAGCGCGCTCGCAGTTGCGTGATGACTTCAAGAATAAGACTGTTGTGGTCGAGCACCTTGCGTGCTTTCATGATGCGAACGATTGCGGCTTCGATCTGGTGCTTGCGGTCGTCGTCCACCTTGGCACGCGTCTCTGTTCGCTCCGCCTCGTTTTCTTTCACAGCCACAGCCTGGATCTTGAGGCGGTGGAGCTGACATGTGAACTTGTCGTTGAAGGTGAACGAGTCGCTCTCCGTCACGTCCCTCGTCTTGGGCTCCTTCAACAAGACCTTGTACTTGCCACACGCAAGCGACTGCAGTGCTCGTTTGAGCTCGCCTGGAGGCACCTCTGTCTCTTGCGCAATTTCCTGATACGTGTAAGAGTCCTGCTGGTTGAATAGCATCAGCACCACCATCTGGAATGTGGAGACTGAAAGTTCGTGCCGCCGAGCCGCAAACGATGCGCGAATGTCTGCAGATCCCTGTGTGCATTGAATGCGGTTGTTGTCGAAGGGAACGGAAGAGAAATGTTTAGAATCTGCAAAAATCTCCCAACGAGAACCAGCAACGGAACAACAACCCCTCACCAAACTGGTTTGCCAGAAAAGCCGCCGTCCGCTATGATGCTTTGCATGGTAGGTTTGGAAGACCTCGCAAGCGTGCCTGGCGAGCAACAAATATCACCACCACGAATCAACAAGTCAGATCACTGGAAACCAAGAGACTGAAACGCTCTGTCGCCTACCGAAGCTCTGCGGGAAGAATGACTTTGGCAGAAACGTTTGACGCAGGCCAGTAGCCCATGGTCAAAACACGAATGTTGACTTGGAAGCCAAGGTTAATGTTGGAGTCATCCAAGAAGCGCTGGAAACGCTCCATGGAGTCGCGCGATAAGGCCATGTCGCGGAACATGCCCTCCAATTTGGTGGTAAACTGATAGCCGCATTCGGTCTGCACGGGGTTGGAAGGCACGCAAAAAACCCCAGTCAGTATCGATGGCAAGTGAACGGGGCAAAAAAACAAGGACCCAAAACGTACCTTCAGCTTGGCAATCATGGAACGCTCCAAGTCATCGGATACAGTCTTGGCAAGCAACAGGCGCTTGGCCAAATGCTGCTTGTAGTAGCGCTCAAACACATCTTTTTCTTGCACTTGGCGGAAGACGACGACAGCCTTTTCGAGCGTCGCATCGATTTCGTCTTCAGAAAACTAGCAACACAAAAAAGATCACGAGTTTAGCGCTTGATTTCAATGGAGTGGGCTTTTTTGTGACATGCAAAACAAGCCAGCCTTACTCCTTTCTGATTTTTCAAAAGCTCGTCCACATAGAGCGACAGATATTCCGGGAACTTGGGGTTGAGATTGACAAAAAACTCAAAGCACTGCAAAATGCCAGCCGTGGAAAGTAAGTACATTTGACAACCTGCAGCCCAACCACACCTCCCGCCCTCCTCGCTCAACAAGACGACTTGCGAAACTCACCGAATTGATGGTGGAGCGGAAGTTTCGATCGCCTCGGAAGGCCTTAAGAAGAATTGTTTCGTACTTGTCCCGCAAGTCGATAATCTGCTGAACGTATCGCGAAGCGTCTTTGACACCACCTGCATCTTTTGCTGTGGCCCCGGGAGCGGCTGGTACTGATGATGATGATGATGAGGAGGACGACGAGGATGCCGCAGCTGGCGGAGCTGCCGCAGCAGACCCGGCCTCATCGTCAGCAACAACGATGGCTTTGCCAACTTCCTTGAGATGGACATCGAGATGCTTTTGGATGAGCGACAACCCAGTTTCAACCCGACTGAACAGCGAGTACATGCGCGCCAGATCGTCGAGTCGATTGTGCACGAGAGCGCTGACGAGCCCAGAGTTGTCCATTTCAACCAGGGCAGTCATGTGGTTGGCAATCAGCTCACGCTCAACGACACGCTTCAACGGTGGCTCCGATAGGGCATCGAGATAGTGCGCAACGCGCTCGAGCTCTTCTCGAATGCGCTCTTCCACCCGTTTCATGTACTCGGAGGCCGTCAGCTCGCCAAGAAGCCGCTGGCTCTCCGCCTGGTAATACTGCTCCGTATCGGCAAGCAAGGGCCCTTCGAGATCATCGACATACACGGCATGGGAGTGGATGCCGAGCTCAATGAGCATTTGTGTCGCAGACTTGATGGAGCCGCGGTCAATCACCTCGCCGTCGCGTTCTCGTCGAATCAGGTCGATCAGTGTTCGCAACAAGTGCTGCTTGATGCGCGGATGCCGCGCAACCTCTTCACCAAAGATCGAAAGGCCGAGATCGTACACCTCGAGACGGTGCTGCTCGCGGCGCAAGTGCGGCGGGTCGTTTGCAGCCGCAGCACGCTCGCGGTTTTTCGACTCGACGTACACGCGGTCCATGTACATGAGAATGTCGCGAATCATCTTCATGGCCGTCGTGTGCTCGCTCCAAGCACGCGTGAGCCTTGCCAAAAAGTTGCCGCCAATCGAATTCTCAATCCGCGTCGCCACCGAGCGCAAATGCTCGGTAATCACCTGCACCAAGCCATTGTACAGGCGTCCGCCTTGCTTGTGCAAGACCAGGTTGTATGAATTTCTGCATGACATTGGAGTGAGCAAGCTGGAAAGTGGATAGGAAAACAGGACAAGCAATCAATCGTACCGGTACAAGACCTCGTAGCTCAATCCGGATGCATTCTGGTGCTGGATCTCAATAATGGCGTCTCTCAGCAGTAGCCACGTTCGGTCGACATACGCTGGCTCCAACGAAGTCTGATTGCAATTCAATGGCGCAATCGCAGCAACCAATTTTGTCAGCGTTGCCAAGATTCATGGTTGAACATCGTTCACAGTTGAGATCAGCCAATCGCCGCCCCCCCCCTCCAATCGTTTCAAATTGTCGCAACACATACAACCAAGCACAACGTTCGTTCGTGATCGAAATCGCCATGATCAAAACTTTTACGTTGTTTAGCTTTGGTCAGCAATTCGGTCAGCATTTCGCAGAAAATAAATAAAAATACAATAATAAAAATAAATAAAATAATAAAAATCAAAAATAGGCGACCAACCAGCAGAACCACTCCCATACAATGCTGCAGTGCACCAACGACCACCAACGACCACCAATTGCGATGAACACGCGCTGCTGGGTCGACATGTCCCGCCAGAGAAACAAAAAACAAAAAGTATGACCGCTTTTTTTTCCTTCCAAACTGTCGTTTTTTCCTCCCCCCTTGTCCACTGGCAGCCGACGGGCGGACGGAACAGCGCATGAGCGGCATGAAGCAAGACCGGAACGTCGGTGCGGAAAAGTCGAACGGCAGAGTTGATGATGCGACTCGTTTTACCATTGGAGTGTACGGCCGGATGCGCACACTTTTGGTCGCTGGTGTCAGTTCGCCGGTCGGTTTCATTGCGAGTCAGTCAACACACACAGAAAAAAACAACACACGCAAAAGAAATGAACTGAGCAAACGAAAAACGAAAACGAAAACGAAAACGAAAACGAAAACGAAAAAGGGACATTTTCGAGGAATTGTGCGACCAACGAACGTTGGCGATGGTGCAAAATCAGCAATCAAAAGATACATTTGTACAATAAACAGGTCAACAAGGGGAGAGAGAAGAGGAGGGGAGTTTGTCTTAACAAAAACATCAATCGTTAACTAGTTGAAGAGGGCCCTGCGAGAGTTAGAACCGCTCGCAGCGATACGGACGCTTGTCCGACTCGTGCTTGTTGCGCCAGAGGAAAAAGTCGGCCTCGCGCCACCACACAAGCTTCACACCAAGCATGTCGAGAAGCTCTCGGAGGATTTCTTCGGGATAGCCAAAGTCATCAGAGTGGTCCTCGAGATAGCGGACGGCGTCAAAGGTGGTGAGCTTGTCCATGACAAGCCGCGACGTGACAAAGTAAATGTCAGACACTTTCTTTGACCGCCACGCCTTGCCTGGGTCGTTGCAGGAGCCGTAGAACACGAGCGGATCTTGAAGCAAGGCACGCTGGAAGCAGCCCAGCTGCACTTCTTGCATGGTAATGTCCGGGCGCAGGCGAACAATCGTGGCAGCCGGGTGCATTTCGAGCCCGGTCGTGGCCAGAATGGTCGCCTTGGCGAGGCTGTGGACCATAAAGTACGTGTAGTGTTGCACGGCAACCAGATCTGCATTGACGCCGTCTTGATAGTGGTTTGGGATGTTGGGGAAGCGCAGCCGCCTGCTCTGATCGCGAACTTCCAGGTAATCTTCCATCATGATGAAGGCGTTTTGCAGGTACGGGCGGTGCAGCTTGGCGAGCTTGTGGATGCCATGCCAGTCGGAGGCATTCAAGCCGCCTTGCTCTTCTGGATCGAGCTCGTCGTCCGGACGCGGGTTGTTTTTGGTGTGCCACGTCTTGTCGTTGTGCTTTGGCTGGCTCCAAGTGTGCATGAAGAGCACATACGGGACGCCGGCCTTGGAGAGATATGCTTGCTGGTAGGGCGACGTGGCGGAGATGGTCCGCAAGTGTCCGGCCGAGTAAATGTAGATTGGCGGCGTCTCCTGGCCGTGCAACACAAAGCGCGTCGGGCAGTGGCCGAGGTCCTCGGGTCTCAGGCCGAGCGCCGGAACAAATGCCTGGCTTCCGCAGGTGCGGTAGCGCGCATGGGGAATGGCCGTCACGACCGAGCCTGGTGGAATGCGCAAGTCCTGGAGCGTGTCGTTAAAGTACTTGCTGACGGCCTCCTGGTTTTCCGCCGTCACGTTAAAGCGCACGAGTTCAAGATTCGCCAGGGCGTGTCTGTACTCGTCAAAGGTCACAGGTTGCTGGCTCAGGAGCCCGACCCACGGCGGCAAGATGGCCGCGGGCGGAACGGTGGCTTCCGGCTGGCAGGCCGAACAGCTCGACGGGCGAGGCGGACTCGAGGGCGACGCGTCGGCTGCGCTGCTGCCACCCGACGTGTCCTCTGTCGACTCAAACAGCGACGAGACCCATTCGCCCAAGACATGGTACAGGCGTCGACGGGAGCTTCCGCCCCGCCATTCGCCTTCATCGTCGTCCTCGTCGTCGTCGTCGTCGCCGTCGTCGTCGTGCAGATGCCCCCGGGGCGACTTTTTCGACACTTTCGCCGTTGCTAGTCTGGACGATGCATCCACGGACACAGACGGGGTCGGAAGTGCCGTCGCTGTCGCAGGCATCACCAGACTGCTCAACTCCGACAGCAGCAGCAGCGAAGAAGCATTGGCCGAGCGTAATGCGGCGTCGTGCTCAATGTCAATGTGCGAGGTGCGCGGGCACGAGAAGGTGAGCTCCTGGTGGTCAAAGCGGTCTGGCACCGGGAACACGAGGATGCTCAAGATGCTCAGCGCGGCGACGGCAAACAGGGTCGGCCGGAAGCAGTTCTTGGCGAGCAGGGCCTTGCGGTGCTTGGCGCAGTTGGCCTTCCGCCAGCAGCCGCCGAGGTGCGCCTTCTCCACCAGGAACGGCGTCGTGTCGTCGTTGTTGTCGTCGTTGCTGCTGTGGTTGTTGCTGTCGTGGGACGTGGCGGTCGTGGCGGTGGTCGCAGCGTGGCTGTGCTGCTTCCCTGCCGATGTTGAAGACAAGGCGTCGATGTTTCCCCACGTCGGCTGCTGCTGTGACTGCTGGTGCGGCTGCAGACGCGGGGTCCTGCGCACAGCCGAGGCCAAGCCAGCAGTGTCTGAATACCCAGACATGCAAGACAAATGAAAAACAGGAGCCGGGGGGGGGGAGCAGGGGGAGCAGGGGGGAGAAGCAGAAGGGACAGTGAAGACAGAAGGGACAGACCGATGACTAAAAAAAAAAAAAAAAAAAAAAAAAAAAAACCAAACAAAAGAGGGTTTAAGTGCAAAATCAAAATCAAAAAAAAAAAAAAAAAAAAAAAAATCAAGAATAAATCAAGCTTTTGTTTTTTGGGATTTTTGGGATTTTTCACACAAAGCCGTGCCATCAGGCCACCCTTCACTGTAACACCGTGCCATCAGGCACACTTCACTGTAATACCGCTATTTTATTCATAAAAAAAAGCGATTGGCTTTAAAAATAGTCAAGAAGCTCGGGCGTCGGCCGACCCACACTGTCAAACAGACGCGTCTCAAGATACTCGACGAGATCCTCGGACAAATCCAAGGTTGGTAGCACGCTGCGTGGATACAAGCTAAGCAGGCGGTATTTGCAGAGTGACTTTAGGCTGCCTTTAGCGGCGCGCTCGAATGCTGTAAACACCATCAAACAAGGCATTTTCAGATGCAAACAAACTACAGGAAAGCGAAAACAACCCCTCCCCTGCCTCTTGCAACACTTACCATCAATCATCTCGAGCAATTCGATTGTCGCTTGTATGCCTCCTTCGCTGAGGGAATTGGTCGGAATGAGATCTGCCGCAGCGCTGCTGGCATCAATTGGCCAGACGCCGCTTTGCAGCAACAGGCCGACCGCGCGAGGAGATCGCCGTTGCACGGCAAACTGGAGCATGGTTAGTCCGGATGCAGTCGTGGCACGCACATCGGCACCCGCATTGATGAGTAAGGAAACGCAGGCGACGCTGTGTGCGATGGCCAACTGCAGCGCGGGATCTGGTGGAGGTTCATTGCGAGCGGCTGCCAATTCAATGTCTTCCGGCGACACATTGACATTCGCGCCAGCCTCAAGCAGCGCCGCTAATACTAGTGGCGAGCCGCTGGAGCACGCCAGATCCAAGGCACTGAAGCCTTCCGCGCGTTGTTGCAACTGGGTGGTTCGACCGGCCGCGTCAGTGGCATCCAATAATAGCCGAATCACGGCAGGGTAGGTACTAGCGATGGCTGCGACATGGATTGGCATCTGCCCAGTGTTGCTTCGGGCAAGGGGACTTGCTCCCGCCTCGAGCAATTTTTCCACCAGAGGCGTGCTGCCGGGATCACCCACATCGCATGCAACGTGTAATGGTGTGCATCCATTCACATCGGACAGTGTGACATCGGCGCCATGGTCAAGCAAGAGTGAGATACATGTTTCCGAGCCTTTGAAGCACGCGCGCAAAAGCGGCGTTTGGCCGTTGATGGAGCTATGGTTGACAATTGCACCGCCGAGTGTAACGAGGAGAATGCCGGTATCCGCGCGGGCAGCTTCCATTGCCCACATGAGCGGCGTGTCGTTGTCATGATCGAGGTGGTCGACAATCGGCGACGACGGAGAGGCGAGCAGCGCATTGGTTGCGTCTCCACTGCCTTTGAGCAACGTTTCAATAAGCAGGCGAACAACCTCTACCGACGACGAGCGTGCGGCAAAATGCAGTGGCGTGGCTCGCCATCCGTGTGGCGCGGTAACCGAAGCGTCGGCAGCGATCAGCGCCTGGACACAGCGCAGGGACCCTTGTCCGACGTTGTGCATGCAAGCAAAGTGCAATGGCTGTGCCAAAAACAGCGGTGAAAGTGAGTTGAAGTTTGTGCGTCAAGGTCAAACGCGGAGAGACGCACGACCTAGGTTTCACTGTTTTCATCTCCACGAAGAAATCTCGCTCCCCCCCCCCAATTCATATCATTCACTCATTCAGCTGCAAGCTTACCGTGTTGGAGTCATTATCTAGCACACGAGGTGACGCACCGAGTCCAAGGAGGAGCTCAACGTTACCGCAGTGAGTTTGCTCTGCAGCAAAGTGCAGACCGGTATAACCATGCGACGACGATGCGTCATTCACAAACTTGCGGAACAGATTGTACGCGTTGGCAAGGTGCTCCGAGTGAGGTTTGCCTTGTTTACTTGCGTCGCTTTCCTTCCTTGTCTGAGCAACCACGTCGCTCAGTTTGGTCTCGATTTCCGTCTCCGCCACGCGTTCGTCCGCCAGCGTGCGCTTCAGGTTTCCTATCACTGATGGATGCACACACATTTACGCAATTCTCACGCAGCAACGTCAGTCAGGGAACATGGCCTCGTGGTTTGCAGACTGTGCCATCGTCCTCAGCTGCAGCCACCGCTTCAGCCTCAGCCTCGGCGGCAGCAGTCGAGCTGTCAAGCCCGGAGACTGATAGCTCAAGCAGCGCCACGAACGCGCTCAGCAGCGGTCGCGCGACATTCGCCCCGCCTCGCGCTGCCGCAATAAACTCGCGGAACAACCGCTCTGTCATAGAGAGCGAGTGTAAGTGAGACGACTGAGCTCCTTCCGAAGAACTCATCTTGGATTGTGTGTGTGTGTGTGTGTGTGTGTGTGTGGAATGACAAGCCAGTCAAAGTTTTTTGTTTGCCTTCTGGTTTTGGCAAATCGGAGCTCAATGGCGAAAAAAACCGCGTCGGACACTGCAGCCAGTAGTAACACTGCTGCTGCTGCTGCTGCTGCTGCTGGTGGTGGTGGTGGTGGTGGTGCGACTGGCGCAAAGGACGAGGCAAAGAAGCCAATTGCTGCGAAATCGAACACTGCCACTGCTGCTAGCAAGGGTTCGGCAGGATCATCATCATCCGTATCATCATCATCACCAGCGTCGCCGCAGAGCACAATCTGGATGCTGGTGGCTGCGCTGCTGGTGCTGGCGATCGCGGTCGGTGTCGCATTCATTGGAGCGCCTTCTGCGTCACTGCAGCGACTGCACGACAACGACGACAACGCCGCCGCCGCAGCAGCAGCAGCATCCGTGGCATTGCATGGTGTCTCGATCAACAAGGCTGATACAAAGGCAACTGCGCCTCCCGCGGCCGAGCTCATGCCGTCCACCGATCGGATGCAAGTTGCGCCAAGCTCGGATTCCATATCCGATCATGCAGATCCTGCTGCTGCGACTCGAAGCGCCGATGCTACTACCAAGACAGAGCAGGAGCACTCAGACCATGCCAGGGGTGATGCACCCGCGACGACGGCTGCACGCGCAACGCCGCACCACAAGACCGAAGCACCGACCGATTTGTAATGCATCGCGCAAATTCTGAGCAAACGAGAGATGCTTCTTGCAGACGATTCTCGTTCGTCAGGTAGGATGAGTGCTGACCTTGAATGTGTTTTTGATTTTGTCTGCAAAACAGAATGCCACCATCGCCCACTCCTGCGGAAGCCCAATCCACTTCCAGCGCTTCGACCTCCGAGACTGAGGAGCCGAGCACATCTGACTCGAACACTCCTCTTGCTGCGGCAACAGCCGACATCTCGGCGAACGCCCACGCCGGTGAAGCAGGCCGCTGGGGCTACGAGATCAAATCGCAACTCCGAGCCATCAACTGGACTCCGACTCGCCCACTGGACCAGCTTGCCCAACACTCGCGTCCCGTGGTGCTTCGAAATGGCGCGCCTTCGTTGTGGCCCGCAATGAAAACGTGGACGCCAAAGTATCTGAGCAAGTTCATTTCGCGCGAGCTTTCTGTTCACCTTCAGCCCATTGATGACCCCGTATTCATCTATCGAAACGAGAAGGCGCTCATGTCCGCACTGCCGGAGGGCGCTGCAAAGTCCAACGAACGCGTGGCCAACATGACTTTGGCGCAGTTGTGGGACACGTGCCGCTCGGGCAGCGAACGCGCCTACTTTTCCGGTCCGCTCGATCTGCTCCCCTCCTTGAAAGTCGATGTCGGAGACTCTGGCTCGTTCACGCGTGAACGCCCGTCCATCACCGAAGGCAATGTTTGGATGGGATGCAAGGGTGCAGTCACCCAGACACACTACGATGCCGCATACAACCTGTTCACCCAAATCCACGGCCGCAAGCGCTTTTTGCTGACCGCCCCGGACGAAGTGGAGCGTTTCTTCCTCTATCCGCGTCTGCATCCCTCGCATCGGCAATCGCAGGTCAACTGGATGCATCCCGAGCCTGCAAAGTTTGCCCATTTCATGGTGAATCGCCGTGGCTATGAAGAACCGAGCCAGCCCGGAGACGAGCCCGTTTATCACGAGTTTGGACTGTTTGGCCCGCCTGCTTATGATGTAAGCGATTGGATCCGTGGGTTGCTTGTTTGAAGACGGGGGGAGGGTTTTTTTGGTTTGGTTTTGGGGCGCGCGTTGCTCAACATTGGGAGCGGCGGTTGTCAGGTTACCTTGGAGCCTGGAGATACCCTGTTCTTGCCACCGTTCTGGTTCCACCGCGTTATTGCCGTGGATGACTCCATCTCAGTGAGCATGTGGGGCGACGCCATGGAGCTTGACACTCTGGATGAGATGCTGGACGTCGCTTTGCCGTTTGAAGACTCTTGGAGTACCGCGGAGAAAGTCCGGGTCCTCAAGTCCTTTGTCGTGCGAGTCACCCTCGGCGCAGAGTATGCGCTCGGATTGCGTGAGTAGTTGGAATGTCATGTGCTCTGTGCTTCGATGCCAGTCGTTCTGTGGTCTTTGGCGGTTGGACGCTCATTTTTTTTTTTGTTTTTGTTTTTCCTGATTCCGTCAATCCCAGCGGAGAATTCAATCTTGGCAACGGTCGCATTTACACGCTACCTGCCACTATTTGGTGCCAGCGACTGTATGGCCTTGAGCGAGTACTGCCTGACGAGCGAGGCCTCCGACACAAACATTCCAGAACAAACCCGAGAAAAGATTGCAAGCACGGTCGAGCAGGTTCTGAATGCTGCCACCGGGCTCTTGACACCCGACAAAGGTCTCTCGATCGCATTTATTCTCATGCAAAACTATATCGAGACGGTCATTGGTGCCGTGTTGCCCGTGAATGAGATCAATTCGTTCGTTCAGTGCTGCCTGCCCCGGCCGGCTCTCGAGCCTCCCTCTTGACCGGATTTTTTTTCCGCATTGCAACGACGGATGGCTCTATTGGCTGTGGCGTAGTGTCTGTTCCGTTCTGAGACCTTTTTTGTGCTTGTAGCAAACAAAAGTTGTTCAGATTTTTCTCCCAAACATCGCTACCTTCACATTTTGACCATTGTTACTTGTTCATCGCGAAACTGCGACTATGCATGACTTGCACAATGCTTTCCAATGCCATGTCTGAGATTTCATGATGTTCAGTTCAGTCTTTATTGAGCTACAACTCAACATGGCCGCACCAAACCACCAGCAGTTCTTCCAGCAGACGCAGCAGCAGCAGCAGTACCAGCAGTACCAGCAGCAGCAACAGTACCTGCAACAGCAGCAGCACCACGCACAGGCCAGCATGGACCCCAGCGCCAACTCTGTGATTCTCGTTACGGCTGGCTACGACCACACCATCCGCTTCTGGGAGGCGCTCTCGGGCGTCTGCTACCGGACTGTCCAGCATCCAGACGCGGTAAACAGTGTCCCGATTGTGCCTGTCTCGCTGTCCTCGCCCGGGGTGGTGGTGGTGGTGGGGAGAGTGCTTTTTGGATTTTGAATGCGCCTCCATTGCGCACCTGCACTTGGGACGACGACCATTGTCATGACCATTGGCTGATTGCAGCAGTAGATTCGTAATGTATGGATGGCTCACTTTTGAAAAAACACGCAACTGTCTGTTTGGGTCGTTGGTTTTTGGCAGCAAGTCAATTGTCTGGCGATCACTCCCGACAAGCAGTATATTGCAGCAGGAGGTAACCAAAAGCGCAATCCAGTGCATGTCTATTGCAGATAGCCATAAACGAACGCAAATGCAATGAACGTTTGATTCTAGAAGCCGGTTTGTGTCTCGCTCAACAGGTCAACTCACTTTTTTTGGCCTTGGTTTGTTGTTTAGGCAACCCGCACATTCGCATGTATGATATTGCATCGCACAATCACAATCCGGTATGAAGCTCTTCTTGCTGTTGTTGTTGGTATCTTCAAGCCACAAATCAGCGAGCAGTCACTCGATTTTTGGTTGTTGTTGTTGTTGTTGCTGTCGGTTTTGGTTGCAGATCACAAGCTTCGATGGTCACACCGGAAACGTGACGGCGGTTGGCTTCCGAGCAGACGGAAAGTGGATGTACAGCGGCTCCGAGGACACCACGATCAAGATTTGGGACATGAGGTGAGTGGCACGCTAGATTTGCTCGAAGACCGCTCGACGATTTATGATTTTCATCGTGCCATCACATTCTTGTTCCAATCGTGACTTTAAATGCGCAGAACTCCTGGGTGCCAGCGAGAATACGTTGCCGGCAGCGCTGTCAATTGCGTCACACTCCATCCAAACCAGGTATCGTCCGCTTCGTTGTTGTGGCTTTTGTTCGCAGGATCTCATTTGTTTCCCCTCCAATATCTCTTTCATAGACGGAGCTGATCTCTGGGGATCAAAGTGGTCGCATAAAAATTTGGGAATTGCGCACCAACAAGTGTGCCGAAGATCTTGTAAGGACCAGACCCTCAAATCCCCCTTTTTCATCGTTCATCTCACCAAATGTTGTCATTCACGTCAGATCCCCGAGCCAGACGTTCCCATCCGCAGCCTCACAATCGCACCAGATGCGTCGCAACTCGTTGCCGGCAACAACAATGTGCGTCGTCCATTTTGATGATTGTTTTCGTGGCTCTTGCGCCGTGACTCATGAACCATGACTGTCATTTTCGTTTTCGCTTTCGCTCGAATTGGAAACAGGGAAACTGTTACGTCTGGAAGCTCCAGCACCATGCCAACGAGCCCACCACCGCCACGCCAATCAAGCATCTCGCTGCCCATTCCTCGCATGTGCTCAAGTGTCTGATTAGCCCCGACGCAAGGTATGTTCTTCCTTGTCGAACTGGAAAGTGGGTTGTGTACTGTAGATCCATTGACACTGACTGACTTCAAACTCGACCATTTTTTTTATTAAAAATCGATTTGCGTTTGTGACCAAAAGACTGCTTGCTACTTGCTCCTCCGAGCTGGAAAGCTCTGTCAAGATTTGGAACATCCAGGCCAACTACTCCCTCTTCAAGACTCTGAGCGGTCATCAGCGCTGGGTGTGGGACTGCGCCTTTTCCTCAGACTCTGCCTATCTGGTGACTGCATCTTCCGATCAGATTGCACGGCTTTGGGATATTGCGCAAGGCGAAAGCATCAAGCAGTTTACTGGTCACTTGAAGGCCATCACATGCCTTGCCCTGAATGACTAAGTGGCCGGGCGTGAGCCGCACTGTTGCCGAGTGCGTTGACTGAAAAGAAAGCAGTGATGAAAAATGGTGTGCATATTAGTACAGAAAATGTTGGTGTTACACGCATTGTGGTTGCAAATAAGGGCATTAGTTGGCTCGCGCTCTTGGGACTTCGTCGTGGTTGAGCAGTTGCCTTCGCACTTCGTATTGCTGACGATGAATGCGTTCGCGGTAGCGTCGCGCTTGCTTCATCAAGCGCTGGCGGAAGGCGAGCGCAAGAATCAGGACGGTAGAGACAGGGTAGACGAGGCGGTCGAACAGAGCGAATGTGGACAACGACGCGCCTAAATGGTCCAAAGCAACAACCGTCAGAACACCGATACGAAAACGACAAATGGAAGCCAACAGGAAAAAAAAAACACCAAAAGCAACTCGAATGCTCACCAAAGACTCGGAGCAAAAGCACATGCGTGGCTACGTAGGGAATCGCAAGAAGCAGAGCCAAAAACCATGTAATGCGCAGGGAAAAGCGTGCAACGGCTGGAATCTCCGCCCAAGTGGCAACAAGGTGCTGAAGGGCCAAAGAAGCCAAACAACAATCCCGTCAGAATCAAGGTACTCGAGCTGCAACAAACACGAACATGCAATCCGAATGTCACGTCGTTACATGATAGAGAGCTGTCGGGAGTTGTTGATGGCCCAAACAAATCATCAAGCTCAGGACCAGCTTGATGAAGAAAAAGCCCGTCGTGTAGGTGCTCTGTTGGAAAACACAGCAGGGTGATTAGCAAACACAGCAGGGTGATTAGCAAAAAAATAAAAATCGACAAGTCGAGATCTCGGTACTGTCAGATTCACTCCAGTCTTCGACAACAAGCAAAATGAAGCGAGATACCAGCAGACCCGTAAGCATCGGAATGCCAGATAAAAGGAGGACGAAAGCAGTGAGCATCTGCGCAAAAGGCAAAAATGGGAACAAGGAGTACTTTGTCAGTCATGAACAGTGCCAAGCATCACAGAGAGGGCGACTGAGAAACGTACCGCCAAACCACGCGACAAGAGCGATAGAATCGGCATAGGACTGCGCCACATTGCCAAACGCACTGCCGATGCAATTGCCAGCGCACAGCAGACGACGCCAGTCAAACCAATCTCCAACACTTGCATTGGCGGCAAGCGAAGCTCAAACTTTTGAACCACCGCCTGGCTGATGCCCACTGTTGAGGTCGAAAAAACAAACAACAATCTCAGGTGAGCACGAGACACACGCACGCGCGGCACAAAACTACGAACAAGCGGGACGACGCACTGATGATCGAGATGACAAACGAGTACAGCAAGAAAAAGGTCAGCCAGAGAAGCCCGAGCGCCACGATAACGCGTGCCGCAAAGAACTTTGGGCGAGTGTACGGGACGTTCTGAGGACGACCGTCATCGTCACCGCCCGCGGCTGCAGCTGCGGGATTGTCCACGCCATTCTCATCCTCGTCATTTTCGTCGTCGTCGTCGTCCTCAAAATCGGCTTCGTCGAGAGCATCATCTTGAGCATCCACGGCGTCCAGTTCATTCTCATCGTCATTCGCAGCCTGGGCGTTGTTGTTGTTGTTGTTCCCAAGCAGCCATCCGTCCACCAGCTGGTTCAAGTCGAGAGGTGGTCCTTGCTCGCGTGGAGGCTGCGGCTCTGCTGCCTGTGGACGCTGGACATTCTCGCGAGCAGCATTCTGAGGAGCTGCAGGCTCGGCGTTGGGATCGTTGGCGACCATGGCGGCGACATTGTCACCGAAAAAGTACGCACGGAGCCCGAGAACGCTGCTCACAACCTCCAGCCAGACATCAACGCTCACCTCGACAACATAGTCGAGATCAATCAGCAGGCGCAGCAGTCGGAAGGATGAAATGTAAAACAAGAGCCCGATTGGAATGCCCAAGGTCATGTCCATCGCCTTGCGCAAAGACATATCGGGACCCGCGAGTGCGTGGTCTGGCATATCCAGCGCCAGGGCGTCATGAAGGTTGCTTGTTGCGTTCAGCTCGGCGAGATTCCACGCTTCGGAAGAAGAAGACGCGGTCGAGTTGACGAATGTTGCATTCGACGCGGTTTGGTGCAGGAATTCTTGCCAGTTGAACATCCAGCAGCTCAATTGGACAGGTAGCCACACCACCAAGAAAACCTGAATGCCGTAACTGGCCGCAGAGAGGCACAGACGACGCGCGTGACGGAAGAGGCTCAGCTGGATCATGTCGGCGATCGGCCGGAAGTTTGGGTCGCTCGGGTGACGCAAAAACCATAGCATGCCCGGCCGCACAATACTGTGCACGATGGCCACAAACTCGGCAAAGTTGAACAGCATGCACATGCCGAAGAGCCAGTGGTAGAAGGAGGAGACGAACGGATGCGCATAGAAGAAGGCCCGGCGGTCGGCCAGCGTCTTGTCAAACAGGGAGAGGGTGCAGAGGTCAAGCCACCAGCCCGTGAACAGTGGGAAGAGGAGAATTTCAGTCAGGGTGAGCAGGGTGACGCGGAGATAGGCGCGAAGAAAGACGAGCACTTCGACAAGCCTGGTGGAAAGCTCGGACTGGCTGTCAATCGAGAGCACGATTGCCAGGACAACAATTTCGCTGGAAATGGAGAGCGTCCAGCCGACGAGGAGATTGGCCAAAAGGGGCGAGACGGCAATCACACTGGAAAGCAAGTCGAGCTCCATACGCCGATTGGCCACAAAGAGAAAACCGGCTCCAAGATAGGCGGGCATGACGAAAAAGCAGCAAATAAACACAAGCGCACAGCCCGTAAACACGGTGGCGTTTGTGACGAGTTGAGAAATGTTGCCTCGCAGCCCAATCAGGTCTTCGAGTTGCTCCATGCCCCGCTCGTCTTCCTCGACAGCGAGCTGAGCAGCGAGCCGTGCGTCATCTTGCTCTTGCATCAGTTCATTGGCGATGGCCGCGACATTCGCTGCGTCGCCGGCGGCTTGCGCGTTCGCAGGCTCAGCATCAATATCTTCCCAATCCATCTCGTCGTCGTCGTCGGCAGCAGCGGCAGCAGCTGGCTGCTGATTGCCGTCAAGTTGGGGTGCTGCGGCAGCGGCAGCCGCTGCTGCTTGTTGCTGCGCCTCTCGAGCCTGTTGAAGGGCATCTTGCTCGTCGGGAAGCAAATCCACCGCTCGCAATCGGATGAGAGGCTGTTGTTGCACGTCTTCCGGGGCATCAGCAGGTGGGGCTGCAGCTGCGTCATCGTTGTTTGCATTGTTGTCTTCTGCTGCTGCTGCCGCTGGCTGCGGCTGCGGCGGAGCAACTCGTGCATTCTCGGCATGAGCCGGAGCGCGGCCATTTCCATGCACAATCTGCTGCGCACGCCGCAATCGCTCCATACGTCCCCTTCGCCGCTGTTCGGGTTGGTGCTCTCCAGCGTTCTGCACAGCAAACGTTCTTCATATTAGTGTACGCTCACAATCGATACACACTTAACCACATCCATTTTGTCAGTCCTCTTACTGGTGGATCATCAAGCTCTGGATTGAGCAAGTAGGGCCGGGAGTTTAAAAATTCGCGCATGCTGATGATGCTTAGCACAACGCCAGTCATCAACAGACACAGCATTCCTCCAATGCCGATAGTGCTGGTTGGAAAATCAAGAATTCATCACAGAGTGTCGTGAGTCGCCGCCGCCCACGCCCACACCCCGAACCGAAAAGGTCTCCTCAACGACCCATACAACAGCAGCGATCAGCAGCAGTCTTGACTTACAAGGCAATGTGGTGAGCGCCTGTCGATCCGGATGGCATAAATTCGGCCACCCAGCCGGTAATGTAAGGAACAAGACCGCCCCAGCAGGCGAGAACGAGGACATAGCGACCTCCCTTGAGACCAGCATTCCATGCATTCTGGGTGTAAGAAGCGAACGGTTAGCGAGGGGAGCGTGTTGGCGTGAAGCGCTTTACAGCTCAAAGTCATCACACATGCAGTTCCCCCCGGGGCTCTCTACGCCACCCAAGCACCAACGCATCTGCATGAGTATTTACCACGACAGTGCCATAGGCGAGTTCAACCGTGGACAGCTGTGCCGGGGCGTTGGACGCGTAGACCGGCCTGAACGAGAACCGAACTCCGCACAGCTCGCAGCGCGTTGTTCCCGCGTGCTCGAGCCACTGCTGCAGACTACCAATATGGTTTTGATCATCATTCACAAGCAATCAGAGAGACAGAGACACACACACACAGAGGGGACAGGTGAGCTCCCAATCGTCGCAATAGTCTCGGCAGCCAAATCTTCCGCACACACTTCCCCCACCACCACCTCCGCCTCAGCTTCAAGCGCGATCAACGAGGGAAGGTCGCAACAAAGCGAAACGCACCAGTCTGCATGGACGTGTCGGATGGATCCCGTGCACTTGCATGGATGGTAGAGCGGCATGGCTGGCGTTGCTTCCAAGCGGCACACTCGGCAAATGTCCTCGCCGTCCTGCTCTGCTGCCGAGGAGGAGTGCTGTCTGTGTGGAGGGTTAGGAGGAGGAGCAGCAGGGCGTGCACCCATGCTGGCGGCTGGACGTGGCACCACGACTGGCTCTGCACCGTCCATTGCGCGCGATCAAACAGCGAAAATCGAGGTGAAAGCACACAATTGCACAAAAGGACTGAATGCCATAGGGCACAATGTACATGACTTTCTGGTGGCTGTTTCACTGATAGGGGGTGCGAATCAGTTAGCGCTGGGTTTGGGGGTTGATCGTCGATGTCTGAGCAGCCCAGTTCCCAGTCCAAATTTGAACCGACTGGTCTTACAACAACGGGCAATACTGCAGTTGCGCTGCTCTTGCTTCCACAAGAATGGGGAGCAACTTCCGAGCGACTTACTACAAGACGCTCGGAATGAGTGGCGTCGAGGTCAAGCAAGCGTTCGACGCCATGCTCAAGGAGGAGCCCATTGGTAAACAACCAGCAAAACTCAACCTGAAACTGATGACAAACAATCGCGACCCAGTCGCATCGAGCAGCATCTTGTTGAAACTGGAGACACGCTGGTGTGCTGATTCCAGTTGTCTCACACACACACAAGTCGAGCAGCAGAGAGACACAGCAGAAGGGTGGTCGAAGCGACGGGCGATGAACTCGGTCGTCATCGTTTCAGTCAGCTCCCTCTGCTCTCTGCGCTTTGCTCTGCTGTTCCAGTTTCCGGGTACTCTGCGTCATGCGCCAAAACATCACAGTCCTGATGCTGGATTTTCAGAGGCTGTTGCTTGAGTGCATCGAGAACTCGGCAGCTTGATGGCCGAAGAGGGTGGTGGTGGTGTTGTTTGCGGTCTGTTGGTGGGTTGGTGGGTCTGTTTGTGATGTTGGCTGATTGTGGGATCCTGCTTTTGCTGATCTCCAGATATACGTGCGTTGGTCAAGTTCTTATTGCGACACGATGTGCCAGTGGCCATGCAAGTGATTGTCTGGAAGGTTGTACTTGGTAAGTTTGAAACAACAACCACAAACTGTCAACAACAACAACAACCATCGGCTCTGCTGCTGCAAAGCTCGCACGTCACACGTCGTATGGGTCGAACATCGATTGTTAGCAATCATGCGCTTTTTTTGACAGCGGCGGACATGCGGGAAGGATTTTCTTGCACGTTCAGTTTTTTGGCTCATTCGTTTATCATTCGTTTCTGCAGGAGTCCTGCCTGCCCATCGACATGCATGGGAACGAGTCGAACGACAACGGAAAGAGCACTTCGACGAGCTACAACGCACCACATTTGTCTTGTTAGGCCGTGTTGGGTAACGCATACTCTGACGAAAAACACATTGCAGCGAAACTTGGTGTCCGAGCCTCCGTTCTAAGCGTTGTTTTTTGACAATGCTTTGGAAACCACCGTGCAGACCAGAGCAAGAATTCACAACAGAAATAATTGCCAGCATGTGCGCCCTCAATCAGTCGTATTTCGGGCATCGTTTGGAAATGTCGTTCGAACATGTACGCCGTTGTTTTGGATTTTGGTTTTGGAAATCATTTGCCCACTGATCGCGTTCGCTCACTTGACTGCCTTGTAGCGATCCGATCCACAAGAGCTCGAACACACGTGCCATGTGGCGCGCATGTTTTGTGCGCTCTGCCCTGAGGAGTGCGACGCCTTTTGGCTCTGCTCGCAATTCCTGCTGCACCAAAGAGCCAATCCAGCCACATCAGAAGAGGTCGTGAAGGCCGTGCGTGCCATGCCCTTTCCAAAATTTTCACTGCTATACTATTTCGTTAATTAGATAGTTTTGTAATAACAACAACACTCAAAAGAAAAAGCAAACCAAACCGACTGAATCAACAGCAAACCTTTACACTGCGCCAAGAATGTTCTGCAACAGCGCGGTTGCATCCTGCTCCATCCGTTCACTAGAAGAACTCAGTTCCGTTGCACGCGCCTGGAGCGAGGCATCGGCTGTTTGGCCTCCGTTCGCACCCAGGAACCGAAGATACCGCTCAGAACGCTTCACAGCGGCGGCTTCTGGAATCGCCAGCAACTCGCGAACAGAACGGAGTGGACGGTCGCTCAGCGGCCCTGTGGCGGGAGTGACACTCGCGGGGCCAGGGCGAGACAGCCGCGCGGGCGCTGCATACGGGGTGGGCTGCGTCGGCAGCGGGGTGCCAGACGCGAGTTGCTTCTTGAGGCGTGGGTAGGCAGCAGTGCCAGGCAGTGGCTGTGATGGATGCGGAGCACTGGAAGGAATAACAAAGGAGACGGGCCCGTAGTTGCTTGCGATCGAAAACGCACCTCCAGTACCCGGCTGACGGAGGGCGAAGACTTGCGATCCTGCGCCAACACCAAACGGAGACGAAAACACGCCGTCATTGACAAGGCCACCGCCGATGCCGCCAATCGCGTGCGATGGTGGTACTTGGACGCTCGACGCGCTCTGTGTGCGGGTGACGATGGACGGCAAGGACGCAGGAGAGGCCAGGGCTGCCATTTCTTCTTCGCGCTTCTTCTTCTGCTTTGAAATGCTTTGTGGATTGAGGTGGCTGTCTGCGATGTGTGTCATGAGCTTGTTGGAGTATGTGTACCGCCTGTGAGAGAATTGAGTCCGCCAAACAAGCAAACGCAAGCAAGGACGCAAATCGGTGAGTCAACAGGGTCACACACGCACCAAATTGTCACGGAATCAGCCATCACCAAACAAAACATTCACCCTCCCGCAAATTTAAAGACAAAACTCACTTTCCCTCTCGTTCGCAATCCTCCCACTGGCACACGGCGTTTTGGGGATCAAAGTGCGTCTGTTCGACGTGGTCCAGGAGCGCCTGACGCTCCAGGAAAGGGCCCTTGTAGCAGCCAAGCCAGCAGCAGAGCATGGCGCTGGAGGACTGCAAGGGTGTGTTAAAGTAGGCGGCTGGGGTCGCTGCTGCGGCGGCAGCTGCCGGCTCGACCTTGCGAGAAGGAACGGGTGTCTTGTAGCCGCCCGCCATCAAAGAGTCTGCTGCGGCAGCTCCAAACAGCGGCGTCGTTGAGAGAGACATGGGTGTTCCGATGGGAGACGCCCCGATGCTAGCTCCTGTTGCAGACATTGCAAACCCACGCGGCGACGATGCCGACGAAGGTTGTTGGAGCGCCGAGGCCGCAGGCGGGGGAGCCTCCGCCAAGCGCGCGTACTTGACCAGATCTGCCGCCGAGTAGGCCATGACTTGCTGCACGGTCGATGCCATGGCTGCAATGTAGGCACCGCTGCTTCCGGACGGACCGGCAGCCGCAGTGTTTCGCGAGCTGCTCCCTGAACGCGAGGAGGCCGAGGCACCGTGCGCAGCAGGTGCGGCAGCCGGTGCAGCAATCTTGTCGCAAACAGCAACGACAGACAGCGCCGGCGTGTACTCTGTGCTGGGAATGGCGTCTGCAGGGCCGACAGGGGCAAAGCGCAAGGTTGCAACGGCGGTTTCCTCCGGGACATGGGCAACCAGAGGGATTTCGGCAGCCACCCGCAGTGAGCGCGCCTGAATGGCCTCGGACAGCTCCAACCGCAGGCGCTCGAGACTGGCTTGAAGGGCTGACGCTTGCTGCGTGTGGAGCGCCTCTGCAGCCTTGAGCGCAACCGTTTCATAGACACGCTTCTCAGAGGACGACAGTGCACGCCACAGCTCGGAAACGCGCTCGTGCAGCAGACTCGATGAAACGCCCTGGGCAATGGCAGCGCGGATTCCTGCATTGTTCTGACGCACCTCCACATCGAACAGAGCGAGCGGCGGCTGCACCCGGTTGAGCTTTTGGAGGGACTGCTGCTCTTGGGGATTGACCACAAACACGGGCGCCCCGACCGCCTCAGACAGCCCGCCTCGGACCACCTTGGTAGAATTGGTGACTCCGCCAGCAGCCAGCTGGTTGGCCACCAGATTCAAGTCGAGCTGCGCCGACTGCACCGACGAGAACAAGACAAAGTCAGTGTGCAGGAGGCGCTGGGGCTCCTCAGTCGACGGCAGCAGCGACAGAACGCCGTCCTCGGTCGTGGCAAGCTTGAAACGGCTGAAAAAGACATCACGCTCCGCAAAGCCCACAGATCGGCCGAGTTCGTAGTCAGCATGCGACAGAACGGAGATCTTGCAGCCAACCGCCGCCAGAGCGTGAGATTCTGAGCGGTGGGTCAAGAGCAACTCGCGCGGGTGGAGCGACGCGTTGCTCGATGCTTCCAACGTTGTCCTTGATGGTCGCACGAGCACAATGCCTGTAAACATGGGCTCGTTGCTGCAGAGAGTTGGAACGTCGGGAACAACGGTGAGCAAATAGAACGAATTCAGAATTCATGTGCAACATGCAAAGCGGTGGCACAATCGTTACCTTGAAGCGGACAGCCAGATGCGTGTGATTCGCAAAAGCGAACCGGCGCCTGGATCTTCGGTCGACCGCAAGTACACAACTTCGCCTGAGCCATGCGCGCACACACCAATCACAATTCAAAATTGAGTATCACACACACACACGCCAAGGGCAAACGCAACCGTGGTGCTACGTACCGACAACAAATCGCTGAAAATTGACGGGCAATACTCGGAAATCAATCTCATTCGCATTTGCTTGAGTTTGCGCCAACTCGTGCTGTGAATTACAAACGATCGCCAGGTCAGTCTCGCAAAGCGCAGAATAGAGACAGAAAGAAGAAACCGCACAAATACAAACTACTTTGCACTCACCCTGATATCCTGCAGGAAGAGCGGCATCGTTTCATTGGTCATTGCATGGAGCGACGGATACTTGGTATACAAGACAGAGTTCAGCTGGGATTCGTTTTCGGGCGACGGAACAAGATGGTCTTGAGTCGTGTTCCAAGTCTTGATCCGTTGGATGGTGCGAGACTTTTCATTGTACCGGCCGTCGCAGCAAAATACGTCGGCGGGAGCAAAACCGGGTGGGCGCATGTCCCGCAGCCACTCTTTGGTGAAGACGATCGTGCACTCGCTTAAAATGAGGTCGCTGTGGTACCAACGGGCAGTGGCAGCAGGCCCACGGAAGATTTCGTTGGCAAGGAAGGTGGTTTTGACCAGGTGGTACGTCTCGTGAGGGTACAAGAAGGGCGAGCCCCAAATGTAGTAACGCGGCTGGGCAGCAGCGTCCGCACCTGGTGGCGTGTAGCGGTAAATGTTCTCCACCCAGATGACACGAGGCAAGTAGCACTTTCCGTGATTAATTCGAACATAGCCGTCCTTCTTGACAAGGATGCCACGGAGAGTGGCGCTCTCGACCTCAACCAGGCCTTGCGAGGCAGCGTACTTGGCCAACACCTCTTGAATCTGCTGCGGAACGGACAGCTTGTTTGCAAGACCGTTGGCATCAGCAGCAGCAGTAGCAGCAGCAGCAGCAGGCGCAGTGCTGCTACCATTGCCCTCAGAAGCATTGCCAGAGGTCGCAGCGGCAGCCCCGGCGCGCTCCTCCTCTTCCTCCTCTTGTTCGGCAGCAGCCGCAGCCGCGGTGGCCTTGCGCTCTTTGCGATGGCTGGAAGAGCCAGCCCCTCGCTTGGACGCAGCATCTTGGAGTGCTTGCAGCCGGTCCAATTCCGGAAGCGTGCCGTCTGGCGGGGAAAAGCAGGCATCGGGCGTCGAGTCTGTCAGCAAGGCCTCAATCACGAGTTCCCGCTCAAAGTCAACATCGGTAAAGGGAATATGTCCCACGCCCGGCGCAAAGCGACGATTGGCATGCTCAATAAAGAGCTTTTGCAAGGCGACGGAGTCCTCAAAGATGGTCGACCCGGCCTCGTTAAAGATGCGTGCGTTGTGAAACATGAGAAAGATTTCGTGTCGGAAAGCAGCAAAGGACGAGTACGCATTCTCCTCGATGCGCGCCTTGATTGTGCTGAGGTCAATGGGCTCGGTGATGATGGTATAGTACTCGGGCAGCTCGTCCGGCGTGGGGAGCACAACAAAGTCCTCAATCAGCCGGCGCTTTGCCAGTTGGCCAGGGTGTTGCTCGTCTTCGTCGTCGACGGTTGCTGCTTCGAGGACTGCGCACAAATCGTACATGGCACACTGGAGCAAGCGCTTGGAATCCAGCAGGCCGTCGACGCCGGCATCAGAGCAAGCAGTTGTGGCGGCCGACGACGACGACGACGACGACGTTGTATCCATCGCGTTGCCAGGGGACGGTTGCGCCGTGCGGTCTGTCGGCCGGCGCGATTCTGTGCGAGTGCGACCGCCAGGGAACACGTCCGAGGCCACCTCTTCGTGGGTAGCTTCGGACAGCAGCTCCCGCAGCGCCTCTTCATTCAGGATGGTGAGCGACCCAGCCGTGGTGGTGCTGGTGGGCGACGGCTGCAAACGCACGCCGTACTCGTTCTCGTTGGGAATGAGGGGTGCGTTCGCCTGCTTGTACATTCGCATGTAGCGACGGCGAGCGTCTCGCGTGCGCTCGCGGGCAACGGCACGCACGGCAGCCGCGTCCGCGCCCTGTGAAGAGTCGGCGCCATAGTACCGCTGCAGCGCGTCGCACATGGTGACAATGTCATTCAACAGACTCTCGAAGGAATCGTACTGGCCTGCGCCAGCACGCTTCCGAATGGCAATGAAATCGAGCGGCGGATCTGGCGCGTACAGCTGGTGGTAGCCAGGATGCTCTTGCGCGGACGGCACAAACAGGATGGACTTGGCAAACGTGTGACTGTCCTCTGAGGACACGGCAGAGGCGATTTCAGCAATGCACCCCAGACACCGGCGGATGAGCTTGACGATACGCGCAGTGGTTGTGTGCCAGGAGGCGCCCTTTTCGGCGGCAGCCGCAGCAGCGTCGGCGGACTTGCTGCCAGAGCTCGTGTCCATCATGTCACTCTCTTCTCCAGCGCTGCCTGCACCGCCTGCACTGCCAGGAATGTTCTGGCGGGTGGCACGAGAGCTGGCGGCTGGAGGGGTTGAAAAGCGGTCCTTTTGCTTGGTGCTGCTACTACTACTACTGCTGCTACTCCGGGGTGATTGCGCCATCATGGGCGTGACGGCCGTCGCCGCAAAAGCCACATTGGCGTTCGTCCATGCTGCGGGCGATGCCAGCACAGTCGTGGCCAGCGCACTTTTTGTGGTCTCGTAGGCTTTGCGCAGCTTGCCGGCGTCGCGATAGATGGTCGAGCCGCTCTTGTTGTAGTATTCCGCGTTGACAAACACCTTCATCATGTCGTTGTCAAACGCCGCAAAGGTCGAGTACGAGCATTTCGCCGCGGTTGATCCGACGCGCGCCCCAAGGGTGACCGTGTCCATCGGGTTGCCAATGACGGCGTAGTAGTCTGGGAGCTCGAGCGGAGTGGGCAGCTCGGCGAAAATCTCGCCCACAAGCCTGCCACGCTCGCGGTAGGTCACGACGGCATTCAGCAGCGTTGTGCACAGCGAGTGCAGCGGCGCTCCGGCAACAACGCGGTCGAGCACGGCGTTGACCTGCGCCATCGCTGAATTGATGTAGGATTCGAGCGCAAATTTCGCAGCAGCCGCAGGGGCCGCGATCGCCGGCGTTGCCGCTGTCGGTTGCTGTTCTTGATGCGCATTACTGGTGGGTGCTAGACCTGCAGCAGCAGCAGCAGCAGCATCAGCAGTGTTCGCGCCATAGGTCGAAGAGGCATTCGTCGATTCAATCCTTGCGCGCTTCTCCTGCGCTCCTCCTGGCTGGGCGACGCCTGCTGCTGCCGCAACGTCCATTGGAATCGACTCGGACGCGTGATCTTGCAAGCCCTGGGTGGTGCCGTCGTCGTCGTACGGACGCTTCTGGCCGAGGCGAGTCGGATTGCCAGCATTCGAAGCGAGATCTCCCGCCCAATCCATTTTCAAGCCAAAAGAATGAGAAGAGAAGAGGAAAACGAAAAGAAGGATTGGAACAACAAAACAAACTAGTTGCAAATGCGAATTGATGTTGATGCTGCAGATCGATGAAGATGAAGAGGAAGGGCCTTCAAAGGACGATCATTGTGCGCTCTTCCCGCCTTCAGCGCAGACCAGCACACCTCCCTTTCCTCCCTTCCCCTTGACTTCCCCCTGACCTGCAATTCACAACAAAATCTTAATTTTTTTGTCAACAACCCGGCAAATTTTGAATGACAGCCAAATTTTGAACGCAGAATGACCGTGGGTGGGGCAATCTGCTCGTTTTCATCGGTCGGGAGACGGTGTTGTGGTCCCCTGCGACTGCTGCGCGCCGGTGCTTGACCTCCCAAAAGGCTCATTCGATTGCCTTGTCACGCATTTGCGGGATCACAGGCGGGAGTGGGACGTTCTCTCTCTGCCTGTCCGTTTCGCTCAGTGTGTGATTGACCCATGTGGCCCTCTTTCAACGTATTTATTTATCTTTTTTTTTTTTTTTTTTTCAATTTCCCCTGTGTCTCGTCCCTTCTGGTACGATTTGCTGTATCATCCTGTTGAAAATGAATGTCGGTTTTTTTTTTCTTTCTTTCTTTTGCTCAGTGATGCGGCTCTGACACACACGCAAATTCATTCGTGTTCGTGTGGCTCCCCACACACCTCATCGGGCGATAGACAGCAAACAACAACAACAACAACAACAACAACTGCAGCCGGCCTATGCAAGCGCCAACGTGGGGTTCGGTCGGGCGTGGGGTCTGCGGCTTTAAAAGGGCGGCCGCTCGATTTGGACGAGGCTCACTCTTTCAACTCTACCACAGAACAGAGAAAAAAAATGACCAAGACTCCCGAGACCGCTACTACTCCCGACGTCTGCATCGGCATCGACCTCGGCACCACCTACAGCTGCGTCGGCATTATGCAGAACGACCGCGTTGAGGTAAAGCATCTGTGCAAAGGAGGATGAACAAGAACAAAAGAAAAAAAGAAAAAAGAATCAAACCATGTGGCTCCTCGTTTTTTTTTTCTTTCTTTTCTGCTTTCCTGCTTCGTTCTTGCGCGTTGATGCTTGCTGCTGCTTCGAGCATCAGAGGCGTGTTGTAGTGATACAACACAGTCTCTTGCTATGTCGCTGCAGCGAGCATGGAATGGCGTGGAGTTGAAGAAGCGAAAGGGCCATCAAGGGGTCCACGTGGAAAGACACAGCGTGGTTTTTTTTTCTTCTTTTTCCTTTTTTTTTTGGAACAATGCATTTCCACTTGCCTTTGTGCGCTGGGCTTCTGTCTGCTTTGACATTGCAAGCAAAAACAAGCGACCCTTGTTGTTGTTGTTTGCCTTGTCCGAGCACTGAGCCTCCAGCGCGAGCCATGGTTTAACACCAGCTGGAAAGTGTTTTTTCTTTCTTTTTCTTTGTGTTCCTTTTTTTTCGACTTTGCTCTTTGTCTCTCTCTTGCCCTTCTTTCTGCTGGCATCGCACCTTCCTTGCTGTGCGTCTTCGTGCCTGGTTATCTTGGTTATCTTTTGACACGACTCGCCTTGTCGATGTTGAATTGCTGTACCACCAACCTTTTCTTTTTCCCCTTTTATCTTTTCGCCATGTGGTGGTTTGACTTTCCTTTTCCAGCATTATTGTTTTGTTTTTGTTTTACCCATTTTCCGCCATAGCATTGTTCACTAATCCTCGTCGTTTCTTTGTTGTGCTTCCAATAGATCATCGCCAACGACATGGGTTCCCGCACCACCCCCTCGTACGTCGCCTTCTGCGACAACGAGCGTCTGATCGGTGACGCTGCCAAGAACCAGGCTGCCATGAACCCCAAGAACACTGTCTTCGACGCCAAGCGCCTGATTGGCCGCAACTTCTCTGAGGCCACCGTCCAGGCTGACATGAAGCACTGGCCCTTCACTGTCGTCCCCGACGGCTCTGACCACCCCATGATCAAGGTTGAGGATTACCTCGGCGAGAAGGAGCGCCTCTTCGCCCCTGAGGAAATCTCGTCGATGGTCCTCATCAAGATGAAGCAGACCGCTGAGGCTTACCTTGGCCACCCCGTCTCCAAGGCTGTCGTCACCGTCCCCGCCTATTTCAACGACCAGCAGCGTCAGGCTACCAAGGATGCCGGCGCTCTTGCTGGCCTCGAGGTCCTCCGCATCATCAACGAGCCCACCGCTGCCGCCCTCGCCTACGGCCTCGGCACTGACGCTGTCAAGTCTGCCAAGAAGGAGCGCGTTGTCCTCATTTTCGATCTCGGCGGTGGCACGTTCGACGTTTCCCTCCTTCGCATCGACGGTGGCATGTTCACCGTCCTCTCGACTGCCGGTGACACTCACCTTGGTGGCGAGGATTTCGACAACAACATGGTCAACCACTTTGTCAACGAGCTCAAGCTCAAGCACAAGAAGGACATCACTGGCAACGCCCGTGCCCTCCGCCGCCTGCGCACTGCCTGCGAGCGCGCAAAGCGCGTCCTCTCGGTCGCCACTGAGGCTTCGATCGAGGTCGACTCGATTGCTGACGGCTTTGACTTCCAGTCCACCCTCACCCGCTCCAAGTTCGAGAACCTCAACGCTGAGATGTTCACTGGCTGCCTCGACCCCGTCCGCAAGGCCCTCAAGGATGCCAAGCTCGAGACCAAGGACGTCGAGGACATTGTCCTCGTCGGCGGCTCCACCCGCATCCCCAAGGTCCAGCAGCTCCTCCAGGACTTCTTCCAGGGCAAGCCCATCTCGAAGAACATCAACCCCGACGAAGCCGTCGCCTATGGCGCTGCCGTCCAGGGTGCCCTCCTCCTCGGCCAGGGCTCTGCTGCCACCAAGGACGTCCTCCTCCTCGACGTTACCCCCCTGTCCCTCGGTGTTGAGACTGAGGGCTCGATGATGTCCGTCATCATCAAGCGCAACTCGACCATCCCCTGCCAGAAGACCGAGTCGTACACCACTCTTGAGGACAACCAGACCGACATTGAGTTCAAGATTTTCGAGGGTGAGCGCCCCAAGACCGCCGACAACCACCTCCTCGGCGAGTTCATGCTCCGCGACATTATGCCCGCCAAGCGTGGTGTCCCCAAGATCACCGTCACCATGTCCCTCGACGCCAACGGCATGCTCTCCGTGACTGCCAAGGACGAGGCCACTGGCAAGTCCAACTCGATCACCATCAAGAACAACCGCGGCCGTCTCTCTGCCGACCAGATCACCCGCATGCTCGAGGATGCCAAGAAGTTCAACAAGATTGACGAGGCTGTCCGCGCTGGCCAGAAGTCCAAGTCTGAGCTTGAGGCTTACATTTACGACGTCGAGAACGCCATCCCCAACCTCACCGCTGCCAAGCTCAACGGCATCCCCGAGCTTGAGGAGAAGATTGCCGAGGTCCAGGAGTGGATTGCCGAGGCCAAGTCCTTCACCAAGGAGGAGGTTGAGCTCAAGAAGAAGGAGCTCGAGAAGGCCTACCACCCCATGATCAAGCAGCTCTACCAGGCTAACCTTAAGGCCAGCCGCCGATAAAGCGGTTGTATATTTCTGGAGCCCAGCTGCTGCCCGGAATTTGTGTTGTGTTTTCTGCCCAAAACTCTTTTTCTTAATCGCTGATTCCTTTATTTCCCCCCTCATTTTGTATTCAACCCAACATAAAAACGTTGAAAAATTTCACAGCTGGTTTCTTCATTTGCAAAAAGTTTTTAGAAGCGACGACGAAGTGGTTTGGGGTGATGCGAGCACACGACGTATCGAAACAAACTCAAGTCCCGATCAATGCGCTTTGCCCTGAGTCGCGGCGATATTCGAGCCAAGACGATCGCGGTCTTCGGGCGCAAGCAGATTGTCGTGCACCGACATGATACCCTTGAAGTAGCGGACTGTCTTGACCTTGAGTTCCAGGGTTGCATCCTCTGTTGGAGATTTTCAAAGAAAATCTGGTGAGTTTCGGAAAAAACAGACCACCAAACACATTAAAAGAATCAAATCCGCCCTCACCGTCGCAAACAAAGATGGCCCGTGGATGCATTTGGAAGGCACTGACTGTCCACATATGGCTCACGCCTTGCTCAATTGCTTGGTAGAGAGCGTATGCCTTGTGAGCGCCTGTGATGATGATGAGCACCTCTCGCGCGTCCATGACCGTGCCAACGCCAACAGTCAGAGACATCTGGAGAAGAGGAGAAGGGTGGTGTTGCAGGATGAGGCATTCAACCATGGAATGAGCAAAAGCAGCAAAACAAAAAGCAGCGGCGACCACAACAACAACCATTTGCCGGTAAATCGAGTTGTGTGATTTTGTTTTGCACCAACTCATGCCTCCTCACCTTGGGAACCTTGGTGACATCGTGGCCAAAGAAGCGCGCATTGGCCAAAATGGTGTCATAGGCAAGGGTCTTGATGCGGGTTCGCGACACAAGCGACGAGCCAGGCTCGTTGAATGCAATGTGACCGTCGGGTCCGATACCTGTCGGTCGGCCAGCCAATAACGACATTCATACCGCGGTTAGCTCTCAGAAGAACGGAAATGGCAAGCCCTAGCTTCAACACCAATGCAGCTGCAAATTTTTTGTTTACCGCCAAGGAAGAGCTCAATGCCGCCGTAGCTGGCAATTTTGCGCTCATACTCGTCACACTCCTTCTGCAGATCAGGGGCGTTGCCGTTGAGGATGTGGACGTGCGCGGGATCAATGTCAATGTGACTGAAGAGCTTGCTCCACATGAAGGAGTGGTAGCTTTCGGGATGCTCGCGCGGCAGCCCGACGTACTCGTCCATGTTGAACGTGACGACGTACTTGAACGAGATCTCGCCAGCCTTGTGCATCTCGACCAGCTTGGCATACGTGCCCGTCGGCGTCGAGCCCGTCGGCAAGCCCAGCGTGAAGAGGCGATCCGGGCCGGGATTGAACTCGCGAATGCGCGTCTTGACGTACATGGCGACCCATTCGCTGACTTCGTCGTACGCGGGTTTGATGATGAGGCGCATGGCGTATGTAAAATCGTGTGTGAGTGTGTGCGGGTGTTGAAGTAAAAGTTGAAAGACTGACCTGTACAGACAAATTGAAATCGGTCATCACAGTGAGAGCAGAGCAGCATTGAGCATCGCCACGCTGTCTCTGAGTGTGGATTCCAACACACGACACGCCAAACAAGCGGCAGCATGAAAGTCGCGAGCGGCGGAGAGCGAGAATGCAGGGAGAGAGAGCGACGTGCACCTCAGTGTGTGACTGTGGAATGATGCCCCGCACCTCTGGCAGCTATCGTCCTTTCCCCCCCCCCCCACCTCCGACTCGCCGGATTGTGAATCTAGCTCTATAGCAATCAAGTACGCAATGCTCGCTCAGCCGAGTCAGCCCCATAGTGTCCTTTTTCGCTTGATCAGCACGGCCACCGGGAAAATACAAAAAATCAATAATCTGCCCCAACAATAACGCTGCCGACCCGACCGCGCGCGATTCGGCAGAGTTCAAGTTTTGCCGGTGTTTGTCTGGTGCTTGGGGTCTTGTTCATGTTGTGCTTGCGATGGAACGCGACTTGACAAAGAGGGAGGGAGGGAGAGAGAGGGAGACAAAGTACAGCACTTCGGGGAGCAACACGCCACTGCTGAAAGTCTTCGCGCTCGACACGCCACGCCGCTACTGATAACAATCGTTCCACACTGCAGTTGTTCGTGTTTCTTTAAAAAACTCAAATCATACGATTTTAACAAGCAAATTTGAGTGACAGCGAATATCGCTTTTTTCGATTTTCGATTTTCACGATGACCTCGAACATTATTCTTCCATTCCAAGTGCCACAGGTGACTACGATCAACACGAAACAACAAGGGGGGATTATCGACCTACCAATGCTTGTTGACTGTCATCTTAATCGTCAAAACAAAAAGCTGATCAGTCCAGAAAACAAAACGAAGCAGCGGTGGCGAAATGTCCAAGCGGACAGTGTTCCCCGCGCAAGGCAGCAGTGACGGTGCGACTGCGACCAGCGACAATCGGTCGCGCTCAGCCTCATCTCAGGTCTTCCGACTGATTGGCGAGCGGTCGCATTTCGAGACAACGGGCGGCAGTGGTGCTGTGGATGCGGTTGCAGAGCAACTCGACAACGCGCACATCGACCACCGACCGTCGCATCACTACCTTGACGCCATCCCTCCAAGCGTGTGGTTTTCAGACGCCGTAATCCAGTTCTACAACTGCCGTCTCGTGCGGTAAATCACGCAGTCGCCTTTGTCTGCGCACGCACACACACGCACAAAGTCTCAAATTTTGCTGCCACAATCTCACAACTCGCTTCGCTTCGACTTTTGCACTCGATCAATTGTTTTGGGACAGAGACCAAAAACTCGTCCATGAAGACATTTACGTCCAACACGGCAAGATTATTCTTCCGCAGGCGTGGTTCTTTGACGTCCGAAAGCCGAGCGACATTCGGATTGATTGCCATGGCATGATTCTGGCGCCTGGGTTTATTGACGTGCAAATCAACGGCGCGTATGGCGTGGATTTCTCGTCCTGCACTGCGCAAGAGATTGGGCCAGGTCTTGCCAAAGTCGCCAAAGGTCTGACGCGACACGGCGTGACGGCATTCTGCCCGACATTTATCACCTCCGAGCCGAAAACATACCATGAAGTGAGCAGCCCAAGGCCACAGGAGTGTCTTTTTGGAGTGTTCTAAGTGCTGTGTTTGTTGTGGCATGGTGCTGATATTTTCTTCTTCTCCCCCATGACTTGCAATCGCAGCTACTACCCTTGTGCACACGCCAGAAAGGAACGGCGACCACTGGCGCCGAAATCCTCGGGGCGCATGTCGAGGGTCCGTTTATTAGCCACCAAAAGTATGGAGCACACCCTCCCGAGTTTATTCGGTCGATCGGCGGGGGAATGGCCGATGTTCTCGAGACATACGGCTCGGCATCGATGGGTAACATTTCCATGGTCACGCTGGCACCAGAGCTCGACGGAGCCCTTGACGCCATCCCCGCGCTTGTTGAGCGAGGGATTATTGTATCTCTTGGTAAGTTCTTTGTGATTGCAAAAGCAGGGGCGGCGTTGGCTGTTGCGTGAAGCTGATGTTGATGGCATGGTGATTTTGAACATCAGGCCACTCTTCTGCGGATATCGCCAAGGGAGAAGCTGCTGTTGCAAAAGGCGCGTCCATGATTACCCACTTGTTCAATGCCATGGTTCCGGTACGTTCCTAGCAATGGTTGCCAATTTTGAAGTCGTTACAACTCACCTTTCGTCGCATTCCAGTTTCATCACCGCGACCCTGGACTGGTCGGGCTCCTGGCCACGCGCCAACGACAAGTGCACTATGGCTTGATTGTTGACGGAATGCACACCCACCCAGCCGCTGTTGCGATTGCCTACCGCACAAACCGACCCAGTAAGAGGATGTGTGCTTGCGGAAAATCCTCCGACCGAACGAGAGGAGGTTTGATGTACTTGTATTCTCTGTTTCCTTGCTCAAATGTGTGGTTTTACCTCTGGGAAATAGGTTGCGTGCTAGTGACTGATGCCATCGCAGCTATGGGGCTTCCTCCTGGCGAATACCACCTCGGTGCGATGCGAGTTCAGATTGCAAACAACAAGGCAACTGTGCATGGCACCGACACGCTCGCTGGAAGGTCAGTTCGACTCGGTTTTCCCAGCGCTTGGCTTGAGGTCTTCGTTTTGTTTGTTTTCGTTGCTCATCCGTTTTTGGTTTGCCATCTGTAGCATCGCCACCATGGATCAGTGTGTTAAACTGTTCAAGCAGTTTGCAGGTACTATTGATGTGCCCATTGTTTTGTGTTTTTGTTTTGGAGGAGGGCAGTGTTCAAGGACTAACCTGCTTCAACAGAATCCACCATTGTCGAGGCCATCGACGCCGCCACGTTGCATCCTGCGTTGATGCTTGGCATCCAAGACCGCAAAGGCGTTCTCAAGTCCCAGGCAGATGCTGATTTTGTGTTTCTCAACGACAATCTCGATGTCAAAGCAACGTACATTGCTGGTAGCTTGGCCTGGTCGTCGGCGTGGTAGTTTTGCTTGACTTGTTGCTGAGGCTTGATCTTTGTTATTGATGTTTGCTTGCTCGATGACAGAGTGAGCTGGACTGGTTCGTTTTGTGCCAAATACAGCCCAGTCATTCTCTAATTCGTTCTTTTTGTCAACACGCACTTTTCGCAAAATGGAGTGGAGCTCATCATCATCGCACGCCAACCCAAGCAATCATTATAATGCGAATCTCACCCATGAGCGCGATCAGAGCGTGTATGGCTCCATGGACGCGCGCGCCTCGTCGCTGCTAAACACGGACGACGCGGGCCTTGCGACGACACTGCTGACGGCGTCCATCACCGACGCGGCCGCAGGGATTTCATTCTCGCGCAACCAGTGGTCGTTGCAGATGCAGGAAGCGACGGAAGCTCTGGAAGCGCTTCAGGTGAGCGGGCGCTTGTTGTCGGTTTCGTTTATTTTTTGGCGGGAAACCAGATGAACGCCAATTTCCAACTCGTTCGCTTTTTTTGAATGCGCATCGCTTACTGAGCTCACTTGCCGTGATCATCTACTTGCGGAATACCACGCAGAATCAATCCAGGCACTGTACGAGTGTGATCCGCATGCCGAGATTCCTGCTGCTTCAGAATCTCTGAGGAGTTCCTCATCGCTCAACGATTCTGTCTTTTGCTCCTCCCCACAGATCGTCAACTGATCAGCAGCATGGACCTGAACCATCGCAAGCTGGACTTTCGTACAGCAGAGTTCCGCTACCACGCCAAGCTCTTTGAAGTTGAGGCGGACAAGCTTCGCAAAGGTGAGGAGGTTCAATGCTGGCTTGTGGTCGCTTCTGCTGATCGTTCAGAGCAAACTCACTTGGCTGGTTGAACAACCCGCAGAGCATGAACTCAACTCAGAGGAGACCATGCAAATCACCCTGCTCCTGGAGCGATGGAAGCGAGAGTTTGAAGTTGAACGTCGGTGAGTTAAACAAAAAACCCGTTTGTTGTCGAAGCGTTTCTCGTTATGAAAACAGACAGCTCACTTCCATGCCTGCGCGTCATGTGTGTTGTGGATTTTCCCCGACCAAGGCGCGCGAACAAGGCTGCCGGTGGCAAGTCTGGCGGGACACTTTGAGCGACGAAAAAACAAACGAAGCCGATTGTGTTGTTTGGCTTGTGGTGTTCATTCATCAACAAGCATATCCAACGAATAGACGCTCAACCTAGAGTGTACCCTTCAACACCCGTGCTGCTCATCCAATTAAGTCAATCGCTTGTCAGAATCCCAGCACATGAAAATCTTGAGCAATCCTGCTGTTTCCATTCTATCCATTCACTTTCCATTCTCCAGTATTCCGTTTTGTGATTTCACTTCTGCGTGTCTGATTTTTTTGCTTGTTCACTCTTTCTTTCTTTTCTTTCTTTTTTTATTCTTCTTTATCTTCTCCTTTCGCTGTTTTTTCATTGGCGTGTTTCGAAATCAGGCGTTTTGCTCCACTTTTTAAAACACGCGACCTTTACCTCGCTCGTCTTCTGTTGCTTTTGAATTTCGAACATCAAAACAAACACTCACAAAACTCAGACAAAACCGAAAACATGGCCAACGAAAGTCACAACAAGTCGTCGTCGTCGTCGTCGTCGTCGGGCCGCGGAGGCGCTCCGTCGGCACTCACCATGCTGCTGATCGAGTGGCGCTGGCTGTTTGTCGTCCCGATCGTCCTGCCGCTGTCGTTCCTGTACGACAAGCTCTGGCAAATCCGCCAGATCTTCTACGAGCTGTTCCAGGCGGCGCCCAAGCTGCACGACCGCCGCGTCAAGGCGATCCAGGACCAGGTTGTCAACTGGAACAAGGCGGGTCGCCCAGGCGGCCGTCTCGCCACCGCACGCAGCGAGTGGCTCTCCATCTCCATCCGCCCAGAGGACTACAAGACCAACTGCAACAAGATCAAGATCGATCTGTACGACGTGCTCGCCATCGACACCAAAAACCGCACCGTTCGCGTCGAGCCCGGCGTTTCGATGGGCCAGCTCACCAAGGCCCTCGCCAAGCACGGATGGACCATCCCCGTGGTGCCCGAGCTCGACGATCTGACTGTCGGCGGCCTCGTCAACGGATATGGCATTGAGGGCTCGTCCCACAAGTACGGCTTGTTCTGCGACACTTGCACCGCCTACGAGGTTGTTGTCGCCAGCGGCGAGCTCATCCGCGCCACCCCGACCAACGAGCACAAGGACCTCTTCCACGGCCTGCCGTGGTCGTACGGCGCGCTTGGCTTCCTTGTGGCTGTCGAGATTAACATCATTCCGATCCAGCACTGGGTCCACCTCGTCTACCGCCCCGTTTTCGGTCAGGGCGTCGACGGCGTCACCAAGGCGTTCGAGCAGGCCATGACTGGCGGTGCCGACGTGCCCGATGCGCGATCGCCGTCCTCCGTGCCCGAGTTTGTCGAGGGTCTCATGTACGACAAGGAGACTGCCGTGATTATGACTGGCAACTTTGTGGACGCTCCGCCCGGTCCCTTTGCCCGCGTCAACCGCATCGGCCTGTGGTACAAGCCGTGGTTTTACAAGCACGTCCAGACCATCCTCCACAAGGCCATCGCTGCCAAGCGCCGCGGCAACGCCGCCCCCAGCATGCTCGAGCGCGTCTGCAGCGTGTTCTGCAACACGAGCCAAATCGATGCGACCAGCGTGTACGACGAGTACATTCCGATTCGCGACTACTACCACCGTCACACACGCTCCATCTTCTGGCAGGGCGAGCTGATCGTGCCCATGGGCAACAACCCCATCTTCCGTGTGCTCTGCGGCTGGATGATGCCCCCCAAGATCTCCTTCCTCAAACTGACGCAGCCCAAGTCGATTCGCGAGTACCACGACGAAATGATGGTCGTCCAAGATCTGCTCGTCCCGGTCTCCGTGCTCGGCGACGCCCTGACCTACTTTGACAAGACCTTCCGCTGCTACCCCATCTGGCTCTGCGGCCATCGCACGTACAAGACCGAGCCGCAAGGCGCGCTCAAGCCTGCTGCCTCTCTTCCCAAGGGCCAGAACTATGAAATGTACGTCGATGTCGGCATGTACTTTATCCCCGGTGTCAAGAACTACGAGGCCGAAAAGTCCCTCCGCGAAATGGAGTCCTGGCTGATTGACAACCGCGGCTACCAGGCGCTCTACGCCCAGACGCACATGACTCGCGCCCAGTTCCGCCAAATGTTTGACTGCACCCTGTACGACAAGCTGCGCGCCAAGCACAACGCCGAAGGTGTCTTTATGGATGCCTACGACAAGGTTTGCTTGAAGAAGCACGCTTCGCCCAACTCACGATGAGCTGCGAGCGAGTTTGTGTGTGTGTGATGGTGTATTGTTGCGCGCGCTGCGGCAGTGCTGCTATCGGTGTCGAGTGTGTATGTTTGAATTTTGTTGTGACAATCGATTGGGAAACAAACCAAAAAAACAAAAGAAAAGATAAATGAATGGCTTTTGAGCCCTAATCTCATTGATTCTCGCGTTCATATTCCTTCTCGTCCACGGCACGTCGTGCTCGCTTGATTTCTTCGTGCATAACGAGCAGTTCCTGATGAGACAAGAAACCGCCCCACCCCCGAAAGTGAGAAATACGGCAATCCGCTGGCAGAAGACAAAAAGACATACCCTAACACGGCCGTATTTCTTCGGGTCTCGTCGAATAATATTAATAAAGTCTTCAGTTTGCAACTGGCCGCGGGAGGAGGCGAGAACACTGGCCTTTTTGCACTGATTCGAAAAAAACAAAAAAAAAAATGAAAATCATTGGTACCGACGACGAGAAAAGCAAGCGGTTCGGCCAATCACACATTCAAAAACCCTCAAACTCACCAGATCGCCAATATACTCGAGTACCACGTCTTCCAATAGATCGGCCGATTCCGGTTGCGGATCGACCGAGTCTCCAAATCCATACATCATGACGCGCACTGCAGGACAGGTTCAGCCACGCCAACAAAAACGACACCAGGTGAGACCAAAATCAAAAGACACAGACAAATCCTCGTCTGCGCAAACAAACAAACAAAAAAACAAACAAAAAAAAAACAAACAAACAACAACAACAAAAAAAAACAAAAAACGAAACTCACTTTCTTTCGAAAAAAGACGCTTGCGTTGAGCCTCGCGCTCCTTGCGGAAACTACGAGGGTTGAGACTGGGCCGCGTGACAGCAGCAGCCTCACCGTCAGCGGGCGAGTCAAACTGCATGGGTGTGGGGCCAGAGGAAGCGCTTCGGGGTGGCCTGCCCGGGCCTCGTGTTGAGTATGCGCCAGTGCCCGGCGTGGACGCGGCGTTAGAGCTACCACCTGTCGCTGGCATGGTGAATGGCGCGGGCGATGCACCGGCGGGAGAGTTTGCGCCCGGAGTTCGCTGCAGCAGGTTTTTCCATGGCGGACGACCGCGCTTTCGCCCAGAGCCCGCCTGCACACGCTGGCCAGCAGATCCTGGAGTGAGCGAGCCAGAGTCACCTCCGAAGGGCGATCCAGCCTCGCCACGACCTGCGGGAGGCCTGCCAGGCCGCCGTGCCAATTCAGAGTCGGATTCGTTGCGGCTTCGGTACTCGTCATCCGACTCGGATTCGTCGTCATCGCGATCATCGAGGAAATCGTCGTCTTCCTCGTCTGTTGGGATGTCTCGGATGCGCGAAGGGGCAGCTGCGCGTCTGCGCGACGGTACCTGCGGCTGCTGCAGCTCGCCACCGCTGCCGGGCGAGTCGACCATGACGATGGCGCTCGGAGCCGTCGGCCTGCTGGTCCTGACTGGCGTCGACGCATCAGCGTCCTCGGCGTCCGACCCATCGTCATTGACGGCAGGCTTGCGCGGTCGGCCCGGGCCGCGACGTGAGCTGGATGCTGGCTGCGCGCCTGCAGGCGTTGCTGGAGCCGATGGAGCGGCCGATCCCGCCGCCGACCCTGCGGCTGAGCTTGCAGCAGTCGAGCTCGCATTATTGGCGCCCGGTGTGCGCGGACCCCAGCGACCCCTGCCTCGTCCTCGTCCGCGAGCAGGAGTCGCAGGACTAGCGCTGCTTCCACGCCCAGCGCCTCGCCCGCGCCCGCCGCGCCCGCCTCGTCCTGCTGACGGCGTTGCTGCTGCTGTTGCTGCGCCAGAGCCACTGGAGGATGCAGCGCGGGCGGCTCGTCCCGGGCGCGATGGCGGGCGAACGGCGGCGCTAAAGTCGTCGTCCTCGTCCTCGTCCTCGTCGCCTTGACCGCCGCCACCGTCCTCGTCATCGTCGTCGTCGTCGTCAATGCGTGGTCGTTTGTGTCTGTGCCGTGCTTGTTGCTGCTGCTGCGGCTGCTGTTGTTGTTGTTGCTGTTGTTGCTCCTCGATCTCGTCTTCGTCCGCTTCACCGCCGTCGCCGTCCTCGTCCTCGTAGTCTTGTGCTAGCTCTTCATAGTCGTAGAGCTCTGCGTTCTCGTCGTCATCGAGGAAGGCAAGGTCGCTCATGTCAAAAGTTCACAAAAGCAACCAGCAAAGAAACAACGAGAACAAAGGGAAGAGTGAGCTTTGGCATTGGGATTTTGCATTGGGATTTTGCATTGGTTGACTGGAACCAGGGATCAAGGGATCACTCGACAGAAGGTCAAGCACGATCCTTTTGATCTTTGATTGTTCCAAAGCGGTCTTCTCCATCTCTCAATCATTCACTTTTGGACCGACTTGGAGCTGCTCCTCTGTTGCTTGCTTTCTCGATCCTTCCATCTCCTTCGAACTCAATCCTCCCATCTCTGTGCACATTTATCACTTCTCATCCGACTCATCGTAATTGCATTTCACATTGGGGTTTCATTCAGTTCTCTTCTTGTTGGGTTGGTAGTCAGTTTGGCTTTGGGCTTTTGTCGCCCGTTGCTCTGCCCCCCCTCTGCACCCTCTCCTCCTCCTCCTGTCTCCTCTTGTCTCCTTGTCTGTGTCTTTGACCCCCCAATCCGTCCCTTCGACTTCCCCCCCCCCCGCTCAACCCTCCTCTTCCACTGCTTGTTACAAATCATTGAGGAGTGCTTTTTTTTTTTTTTTCGAGTTCAATTCTGTTTGTTTGGGTTGTTCATTCCTTCTCTCTCCTCCCCGTTTCCAACGTTAGCAGTGTTGCTTGATGCTGCTTCTCATGTCTTGTCAGAGGGCAGTGGGGGTGGTGGTGATTGGATGGAAGGGCCCTCTGCTCTCTCTCTCCCGCTCTCTCGTCTCTGCCTTTATGTGTTTGTGGTTTGTGTGTGGATTCTTTTTTTTTTTTTTTTTTTTTCGGCCAATTCTCTGAGGTGCCATTGTTTTTTTTCCATCCCGCTTTCTTTCTGTTTTGCTTTGCTGTCGTGCTGCTTCGACGGGCGCTCCAAAGGCAAACTCGCTTTTTGGATTGCACTCACTGAGTCAACTTTGGGGGGGGGGAGAAGTGCTCCAGCCTCACTGTCGCAGAGACTTTCGGGCGACGTGAAAAATCGAGTCAGTCAGTTTCAGCTCTCTTCCCCGTCCTCCTCCCTCTGCGCTCGCTCCTTCCACTCTGCCGCTGTCGTCATAGATCTCTCATGCCATCCATCCATCATCGTATCGCTGCAGTGTCCCGATCGCGGCGCTTGAAAATCAGCTGCGATTTGCCGCCTCAAAGCTTACTTTTTGTTTGATTTTTTATTTTTTTTATTATTATTATTATTATTTTTCGGTTTGTTTGTCTTTTCCAGCGCTCGTCCCTCGTTCAAAAGCATTGTCCACCAACCAACCAAGCGAACAAGAGGCCCACCAAGAAAACAAAGACACTTCCGACGCAAGGTGTTGACGCCAACAACCGTGCATTCGTGTTCCTCGTGCCTGAGGGAAAAGCGAAAAAGCGAAACCGAAAACAAAAAAGCGAAACGAAACGAAACGAACAATCGCGAAGCGCTTCGGAACAAAGAAGGGCGACCTGAAGCTCGGAACACTCTCGCAAAGCTAAAACAGCGAAAGAAGACAAACAATGGCAGAGACGGAAGCACCGGGAACCGAGGTGCTGGCAAAGCGACTGGGTGACATGAAGTCCAAGAACGACTTGCTGCTTCAGCGACTGCAAGGGCTCAAGTCGCGCCTCACCATGGACGACATGAGCGTCGAGCCAGCCTCACCGACATCGTTGACGGCAGAAGCTGCTGCTGCTGATTCTGCTGATTCTGCTGATTCTGCTGATTCTGCTGATTCTGCTGCAGACATCGCACCACCACCAGAGCCAGTAGAAATTGCCTCAGAGCCAACACCAGTACCAGACCCGTCTGCCGCAGAGGTGCCAGAGCCATCACTAACGAGTGCGTCAAGCCAGAGCGGAGATGCCGCTTTGACATCCGACCCTCCAGCAGCACCACCAGCAGCAGCAAGCACGCAGACGCAAGAGACAACAAAGGTCGCGTCTGTTCGACGGTCATCCTCAACAAACGACTACCCAGAGCCAAACGTGGCCGATACTGCCGTTGCGTTTCCTCACGCCGCATCGGCCTCGGTTGTCCGTCGATCATCGTCAAGGCGGCGCGAGGCAAACACAGCATTTCGCCGCAACCAAAACCTCACGCGCACGACGTTCGACACCGACGTGACCAGCTTGCGGCGTGCCTCCGACACAGACCCTCCCGAGGAAGTCTCTTCCTCGAGCGATGCCGACACTCCCACAAAGCGACGCTCCATGGTGCGCACCTCCTCCACATCCGAGCTCGGCGTTCGGCGCTCGGTTGATCTCTCTGCCATCTCGCTTGACTTGAGCGTCGACCCGGATCCCGAAGCTGCTGCAGCGGCTGCGGCGGCACGTGCGGCCAAGCGCGAGGCACGCCGCGCCACTGCACGTCGCGCAGCAGAGCTCCTCGAGGGCGGCAAGGCCGACTCGGCCTATTCGGACTCCAAATCAGTGACTGCGGCCCAACACGATGCGGCTCGTGCAGAAACGTCTGCGCCTGTAGAAACTGCGCCTGTAGTGCCTGCAGAAGCCTCGTCCGAAAAAACAGCAGAGCCAGTCGTTGCATCTCAGCCGCCAGTCGCGGAAGAAGTCAAAGCCCCCGCCGCATCGGAACCAGCACCAACTGTCGTTACGGACGTTGTGGAAGTCCCCGCTGCGGAATCAGCACCGGCTGACGCTCCGGCGGCTCTGGACGTTGCAGCGACGGAAAAGGTGGAGCCTGCTGTCCCGGTTGCCGCGGAGCCTGAAGCTGTGAGTGCTGCTGCCGCAGACAGTAAATTGGATGATGCTGCCTCTCCAGCGGCTGCCATTGCTGAGCCAGTGTCAGAAACTGCCAATCTGCCAGCCGAGTTGGCTGCGCAACCGATCGCATCACCACCTGTCGAGTTGCCCGCTCAACCCTCTTCGGAACCGCCAGCCGGTGAAACGCCAGCCGTTGACGCAGCCCCAGCGACCGAAGCAGCGACCACAGAGGCGAAAGCGGAGGCTGGAGCAGCAGAGGACGACGATGGCGATTCCACGCCGCCTCCATCGCGCCGAAGCGTGACCATCAACTCCCATGTCGTGCACGACGACGTGAACGATGAGCTTTCGGCCTTCCGCTTGCGCACTAGCAGTTCATCTCGCCTCAAGAGCTTGAAAATGCGCTCGCGTTCCAACTCTGCAGCAACTCGCGAGTCTGGCAATGCTGCTGCTGCAGTTTCGAATGTCAGCAAGCAGCTCGCTCGTTCGTCAGCAACAGAAGCTGCTGCGTTGTCTTCGGCTCCTCAATCACCAGACGAGTCGAGCACTGACGATATCCCTGCTGCTACTTCCGCCGAGTCGATTCCATCCAGCACTGACGATATTCCAGCTGCTACTGCTGCTGCTACTTCTGCTGCTGCTGACATTACTGCTGCTGCTGCTGTCACCACCGCCGAGTCAACTCCCTCCGCGAAGGAAGAAGCTCATTCCGAGGCCAAGCCCATCGTCGCAGACAAGCACCATGCCGTCGAGCCAACCCCAGCACCCGCGTCACCACCTACAGAAGCTGGTGCGCCTGCGGAAGCTGCTGCGCCTGCGGAAGCTGCGGCACCCACCACAGCAACGGTGCCAGCAGACGATGCCCCGACACGCGAGCTTGAGCCCTCTCGCAATGTCGAAGATATCAAGAGGGAAATCCTCGAAGCCGTGGAGACCCCAATGGCCGCAAAGCCCGTGGAGCCTCGAATCGGGGGCCGTCCAAAGTCAACGCTTGAGCGTGTGCGCTCCATCTCATACGACCCACCGACCATCTCCGCGCCCCCGCCGCCTCCGCTGGCAGCGGGTGCCACCACTGCGCCCAGCAAGCGACACTCGACGAGAACCCTGTCGTGGAGTCTCGAGCAGGGCGAGAATGGCTCCAAGACGTCCAGCAAAACCAACTCGCGAAGCGAATCTCCCTCTGCTGAGCCTGCTGTGGCAGTGGTTGAACGCCCGACATCACCCAAGCACACTTCCATCAATGTGGAGGACTTGGCGCTCAATATGGACGACTTTTTACCAATTTCGTCTCGTCGTCCTTCTGTTCAAGTTGAACCGACGGCTCAGGCTCAAGCTCCCGTTGCCGCTCCCGCTGCTGCCGCTGCTGCCGCTGCTCCTACTCCTGCTCCTGCCTCGGCACCTGCCACAGACACTACTCCATCGTCATCGCCAATCGTTCCGCGCTCAATCACCATCGTGGCCCGCCGATCCTTCAACGCGGGCGCGGCCGCGCATCACGGTCGCACGATGGAGCAAGCCGTGCTTGTGGGCTCTGCTCCCGTTGCCACCGGCACCACAACATCCCCGTTGCTTTCGCGCGCTTCGCTGACTTCCCTCGTGCCATCGCCCGAGTCGGAGCGACGGGCTGCGAGCGGCTCGACCCTTTCCAGCACCCCTCCTGCCGTGCCAGAAGCCAGCACTACTGCGCCGTCTCCCGCCGACAAGCACACCTCTCCACCCACGACTCGCTCCTCGCGCCTTGGTTCGTTCATTCGCGGCGGCGGCAAAGACAAGGACGACAGCTTCGCCACCCCACGAAAGAATTCGACAGCCAGCTCCAGCTCGGTTGCCTCCGGCGCCAGTGACTCGAACGAGCCGATACCAGCACCTGCAGCATCGACAAGCGTCGTCACAGCTACCACTGCAGCTGCTGTTTCTGCGCCGATTCCAGTACCTGGCCGTCGCAGCTCCATCATTTCGCTCGGCGGCAGCAAGAAAACCGCCAATAAGGACGATGCCAAGCGTGTCAGCAAGGACGTCACGTCTGTTGCTCACGCCCTGGCGGCGCAAAATCAGCAGAGTCCTCCCGACGACGATTCCCAGCTCAGCACATCGCCCGGCAAGGCTGAGAAGGACAAGAAAAAGCGCCCCATTTCCTCGCTGTTCAAGTCCGGCTTGAATCTCTTCAGCGGCAACGAGGAGAAGAGCGCGAGTGCCACACCCAAGCTGTCAAAGTCGAGCTCCAAGCGATTGGGTGACGAGACCAGCACAACACAGCTTGCCAGCACACCGCTTTCAAGCTCGCCTGGTGCAGCGACGCCCGTTCTTCCAGAAGACGACATTGACGATGACGAAGCCACCAACACCCGTCGACCAGCGAAGGCCGTCGCGGCGCAGCCCGCCCAGCCACCGCAAACTCCATTGGGCAAAGGTCGCTCGAACTCTGTGATCAACCTGTTTGGCCTTGGCTCGTCGGGCGAGGATGCCGAGGCCGCGTCTGCCAAGAAGGACAGCAAGGCAGCCCGGGCTCGTGCTGCCGTCGAGGAGCAGAACTCATTGGCAGAAGAAGGCGGGGATGCCGACCCGTTCAAGACCCCGATTTTCAACCGCACCGCCTCGAGCTCTGCGGTCAAGCTCAATCGCTCAACCTCCACGCTACTGTCGCGCTTCAAGAATGCGGGCGCCTCGACTCAAAAGCGCAAGGCTGCCCGCGCCGAGTTTGGCAAGCAGGCCGTCAAGGATGTGCTGCGCGAAGGGTGGCTGCTCAAGCGTGGGCGTCTCGCCAAGAGCTGGAAGAAGAGCTACTTTGTGCTGACAGAGCACACGCTCTTCTACTACGATTCCATTGAGCAGTCCAAGTCTGGCGAATACCTGGGCCTCATTCCCACCTCTGAAATTTCGGGTGTGGAAGTGGTTCCCACGGAAATGTTCAAAAAGGATCTCGTCTTCAAAATCAACGTGGCATCCCGCCCGCTGTTTTGCCGCGGCGCTGCCATCCACGATGTCATGGATTGGATGACCGCGCTCTTGTCCAACAGCGACAACCCCATCCCAAAGACCCCGACAGTTTTGTCCATTCCCGCGACGCCCAGCCGCTCATCGATCGCTTCTGAGATGGTGCTTTCGCCGATTGCCACGCCTGGCGGCGTCAAGTCCCCCAAGATTTATGCCGACCGCTATCGAGCAGAGCGAAAGCTCGGCGAGGGTGGTTACTCGAAGGTGAAGCTTGCCGTTGACCTGAAAACGGACAAGCAAGTCGCGGTGAAGGTCATCTCTCGCGAGAAGATGGAGGAGATGAAGATGATGGAGCGTGTCCTCCGTGAGATTGAGCTCATGAAGACACTCGATCATCCACATGTCGTGCGGATGTACGACGTCCACCACTCCGACTCGACCATTTTGGTTGTGATGGAGTACATTCAAGGCATGACGCTGGATGACTATCTTGGCGAGCTGGTGCGGCTCGACGAAGGAGACGCCCGCCGCTACTTTAAGATGCTCATTTCGGCGGTGCACTACTGCCACGAGAATGGCATCATCCATCGTGACTTGAAGATGGAAAACATTCTTGTGACGGATACCAAGGAGCTGCGGCTGATTGACTTTGGCTTGGGCAACCGCTACGACTCGCAAAGCATGTTCAAGACGTTCTGTGGCACGGAGGAGTACGCTGCACCGGAGATGGTCACCAAGACCACGTACTCTGGCACGGGTTGCGATGTGTGGTCGCTGGGCGTGCTGCTCTTCCTGCTCCTCACGAATAGCTTCCCGTTCGAAGACGACAATGTTCCTCGACTTTATGCCAAGATCCAAGCTGGCCATGCGGCAGTGACCTTCCCCGACTACCTGTCTGCGTCTGCCATCGATCTCATTAGGTCAATGCTGACGCCGGATCCGAAGGCGCGCGCCACTGTTCAAGACGTTCTGGCGCATCCTTGGATGCACGAAGCGTCCACGTCCAACGCCGCGTCAAACGACGCCAGTCTCAACAGCAGCTCGAACCAGCTTCTCGCCGATGCCACTGGCTCAACCAACGCGCTCGATTCGGCCGGACGCGTCACCTTCGACGCGGAAGCATCCACGCCGTCGCCGCGCACCTACTCGCGAAGCCGCGGCCCGCGCCCAATGTCCATGCCGGCGGGCTTCAACATTACCGACGAAGACATCGAGGCGATTGGCGCGAATCTCTCGCCGGTGGGCGACATGCTCTCCCCCGAAACGCAGCAAAACCTCAAAGCAATGAAAGCGGTCAAATTGTCGCTGGATCCGACCTTCTTTGACGAAATGATGAAAAAGCACATGGACGGCAAGTGATGCTTCTGATTTCAGGTGCATTTGTCGTCTTGAGATGTTGTCTCCGCACCCCTTCTGTTCGTTCGTTTTATTTCTCTGTTTCTCGGTTGTTTTCTTTTCGGATGAACACTCGCGATTATTGTACTTGTAGCAACAACAACAACACACACAATGATTCCAACGTTGAACCCTCGCTTGGTCACAGTGAATGTAGTCACGCTCAGAAAAACAAAGCTCGCTGTATGCTCATGCATGGATTGACTTGTACGAGTTGGCCGCATCAGAGTATGCAACGAGCATCCAGAGGATGGAGACGCCTGCAAGATGAGTTTTTCCCCAAAAAACGACGACACGTTAGTTGAAATGTTTGTCCGTCTTCTTGGCACAACAATGCAAGATGCATGTCAGCACCATTACCTGAGACGACAAGCGGTGAGATGGTCTTGCCCGTAATCTTTGCCGTTCGGTACACCCAAATCTCAGACACGAAGTGAACGTTCGCGAGGACAAAGCTAATGATTGTCAGCACGTAGAGACTTGGAACAACAATTCAGCATTCACAAAACACGGTTGAAACAAAACAGTGAGAACACGTCTGCGATGGCTTCGAGGTTTTGCTGAAGAGGGCTTTGAGTGAATGAATGGCATTGAGTGAATGGCTTTGAGAGCGGTTTCAGTTCCGACCGACCCGCTCCTCGCTCCTGTTGGCAAGCAAATCAAAGGCCAACCAACCAAGCGAACTGAAGCAAAAATCAATCCTTACGTTGTGTCTGCAGTGTTGATTGCGCTGGCGACGCGGAGTGCACCCGCAAGCAGCGTCCACACGCCAAAGAGCCGGGAAGCGAGTGGCGTGACTGTATCAGAGCCAGAGCCAGAGCGAGATCATGGACATGAGCATGGCAAAGTCGGTTTCAATAGCAAGCGATCGCAACATGGATGTGAGTGAGCAGCAAAACAAATGGAAAGCCGATTGTCGAGGAAGAGCGGATCAGCACGACTATTGAAGGCTGAATAGGAGTGAGATTGAGATTTCACCTTGAGTGGGATTGGCAGTGTAGAGCATGCGAGAAGGATACGTCGCATCCACAAAGCAAGTCGCGCCATTCACAATGGCAATGGAGCCGACAAGGCCAAGCCATGCACGCAGCGCAGTCAGAAACATTGGGGAAACTTTTGTTGGGCGAAAAGAGTTTGGCTGGAGTGACTGAGCGTTTGGGGGAAAGCGAGAAGAATCAAAGTGACAACAAAGACGACTGAAGAGCCCGATTTGTGGAAAACTCAGACAAGAAAGAATTAGAAACAAAGGATGGAAGACATGCAAGAAAATCCAATAGATAACAATGAATAAATTAGAAACAACCACAGCACAGCCACAGAACAAAAAAAATCAAAGCGAAGACAAAAAGTCCAGCAGAGAGGCACCGCCAGAGTCGGAGGGCGGCTGGCCGCCGGCAGGGGCCTTGCTTTGCACGAGGAGCGCCTTGAGAGACTTGCTCTTGCCTGCAGCGGGCTTGGCCGGCGCTGGTTTGGCGGGGAGGGTGGATGGTGAGCCGGCGGGTTTGCCGAAAGCCGGGGATGGTGGGACGGAAGATGTTGGCGTTGCAAATGGCGAAGCTTGGCGGGAGGTGAGTGCGGATGCTGGAAGTGATTTGGCGTGCAAGGCGGAGGCGACGGCAGCAACAGCCGGCACGGCAGACGATGATGATGATGGTACGGGGGACATGGTCCCCCCTGGTGTCGGCTTTGGAGATGCTGCAGGAGATTGCACCGCGCTTGCAGGTGCACTCCGAGCGACTGTGAGGGGTACAGCCGCGGTCGCTCGCTGCGGTGGGGGAGTCGCGCCAGCAGCAACAACAGCGGCAGCAGCAGCAGCACTTTGAGCCCCCCTCCTAGTAGGTCCAAAGCCGCCTGGATGTATGTGCCTGGTGGAACATGCACCACAGGTGACATGCAGATGGTTTACAGGTACAGGCTGCGCGGTGGCAGCGCTGTTGATGCCAAACGGATCGGTCAAACTAAACTTGAAGGGAGCTGATGGGCCGGCATTGCCCTCGTTGGCATTCTCCCCGGGGTGCTTGACAATAATGTAATCGCGCTGTCGTCGCCGTGCCTTGGCAGGCCTTGCGTTCGTCGAGGGCGTCGACGTTGGTGGCTGTCGGTTGGGTTTTCCGGAGGCATTGGCTGGCGTCGCTTTCCCAGGCTCGGACCTGTCTGCAGCCATTCCGTGGTGCGATCGCATTGCTCTTCGTCTGAGCGTGCGTTTGGAAGCGGTCGCCGCGGCGGGTTTACCCAATCCAGCGGCTGCATTTGTCGTAGTGTCAGAATTGGTTGAGCCTGACGTTGTCCTACCATTGACACGACTCGATTCTGCTTGTTTGAGCTGTGCCATGCTCTTGCTCTTCTTGCTCTTCTTCTTGATGCTGGTTGCGACGAGTCGGACTTGGGTGCCTGCGAGCCCCGGGAGCAGCATGTTGCCGCAGCATGTGCACACGCGGCGCGTCACTGCACCGGGCAGGCGGACGGACGCCGCGCGAGCCAGCGCAAGGAACTCGTACATCATTGTGCGCGCAACCGCAGGCGACGTTGCGCAGACGCTGTGGGCGGCATTCCACAGGTGGTCGAGCCGCGCCATCACTGCTGCGGCGCTGAGCGGATCCGCCGCGACTGCTGCTCCAGCCACCGACGACCACGACGACGACGACGCCATCAACCAAGCCTCTAGGGATGGCCAGATTTTTCTCTTCCAAGCAAGTTAAACTGGGAGTAGTCGGAGTTGGTCGGATACCTGTCGTGATTCACAGAGCAGAGCAAATACAAGGACTGGGTCAAGACTAAGACTCCCTTTCCTTTGGAGCGTTTTTAGGGTTAGTGATGGAGTTCGATAGCGTAGTAAAAAGCTCAGGAGCACTGTCGACCATTTACAGTACGACGACCATCATCATGACTGCAGCTGTCAGCTTCTTGTTTGAGATTTCGGTCTATTCGGGGTTTCCCCCCCCCCTTTTCTCAGCCACATTGTTCTAGATATATTGTTGTCTCAGTCTCTTTTATTCATTCCATGCACGATGGTTCGCATCTGGAAGTCCGAGTCCAAGTTTGACGCGTCGTTTGACGAGACGACGACCGCGTTCTGGGTCAAGTACAGCACTGGTCACCCGCTCACCAAGCACGTCATGTGCTCGGACGTGGTCGACCGCCACATTGACCCAGACACGGGCGTCCTGCACACGACGCGGATACTCGTCAAGACAAACCCAAAGCCAAAGTGGGGTGAAATGGTAAGAGTATGAGTAAGAGCGAGGGTAAGGGTTAGAGGGGTTAAAAGTGGCTTGGCGCTTACTAAAAGTGCAGCATGAAGCAAGGAAATGGTACTTGGAGACTCGTTTTTTTTTTCTTCGTTGAGCTCCCCTTTCTTCGCTGTGGCTCTCCTCATACGTCCCAATCTCAATGAATTTGCAACAGTGTGACCCTCGGGTGAAGGGGGGCGCTTTGGGACACATGGCAAGATCGCGCCGTCCACTCTCTCTCTCTCCCGTCAGCCCCAGATTGTCCCCTCGGCGCTTTACACTCTGCATTGTACTATGAAGCTTGTCTGAAGCTTGTCTTTGCTTGCGACTTGGATTCGAAGCGGGCAGCAGGGGTGGAGCAGGAGAGGCAGCAGTGGTACCAAGACATTCTCTCTCTCTCCCACTCTCTCCCACTCACTCTCTCCCACTCATCGCACTTGGCTCGAACAGCTCATATGGGACGTGCGCCAGTACACGTTCAAAAGTTAGCGCTCGCAGTTGCATTGGCTGACTTAACTTTTGTTTGTTCTTTTGCAGATTTCCGCAGTCACAACCGCGTATATTGTCGAGCGGACAACCGTCGACCCAGTCACTCGCACAATGACGACATTCACACGCAACGTCAACCACAAGCGACTCATGACCATCGAGGAGCGCTGCGTCTACACTCAAGATCCATCCTGTCCAAACACGTACGTTTTGCTTTTGTCTTGGCGGAACTTCCGCGCCATCCTGCTCCTCACTCAGCGTTTGAAAACTCACTCTTTGTGGTTCTTATCATTTGCAGAACTCACTGCAAGACCGAAGCGACAGTCACATCGAACGTCTGGGGATGGGCCGGCACCCTCGAAAAGTTTGGCGTAGATCGATTCAAATCCAACGCCGTCAAGGCACAAAACGCGCTGTCAACAGTCATCCAAATCGTGCGCGACGAAAAGCAACTCTTCAAGCAAGCCGCCGCAGACAAGCGAGCTTCCTTTAAAGCCGCCGCTAGTGCATTATTCGAGTACCGACCTCAACCCAACAGCTCGTCCTGAGCAAAAAGTTGGTCTGCACATAGATCCGCTACGAATGTGGCGGGAGGGCCTTCGCGTCATGAATTTCTTTTTTCTCATCATTTTAAACGAAATAAAACCAAATACCAGTCACTGTACAGCACAGAACTTGTTTTATATTGATACGTCCAATTTTTTTTTTTTGGGTGCTCACACAACTGTGCGGGCCATTTGCTCAACAACGCTGCGGTTGACCAACACGTTGCCAGAAATGGCAGTGAACAGCTTGTCGAGCAACTCGGTGAATGCAGCCGCGGACGAGGTGGGCGAGGCAGTCACATACACAACATTGCCGAGCGGACGAGCGTAGACGCCGAGCTCGCGAAGGCTGGCAACGACGCGCGAGCTGACGGTGGTGGCATTGTAGCCAGCGTGGTCTCCCGAAGACGGCGCCGCCATCGTCACAGCGCACAGTGACCCGAAGGCGACCACGCTTTCGACTTGGGCAAGCTTTGAAATGGTGTCGAGGCGCGCCGGATCCCACTGCTGCTGGAGATGGTCCTGCATGCGGTTGTACGTCGGCAGCTCGCGGTAGATGCGAAGCGCCTCGACTGCGGCGCGACAGCCGACCGGGTGGGCCGTGTACGAGTGCCCGTGAAGCAGCGCATCCGTCTTGGCGTCGCCGCGGAAGGCGTTGAAGATGGCGTCGGTCGCAAGGGTCGCTGCGAGAGGAACAAGACCGCCTGTCAGCAGCTTGCCATAGCAAGCAATGTCGGGCGTGACCCCGAGCCAGCGGCTGGTCGTGGGCACACCGAGCCGGTAGCAGCCGACAAACACCTCGTCGAAAATGACCGGAATGCCACGGCTGCGCGCGGCGCGCACCAAAACGCGCTGGAACAGTGGATCAATCATAATCATGCCGCCAGCGCCTTGGAAGATGGGCTCGAGGACGAGCGCACCAAACGCAGCGGCAGACGCCGAGGTGGGGGGTCGCAAAGCCGTCACACCGGAAACTCCACCACCACCACCATCACCACCACCAGCGCTTCCATCAACATCCACAGGAGCAACCACAGTGTTGTTGAGAGCAGCGGGCGCCGTGTTGCAGGCTCCGTCGAGTGCAGCATTCACAAAGCTCGTGTACAACGCCGCCAACGAGCTCGCGTCGCGTTGCAAGTCAAACGCGGCCTCGGCGTTGAGTAGAGACAGCTCAGAGTCCGGCACTGTGCGAGTAGACTGGGCGACAGGCGACGAAGCAATGTGCTCGGGCAGGACAATTTGCCATTGGCCGCGATACAAGCGCATCGTCGGGGGTGCAAACCAAAGACCACGGCCACGATACCAGTTGTCCTTTGAGTTGAACACGGTGGGATTGGCAGCGTCCATGGTCCCAATCGTGTCTCCGTGGTAGGCGTTGGTAATGCCAATGACCTTGAGCTCAGTCTTGGCGATCTGCGACGCCAGCCCGAGATCGTTGGCGCGCTTGCGAAACGCCATCTTCAGGGCAATCTCCATCGCAGTGGAGCCATCGTCCGAGAAGAAGACGCGCGTAGCCCAAGGAGCGAGCTCGTTGTCTGCTACCACATTGGTGCCGCCGCTGCCGCTGCTGCCCTGGGCGTCGTTGGCGTTGGCGGGCGGAAGCGCGCGCCACCAGTTCGCCGACACTGGCCGATTGACCGCATCCAAAAGCATCTCGGCCAAATCGACGGCAGGCTCGTGCGCATTTTCCGGGAACAAAACGTGACCGTAACGGCCAGCCGCGTTGGCTGCGGCGAGCACGAGCCGAGGGTTGCCATGGCCCACGCCTTGTGTCCACCAACTTCCGCAGGCATCAAACGTTTCAACAATCGTGGGGTTTGCAATAAACCCGGGATCCGCGCCCGCAGGAGCGGTTGGGCCCCTACCAGACTTGCTGGCCAAACCAGACTCGCCATCACGAACCAGCGAAAAGTGGTCGCCATAGGCGCTGTCAATCACGTTGATGGACGACAGCGTCTTGTGCTGGGTGAAGGGCCACCAGATGGACGCAGACGCACGCATGCCAAGGAGGCTGAGACTCTTCCAGCGCAGGTAGTGCTGTTCGCTCAAAAACTGCAGAATCGCAAGCGCCGTTGGCTGGGCGTCCCGCATCCACTGGCGCAAGTTGCGCGTGTCAATTTCGGTCGGGTTGAGCGACGCGCTCGGATCGGTCGCGGCCGGTGTTGAAGAAGAGGCGCCTCGCGTCGGTGGTGGCGAGGCCAGCGTGATGGGCGCAGGACGCGGTGGGGGTGGTGGCAGAACCCAGACGGGCACCTTCATGTGACGGAGCTGCTTTTCAATGGTCTTGTCGTTTTCAAGCTCGCGGTCGTGGAACATGACGACACAAGGGACGTCGTAGCCGCGAAGGCTCAGCGACTCGAACGCAGACAACGTGGCCGAGATGCCGCCCAGCTTGGAGTCGCCAATCAAGATTGCGGGGAGCCGCATCGGACGGAACACGTCTGCCTGGGGCGTGCCGGACGTTGCAGGGGATAGCACGCCGCCTGCCGATTCGACGAGGCACCAGCGCAGCCCGTCTGCTTCGTCGCGCAGACTCTCGCGGAATTGCGTCATTGCCGATGACACCGCCTGGACCAATTGTGCGTCTGTCACGGGTTGCTGGGTATCCTCCTCCATGGCTGCGGCCAGGTGTGGCGAGACTGGGGCGGCGTACTTGAACAGCGTGCGGGCCTCGATCTGCGGCGCAAATCGCGTGACAAACTCCTCGTCCGAGTCCGTGTTGGAGCCCGTCTGGAGGGGCTTGAGATAGAGCACACGCGAACGCGGCTTTGTGGTGCTGGTTGATGTAGATGAAGTTGTGGTTGAAGTTGAAGCTGAAGTTGAAGTGGTGTCAGAGGTGGCTGCGTGGCACAGGGCGGCGGCAATCAGGGTCTTGCCGACGTTGGTGTTGGGTGAGAAGATCTGGTGAGCCATCAAGGCGCGCAGCGATTGCGAGAGTGGCTGCGTCATGGTTGAGAATCGGAGACGTGACTCAGTTGGAGGAGGAGGAAGTTGAGGCAACAGGATCCTTAGACAAAGATGCAGTCGCCTTCGTCTTGTTTTTGTTGGTAGCAGCAGCAGCAGCAGCAGGTGTAGCAGACCAGGATGGCCAGATCAATGCGTCTTCGTTGACGAGTGCGCGGAGTGCTTTCAGGCCTGCAGTCACGAACGGTCGCTGGACGAGCGGTTCCTTCTGTTTCTTCTTCTTCTTGTCCTTCTTGTTGTTCTCCGCGGACGTGTCTGCTTCGTCCGGAGACTCGGATGATTGAGACTCTGTCTTGGACTCTGTCTTGGACTCGGTCTTGGTCTTGGTCTTGGCGGGGTCCTTGCCAATGGCCTTCTTTAGGGAAACCCAGCGCTGGTCACGCTCGTCTCGCTCCTCAAACACGGCGTCTTGGTCGCCGCGGACGAACAGGACAAACAGATCGATGCTTGCCTGCTTCTTGGCGTCGTAGAAGTTGCCCAGACAGGGACCGAGCTCGCCTCGCCAGCCGCTCTCCTCGTGCGTCTCGCGCTGTGCGGCCTGTGCGCTCGTCTCGCCAAAGTCAATCTGACCCTTGGGCACAATCCACTCGCGCGGGTGCGACAGGGACTGAATCAGCAGCACGCGTAACTTGCCAGTGCTCGGGTCGATGCGAATGGGAAGACAGCCGCCCTGTTGCCGCATCCACCGAATGAGTGAAGTGAATGAACCTGAGTGAATGAACCGAGTGCAAACCCTGGCTGACACAAAAGTCCGTGACTCGTCACAAGAACAAGAACAATTAAAAAAAAAAGAATGAACTGAAAAGTTTGGGACGGAATTGCTCGATGGTCTGAGAAGGGAGGAGTTGGGGATGGGTTTGGACGAGATTGTTCCACTCCACTCCACTCAAAGTTCACCACCCACCTCCATTACGATCATCTCTTGCAAGAGCCAATTGGCCTCTACCGTTCGTTCGGGTGGAACCAACGTTACACAGCTTGGGGTTGGAAGCAGTGCCGTCGTTTCATCTCTGATCTGATTTTGAAACCAAGCCCTCCGCTGCTGCTATTTCTCACGAACTTGAAGTTGGCCGAGCAGCTACTCGGATCCTAATGTTGCCTCTGCAACTGTGATATGAACTCGGTTCTTCACCCACCTCTGCTCGACTCAACCATACAATCTGAACGTTGGAAAAACCAGCGTGGAAAATCTCACATTGCTTGTGCTTTTCGTGTTCATGTTGTTACAACTCGCCATCAATCTCCTTCCGCAATGCTCGCGCCTGTCGCAAGAGCCTGTTCTTCTTGGTCGGATCGGTCTCTTGGCTGGCCTGGCGCTCGAGGGTGTCTGCGCGCGACGCCTTGCTGCTGCCGGAACCGGAACCCAGGCCAGACGACCGGCTCGATCCGCGCGCGCGCCGACCGGACGAGGCCGACTGATCGCCAATGCCACGCTCGCCTCCGGGGCAGGTACACGCGTCCTGCTGCGATGCCAAGAAGGAGCTGCAGCCAAAGCCCGAGGTGCTAAACAGGAAAAAGTCCTTGGAGGCGTCGCAGGCGGTTCGGTCCTGGTCGTTGTCGACGCGGTCACAGACCTGGCTCAGGCACTTTCCGAAATCCGAGTCGCACGTGTCGCGCACAGAGTTGCACGTGTGGTAGCAGTAGTCGTGCTCGTCGCAGCACGGCGTGAACGGGAACTTCATGTCCTCGGCGCGGATTGGCAAACTCGCTGGCCCGCAGCCATTCGAGGTCGGCTTGTGGCCCTGCTTTGGCAACGGCGCTGCGCCACTGGGGCACTGGTGCTTGCACGAGCCATCGCCGACGCCCGGCGTGCCTCCCGCGTTCATGAGCGTGGCGAACAGGTTCCCGAGCGGGTCGTCTGCTGCTTGAACTGGGGCAATCACCAAGCTGGTCACCATCAGAGCAGCCAGTGCAGCCAGTGTAGCGAGTGTGTGGATGGGCATTGAAGAAACAGTGCAAGACGATGATGCTGCTGCCGATCGACGCGACGGAGCGGCAGTAATGCGCATTGTATAGATTGTGTTTTGAGCTCTGAGCTGGCAAGTTCGGATTGGATTGGGAACTGGGGTACAAAGTGGAAAAAGGGGGACTGGGCGTCGATGTTGGTTGGGACGACATCTGAGTAAATGTGATGATGATGATGATGATGATGATTGTGAATTTGTTGAATCTGTTCAAAAAGCTGCTGAAAATGTTCGACCAAAGATGTAGACAGTCTGACAGTTGCTATGGTGTCAAATCTCGCTGTGTAGACCGAATGTCAAAGTGGATCAACCAAAACAAACAACCACTTGTATTGGGATCAACCCGCTTGCCAGAACAAAATCTACGAAATCATGCAATGTTTGGTGGCTTGCGAACATCCACACCGTATCGGCGCAACGCTGCAGCCACATCTTCACTTGCTATGTTGCGACGCTCCTTGATGTTTTTCAAAGTCAGCAGAAGAATCGACACGACAACAAAAAAACAATATGTTTGTGACAACATACCCGGTTGCCTCGTCGCTCTGTCCGGATTTGAGAGTGATTGGCGGCGTCGTTGGCCACGTCTGTAACAAACTTTTGGGCCGCAAGTGCGACAATCCGAAGGCTACAAAGGGAAACGAAAGAGAGCACAAATCAGTGATGAAAGTTTCACTTTCGCAAGAAGAACCGCCCCGCCGTTGCCACGTACAGCTTCGGATCCGATGTATTAAACCCGCCACGAGCAAGATAGTATTGCACGACCACATCTGGGATCTGCCACAGGGAACAAGTGAGCAAAACAATCACTGCTGGTGCATTGATTGCTAAAATGGTCCAGAAATCTCCCACCCCCGACTCCCTCGCAGCCTTACCGCTGGTGTAAAGTTGCCCAGATCGCGCATGAGCTCAACGAGTGCCTCAATCTCCGAGATCTGCTCGACGCGGGCCTCTCGCGCCAGACCCTCGAGCGAGTGTCCAAAGGCATTGGGCTGCCCGCCTGCGTCCTGCGAGGCCGATGCACCCGCTGCCCCTGCGCCGGCTGCGGCTGTGGTGCCAGCAGCATCGTCGCTCCGTGACTCTGGTCGTTGAGGCGGCTGCAGTCTGTGATACGAGCGAGGAAGCGCAGGCAGAGAGCGGTCAGAATACGCTTGGCTTTGCTCTCACTCACTCGCGCTCATCCATCCCTCCGAGAGAGCAAAGCATGGCGCACGCATGGTAAAAAACACAATCCAACACAATCTGCATTTACGAAAAGACCGGTCCGGCCGCACTCCCGCCCTCGTCCAAGCGGACTCGCTTGCGTGGATCTGCCATTGATGTGTTGTTGCTTCTGAGAATACCAAGACTGATCCCAATGGAACATTAACATAGCATATAAGCAACAACAAGTACTGTATGGCAAGAATTGAAAGTAAAATATTCAATAAACCAAAAGAAAATAACACACACACACACACGACGCTCACAAAACTCAAGTCGCGACAACAACAAAAAGGCGCTCAGGACGGAACGCCGGTCCGCCGAGCAGGCTCCGACTGAAGATAGGGCACAATGACGGCCAAAAGATGGCGAAGAACAACCTCGGAATCGAGGATGCTGATATGCGCCGCTCGACCAAGCATGGAATCCATGTTCTTGCTGGGAAACTCGTTCATGATGTTGAACCGAACAAACGAGACGTCCCGACGTTGCTTGAGAGGCTCGAGAAGATGGCCCAGCATTTCCATGTACACAGGACCTGACGACAAGCGCGGGGAGCAAAAAAAAATGTGTACACAGCCAAAAAAGAGCGATGGTCAGAATGACATTGGGGGGATACAGTTGGAAATCTGCTCATTCACAACACACAACACACACTTACCAAGCTTGCGATCCTTGAGCGCCTTCGGATTCATTTCAATGCGCGCAGAGTGGTATGGAACATACCGATCCTGCATCGACGCGACCAGCAGCACGTTCGAGAACATGGCCAAGCCTGCCTGCATGCTCAGGCGGTACAGGAGGGATTGGCGAGGATTGCTGCTATCGGCAAGCGCCAGCTCGGCCAGCGACGAGCCCTGATTGCGGTGGAAGGCGCGCATGGCCCGCATGCCCGTCTGCACCGCAGAGCTATCGCCGAGGACAGTCCCCAGGTGTGGGGCGCTCAGACTGACATAGGTGTGCAGCTTGTCGCGACGACACAGCAGCTCGGGACGCGTCAGAGCGTTGCGAATGACAATGTTGCCCAAAGAGTGGCCGACAAAGCTGATGAAGGCCGGCTGCACCTTGACGTGAGCCAGATACTGCTCCAATTCCTTCACAAGATTGTCAGTCATCACTTCAAAGCTCGAGTACGTGTCATTCTTGTTGGAAACGGAGAGGAAGCAGTCAAACGTCGGAATGGTCAGCAGCAACGCGTTGCGGAAGGCGAACAAGTCCACGTCGCTGCCTTCCAACCCATGCACAAACACGACCAAATGCCGCTGGTTGGTCACCGGCGGGACAATAAACGGGTGAGAAACAGAGTCAGAGAGCTGCAGTTCGCTGTGGAAGAAGCCCTGGATGGGCAGCTGTGTCTTGAGCGCCTGGCAGGCGGCGGTTGTTCTTTGGGTTTGACGATCGCGCGCAAGAGTTTCATCCTGCTCGCGCGCATGTTCGTCAAGCATGGAAACGAGGTTGGTCTGACTACCATTCCGCGAGTTCCTGCCACTTTGAGTGCGGCTATTGGTCAAGCTGTGGGAAATGCTCCCAGAGCGTGTTCGAGCAGCCTTCTTGCGCGACTGCGCCAGCGAAACAAGCGAGTTGGACGAGGCGGACAACGAGCGCGATGCCGACTTGTGTGGACTCGACGCAGCGGTATTGGCCACCGAGAGCGCCCCTGTAGGAACATTTCCCATGCTGTTCCGGCGGGCGCCGCCACCATTCGCACGCACTGATAAAGTTGACGAAGACGACGACGCTTTCGGAGGCAGGTCGCCAGGCTCGTCCTTGGCATCGGAATCGGTGCTTCGAGATCGATTCGACGAGAACATTTTGGAAGCCATCGCTCGCAGCTTATCGCGCTTTCGCATCGAGCTCGTCCCAGTCAGTCCCTCGTTGGAGGAGGCCGATTCGTTACCACTTCCAGACATGGCGTCGGTTGGAGAGGAGGGGTGGGAGGCTAGGGAGTAGAGTGAGACTTGCTCGGAAGCGCTTCGGGTCAAGCGACGCTCGGTTGGCGAAGCATCCTCCGAAACCTCAATGCGAGGCGTTTGCGATTGCGGTTGTTGCGACGTTGGTTGGGCGTCAGCCTCTTCGTGGACAACCCCACCGACGGCATCTGACCGGAGAACCGTTGGTGTTTCGGTGTTTGCCAATGCAGCTGCTTCGTCGGCCGGCTGGACAAACGTAGGCGGTGCGTCGATTTGCACAGTCGGCACAGCAGGAGAAGCGGGAAAGAACAACGTCGCGGTCGCGTCCGTCGGGGTGACTTGGATGCTAAACTGCGACTTGAAGCGTTGCAGGGACTTTCGCGTCGAGTTCTTGCGATCCATGCGGCGTGGGCTGCGCTCCGGGGCCAAAGGAGACACTGGGCGGTCGGGTAACGTCAGTTCCACGGGAGCTAAACGTGACGAGGACGTCCCAGGCGAGCCGGATGATAACGACGAGGAGTCGGGCGTGACGGGAATCGTGCTCACACTTGAGGACGAATGCCCATGCCTCATCACGAAAGCACGCTCCACGCTTTCGTTGGTGCTGCTCAGCTCATCCTCTTCGAGTTCGGCCTCGTCCGGAATTTCCTCGCTTTCTTCCGACACCTTGCTCATGTGTCGCTCAAAGCGGACCGCAATGGGCTGCGATTCGGCAACTGGGTGAATGCCCTGCAGGAATTGGTCTTCGAAAATGATGGGCGGGCGCTTGACGATGCCCAACGGATTGAGGAGCTCGTAGTTGGAACGGGTGACTTCGCGCACAAACTCTGAGGTTTCGATCAAATTGGAAAGCGTGGCCATATCCTTGTAGCTGGAGAGGGTTGTTTGTTTTCAGAAACAGCAAACACACCAGATCACCGGTTGAGCGTGAGTGCGATAGATTCCGAATTGGAAACAAAAACGGATCATTTGGCGCAGCACCCTACCTCAAATCGATGTACTTTTCGCAATCCTCGCGACTAAACGTTTGCACAAAGACACGAGCGCGGAGCTGGCCGCGCGCCTGGAGCTCCCCTTGGACAAAGAGCCGCTTGCTCACAAACTCGTCGAGCGCAAAGCACTGCAGAAGCCGTCCCCACAAGGGTGTGACCTAGATTCGGGACGTGGATGACACACTTCGAGGTGAGTAAATCGCCGACACACTGGACGAACGAGCTGTTTTGGGTGTCGAAAACGCACCTGTTCGACGATTGGCTGAAGCGACTCGATGATGGCAATCGCGGCCATGTCTGGCTGTAGCGCACTCTGCTTGCAAAAAAGATAAACCCCCCCCCCCGGCTTCGGTGAGATGACTGTTGAAACCCTCCCGCCCGCGCCACCAACTCGACAACACAAGGACGGACGGACGGACAACAAAAAAAGCCCCAAACGCGGTACGCACCGAAATTTTGGATTTGAACGCCTGCTGCAGTTGTGTCAAGACGAGCTCGTCGGCTGGAGAAACATAGGCGGGCCGCGGTCCTGCCGTCTCGATTGTTGGCAAAATCGAGCTGGCCTCGTCAGAAACGAGCATGGACAAACGGTTGGCAAAAGCCACCGCCGGATCCTCAAACTGCAAATCAGCCAGCGGCGCGTTGGTGAGTGCATCGCGCTCGCCGGGCGGCCGAATTGCGACAAACTGCTTGAAATGCTCTCGCAACGAGCAGTGGCAGGCAACCAGCACAAATGCAAGCTGGGCAAACACGCCGCGCGCATCGTCTTGCAGGGTTTCAGACATTTGCTGCTCCGACAGGGGCTGTTCCTACAATGTGGCAATGGTCCAGTTATGTGTTAGTCTTGGCTCCGAGGCCATCAAGCGAGATGGTGTGACAACAGATTCACGCTTACGCCTGCACTCGAGTCGTGCCCCAGCCCAAACACACTGGCGAGAGTCAATTTGCTGCGGTTGGGCGTCTCGACTCGCTTTCGGAAGAGCCGGAACAGCGATTTGTTGGTCGAACTGCTGGAAGATTGCATGACAGGCCTGTGCAGTCGAAAACAAAGCGAAAAAAAAACCATGCAATCATCTTGAGAGTCTTGAAACAGCACTCCACAACTGCGCAACACTAGATACGGACCTATACTGGAAGCCAACGAGAGTGCTATGAATCGAGACGACGGTACTCATGCAATGCCGCCGATCAAAGTTGACCATTATGCTTTCATTCAGACCTGGGAAGGCGACGCGTCGCAACCGATACGTCCGACGGCAAATCAGCCCCATGGATGCCACCGCATCGGCAATAGCCCTGTGTAAGTTAAGAGCAACGAGAAGCGGACGGCAACAAACGGGCGGTGGAAATGGCACGAGTCAGAACAAACATGAAACCAAAACCAAGAAAACACACACAAAAAAAAAACAAAAAAAAAACCGGCGTTCTGTCTCTCGACGCAGTTGAGCCATCAGACTCACTCAATGTTGTTCGGTTGCGCGCAGTCGGGCTCGGGACCATAGTGCAGATCAAAATGAACACGCGCGATAGCATGCTCGAGATCTTCCTTGGCGTGGGCTGCCGTGAACGGGATGTTCAGCAAAAACACTGCGGCGTCGTTCAGAAGGCGATGCTCGTGTGACTGGGTGATGACCAGCGTTCTGGAAATGTACGATGAAGTCGTCGTTGATGCAAACGGCCGGAAGAAGGACGTTTCACCCGCGTTCAAGAGTTTGTTTTCTGCAAAATAACAAAATCCGGTGAAAACGTTGCGGTGAGTCCAGATGGAGGGATGAAACGTAAAACGTCCATCTCCAACCACCCGCCAGCATGCGGATTTTGTGTAGCAGCCTTTTTGGGATGGTGTATGCGAACATGATTGGCGCACGAACTGAGACCCGTTCCAAACCCCTGGGGCCGCTTACCTCTTCGCTGGCCGAGGAGGGCAAGATCCTCCGGCTTGGCGAGAATCCAATCGCCCTCTTTGTACTGCGGCTGGTGCATCGACGAGGAGGACGGGACGAGGAAGACGTTCGAGTCTGCCGCCGCCGAGGACGTAGCGACCAAGCCGGGTTGCGAATCCTCCTGCAAACCAGCTGGTGCTCCCCCGTCTGCACTGTGGCTGTGGCTCTGGCTGTGGCTCTGGTGCTGCGATGAGCCTGGTGGATGATGATTTGCACCATCTGCGGCTTGCTCGACCAGTTGGACGTCGAGCGAGCTCGGGCTCTCCACCGAGCAACGGATGTGATAAAGTCTGTAGCAACCAAACAACCAAGCAAGAACATGGTCAGGATGCACTTTGTCGCCCGTATCGTATCGTGATTCTTGCTCGTTCACATGCAGTGCAATCAGACGGGGACCCCAATGGACAATGAACGGCGTTGGCAACAGTGGAAGGGGTGGCGAGGCGAGTCCTTGTGTTGGCGTTTTGCAGTGAAATTTCGGGCTGCCACCCGTGCGACCCGGAACGCGATGGGGGGCCAGATTCGCAGCACACGCGCAAAAGGGGGGGGGTGATGTGGTTGACTCACCCGCGCTGTGTGGCGTCGTGGTTGGTCAGCGAGAAGAGCGACACTGCGAGCTGCACTTGAGCAAACAACGCCATGGCTGGAGACCCAAATTTCTGATCCAACACCCCGAAGTCTAGAGCTTGAAAGAAGAAACAAAAAACTGAGTATCACACTACGAAATCACAAACGAGAAAAAGAATGAGCTTTGGACATGCCTTTTGGTGTGCGGAACAGCATCACGGAAGGATTGCTCTGCTTGGTTCAAACTCCAATTTCGAATTCATTCAGGTTCTTTTGGATGATTTGTCCATCTCATGATTCTCAGTCCTCAATTTATTCCTTTTTTCCTTTTGTTTGCTTTCGTTGCCCTATTTTCACAAAGCACAAGAATGAGTGAGGAAGCGACCTCTGGAGAGGCGGCAGGAGCACTGTCAATGTCGACGGAAGCAACAGCTCTGCCTGCTCCCGCTGCGACTCCGTCTGCGACACCAGCGGCCGCGCAGCCTCCCGCGACCATGTTCTCGATGGACCAGGTGCAGGCCATGATTGCGCAGGCGGTGGCTGCAAGGGAGGCAACCATCCGCGCTGAAGTCGAGTCGATGCTCGCCCAGCAGCTGCAGCAGCAGTACCAGCAGTTCGCCGCAGCCACCACCGCCGCAACCACCGCCGCTGCCACCGGCCTGTCGACTGCCGATTCCTCTGCCGTCACCAGCTACACAGCAGCTGCAGCAGCACCATCAAAGCCTGCCCAAGGTGAGCAGCGCAATCAACCCCGCTCTTCTTTTGTTTATTTTTCTTTTATTTTTTTTATTTTATTTTTTTTATTTTTTTTTTTGTTGGGTTTTTTTTTTTTCTTGATAGCAACAAGAAGCGTGCGGCCTTTCTTCTGTCTGAGCTCCATCCCACCTTTCATCTCGCCCCGCTTTTGTAATGCGTGCGACATGAAGTGGTAGTGCAATGGAAGAGGCGAGGGAAGACTTGCCAAAGAAGGGGGGGGGGTTTTCCGCTCGCTGTTGTCTGGGGTTTTTTTCAAACGACCCTGTTGCGGGGTTGTGGGTGAGCACGGAGACAGAGACAGACAGAGACAGACAGAGACAGAGAGAGCACAGACAACGGGTCAATATTCCATTGCATCGATGACCACAGCACAGAGTCAAACACGAATCCAACCATCGTTTGATTGTTGGTTTGGGTTTTTGAATCTTGGTTTTTTGATGCAAATGTTTCATTTCCTCATGCAAAAAAAAAAAAAAAAAAAAAAAAAAAACCTTCCAAACTCCGAAAAATTCAATTTTCCTTTTGCTTTCGTTGTTTCTGTTGATCTTTGAGGAACTCTGTTGCCAAACGATTGACGATGATGCTGTTTGTCATTGCTCCAGTTTTCCCCCGCAAAAAGCGTATGACTCACTTCTCTTGTTTTCTTGACACCCGCTATTTTGGCTTGTTTGTTTGTTTGTTTGCTTCCTTGTTGACGCTTTTGACTCGATATTTCCACTTCACACTCGCGTTTTGGGAACAGATCACGCAGCGAGGACGATGGAGACCGAAGGCGAGGGCATCACGGACGACTCGAGCACAAGCTCATCGACAGAGTCCATTGCGGTCGCGCGGTACGCTGCGGCACAGCAGTCCACTGCCAACCTGGTCTCGGCGCTGCACCAAGTCATTCGCACTGTGGACGGATTTGTCTCGTCCTCGGCGTCCGCCATCCACGCGGGCGGCGCTGAAACCAAGGGCTCGACAACAGACGAAGAAATCGACGACGACGACGATGATGATGATGACGGCGACGACGACGACAAAGCTGGTGGTGGCGAGGACGTCCAAGTCCAAGCAGCAGCGTCAGCAAACTCAAACCGCAACGACCAAACAACTCGAGACACCTCAACAACACCCGCGGCTCTGTCAGCCTCCTCCTCCACCCTTCCGCAACCCACAGACCAACAGCACGCACCTGTTGCGGTAGAGTCGGCAGCGTCAGCGGCAGACACGCCAGACGCCGGTGAAGAAGCGACGCCGGCCTTGACGACCGCCCCTTCGCCAACCAAAGTGGTGACTCGCTCCAGGAAGTCGAGTGTGAGCGGGCCGACCGTACTGGCAAGCACGATGACGGCGTCGACAGCGGCAGCACGGTCGCCAGCGATTGTGGGCGACGGATTGCCTGCGCGTCGGCGAAGCCACCATCGAACAGCCTCCTTGTCCTCGCTTCCCATCTTCTCACAGGGCCGAAACCACGGCGACGGGACGCGCGAGTACGCGTCGTCTGCAATGAACTTGGGTGGTCCTCGGTCGCAAGCCGGGAGCCGCCGCAGCGTGCACGACGCCATGTTTGGCGACAGTGCGTACCTTTCCCAGCGAGAATCTCTGAGAGCCGTCCGAGACTCGAATATTCGCATGTTGACGGAAATTCTGGACGAGCTTGATTCGCGTGCCATTTTGCGTCAGCAGCAAGTGCTGAATGTGCTCCTGCCGGATTCGGAGCCAAAAACGGCCGCCCAAGCCTTTGGCCCAACCGGCAAGCCCATCATCCCTCGCCCCTTGTCCACGACTCACGTGGCGCAACACCGGGACGGCTCCAAGGAACCGTCGCCGTCAGGTTCTCCGCGCGGCTCGCAACATCGCCTTTCCTCCCTTTCCTCGTCGTCGCTCGGCAAACTTCATCATCATCATCAGCGCCAAAGCAGCTTTTCTCGATCCTCAGGGGGCGGGAATGTCGAATTCCGCCGCCTCAGCCTCGGTTTGACCAGTGACGACGAGCAGGCAACTGCTGTCGGCACGCACGGCTCGCTTTCACGATCCAACTCAAACCGTGGCGTGGGCTCGACCAGCGGCTCGCTGTCCAAGTCCAACTCGGCCACCCGGCTAACTGCGGCCGTATCTGCCATCGCGTCTGTCGCAGCAACCACGGCGCCAGTCTCGGTGTCGGCGCGCCCACACGCACGGATTCGTGACGTCCGCGATGTCAGCTCCTCGGACGACTCGGACGATGACACTGTTGGCACCCAACGAAAGCGAATGCACTGGACAGACATGCTGAACGAGGATCCGCCAGAGTACATGATGAAATCCAGGCAGGCCCAGCTGCAGCAGCAGCAAAAACCCCGTCGGGCGTCCGCTGCCTCCCGGCTTGCCAGCAAGGCCCAACATTTGGCGCGCGCCATGACTTCTGGCTCGCGTAAGCAGAAGAGCAAACCCGACCAGGCGGCAAAGGTTCCCAAATCCTCCATGAAGGCGCAACCTCAGGACGCTCCATCAGCGGTGTCGTCGTCTTCTGCAGCTGCGTCCTCGAGCGCGGCTCGTCCAGCACTGTCCTCGTCTGTCACTGCAATTCCGCTCACCACCCCTGCACTCGCGGCTAGTGCTGCTGCCGCTGCTGCTGCACAGCCTGCAACGACGACGACGACAACGACGACGCCCGTGGTAGTGCTGGGATCGTCGCCACAAGCGGCACCCGTCTCCACTCCGTCCACCCCGACCCCAGCAGACCCGTCTGCACCCGACACCGTAATCCCTGCTCAGTCACAACCGCCCCAGCAGCCTTCATCCTCACCGGCATTGCATCTGGTCCCTGCCGCTCCTGCTACGACTTGGAACCTCGTCTCACCGCTGGCCAACCCCTACAGCGGCTCAAGCACTTCGTTGCAACCTCCGCTTGAGGAGTCTGAAGGCCTGCAACACCCCACCCCTGCCATTGCACATCTGCCATCTGATCCGGTGGCTGCGAGCACGCGGCTAGGGATGGCCATTGCTCGGGGCTCGTACGACGTGGACGACGAATCGGAAACGGTTGCGCGACGACCGGGTCCTCAGGCTCGGCCTGCGCGGGTTTTGGACAACCACTATGACAGCTTGAGCAGCGATGGTGACGATGAGAGCGATTACGATAACGACGATGACGACCACCCCAGTGTCAGCAGCCACCTGCGGTCATTCAGCGATACGGAGGTCTCGCACAACTCGCGTCGGCGTCGCCGACTGTTCACGGTGGCCGAAATGCTGGCAGAGCTCGAGCGCGAAGCTGTCTTGCGCGAGCGCATCCAGGCAGCCCGCGACGAAGCCATCGCCAACTCGGTCAGCCTTGGCCTGCCATCCGCGTTCCGATTCCGCGTCGACAATGCGTTTTCCAATGCCATCCAGACCCTTCGTCGTCGGCTGTCGGCTCACGATGCCCACGCGGTAGCATTGCCTCCATCCGTCGACGAACAGGTTAGCACTGAGAACATTGCCATGGCTGCGCAATCGTCGGCCGCGGCGGCACCCTCGTCATCCTCGCGGGATCCCAGCACGTCCACTTTGCCCTCATCGTCTTCTACTTCTGGTGCCGATGTGACGCTTTTGGCGGAAACTACTCCCCCGACAGAAGCCGCCGCCGCTGCCACTGCTGCTGCTGCTGCTGCTGCTGCTGCTGCTGCTGCTGCTGCTGCTGCTGCAGATGAACCCTCGACAGTCCAGGAGATTAACGCTGCCCTGCGGCGAATTTTGTCGGAATCAGACGTTTCCCAATATCGAGACAATGACTTGCGCAATATTGCCAGCATGTTGGAAGAGCTGCGTGTCGCCGAGCTCGAAGCCAGGCAACATGCACTGCTCTACCCGCCGATTCAAGGCAAGCGTGTCGCTACTCCGATGGGCGTCGCCACGCCCGTGGACAAGAAGGCCCTGGACCGCAGGCGGCAGGAGCAGCGTAAGCAGTTTGAGCGCGAACTGGCGATGCGGCAACGGCAAGAGCGAGCGGAGGCCAAAGCGCGAAAGCGTGCTCTGCGTGAAAACGACTCGGCTTCCGGCTCGGCCCACGCCTCTGGAAGTGCAACACCGGCGGAAGGAGATGTGTCTGGCGTGTCCAAGCAAAACATCGTGACTCGTCTCAAGAAGACGCTGCGACGAACGAGCGAGTCGGAGGCTGCGGGCGGCGACGAAGCTGCTGCACGGGAATCCGAAGTCGCCAACAAGAGTACGAGTGCGCTTGCAGCTCCTGCAGCTGTTGCAGGTGATACTACCGCCCCAAGCACACGACCCGACACTTCCGGTTCGGTCACCCCCATGTCTGCAAGCTCGGTACGCTCTTCGGGAACCGCCACTCCCATCAGCCAGTCGCAACAAGCGGCAGCAGAGAAAGTTGCCGCCGACAAGGTTACCACAGAGAGCGCTCCTGTTGTCACCGACGGCGACGCTCCGCTGCGCACTGCGTCGTCTGTCGACTCGGTTGCAAGCTCTGAACGCGACGACGACGTCCCGACCAACTTGGTCTCCTCCAAGCCGGTCACCACTGCAAGGGCGCCCCGACGCTCGAGCACGTGCAACATGACGTTTGAGGAAATGCTCACTGATATGCATCCCGAGGACGAGGCCCTGACTGCCAGCAACCAGGACCTGTACCGTTCCTACCGCCAGCACCTGTACGAGCATGTGATGGCAAACTCTACGAATCGCCTTGATTCTCGGTTGGGCCCGGAGGCAGCGGCCTTTGCGCGTCGTGAAAAGGATCTCCGCGATCTCGAAGAAGCCGAGCAGAATGAAACCCAAAAGCCGAGCTTGGTGGGGCGTCTGTTGAAAAAGTCCAACAGCAAGGGCTCGGTCGTTGCTCATCAAGTCGATCCGCCCAAGGAACCCGCAAAGTTGAAAAAGTCCGGCAGCAAGGGCTCTGTTGTCAACTATCATGTTGCTCCCGCGACCGGAGCCCGCGGCGGCTCGCGCGTGGCTCAGCCGGACGAGATGGATCCCGAACTGACTGCCATCACGACTGCCATGGCTCAAGTCGACCGCAGTGCCCAGGGGATCATGATTGATCAACTGGGCGACGACCAGCTCATTTCTCTTGCCGAGATGATTGCGGAACTAGACGCGCGGGCTGCGCTTGCCGAAGGAATTGCACGCGAACGCGAAAAGCAGCGCCGTCGGTCTGTTCAAGGCATCTACTCTGCCATTCGTGGCAAGTTTGTGCGAAAGGAAGGCAAGGTGCCCACCATTGCACTGGCTGCCCAGCGGTACGAGGCCGAGCAACACCGCAAAAAGTCCCTGGAAGCAACGAACGCCATACAGCTCGACAGTCCTCCTTCTTCAACCGCCGAGCCCTCCAGTCATGAGCCTGTGGTCTCCATCTCGGCCAGCAACGTGGTCGGCGCCAACGCGGCCTCTGGTTCGTCACTCCAGAGCACATCTACACCCATTGTAGCCGTCACAGTGACGCCCACATCTCCAGTTGCTGCTGCTGCCGCTTCTGCTCCTGTTGCTGCTGCTTCCGCTCCTGCTCCTGTTGCTGCTGCTTCCGCTCCTGCTCCTGCCCAGGCCGCAGCCAGTGATAGCGACAGCGACGTCGACGACGGCATTCGAGATCAAGACTTGCGCAACCTGGCCGCCACGCTCCGAGAGCTCGATGCCAAGTACGAGCGCATTCAGCAGGATAAGGAACGAAGGCGCCTAATGCGAGAGCAGGAGGAGCTGCTTCTGCAACACCAGCAGCAAAGCAAGTTGTCGCATCGTCTGGCGTCGAAAGGCAAAAAGCTCGTGTCGGTTTTCAAAATCTCCACGGCCAACACGAGCGGAGACCTCAACAGCCAGAACTTGCTGAAGCCGTCAGACCCCTCTCTTCCCGACGCTCCGACTCCTCCAGTCTCTCCTCGACACAACCTTGTCGGCCAGCGCAAAAAGTCGCAATCCCCACCCCACAGCCCTCCACCAACCAGCTACGTTCCGCCCGCAACCAGCAGTTTTCCGCTGCTCTCCCCTGTGCGAGAAGCCCCGCTTTCGCCTCGTGGCGACGAGTCCGTGTCGCCAACCTCCCCGACCTCCCCAGGATTTCCCGCATCAGAAGCCCGGCCTCCGTCTCAGAACGGCCTTTCCGCGCCGCCCGTGCGACGCTTGACTCTGGTTGCCGAGGAAGGAGCTGGGCGCAGTTTGGATGTTTGAGGGGTACCAACAAAAGGCGTTCTCTTTCCCTGTACAAAAAAAAGCTCGAGTTTTCATGATTTTGTTTTCTTCCTTTTTTTTTCTTTTCGTGCTTCAATCAGTCTTTCTTTTTCTTTCATTTCTTACATCCTTTTGAAGTTAGCCCGGCGCTTGTCTATGCGTTGATTCTCGTGAATTGAATGAGCAGTGCTGTCACCCGTGTTCACAATTCGCCACGCTGGTTTCACAAACGCCCGTTGTTTTGGATTTGTGCTTTGGCACTCGTCGCTGGAATCTACCGAGGCTTGCAAATGAATCATCGTGTGATTACTCGAGCTCTTGTTGGCCTTGTTGCGCTCGCTCTAGGGGTCTATCTTCTTGCATGCGCAGGTACAGACGTGTTTCAGGTGTTGGTGCAGTGAAAAAACATCCCAAGATCAACGCTCCTCCGAAAACCCGTTGTTTGTTCTGCATAGGTTTGATGATGGGGGGATGTCGACTCACCGGTGCCGTTCTTGGCTTCGTGATGCATCCAAGGCGTGTGGGAGGCAACAAGTGGGGTGAGCTTTGTGGTGGGAAGAGGCGATCAAAGTGAAGCGTCTGCCGAAACAAAACTTCCTACTGTTTTGTGTCCGGGTTTTTCTTTTTGTCCATCTCGCTCGCTTCACGGCTGCCTCTCTCGCCACTTTACACGCTGTCAACTCGAATCCAGTCAAAGTCCATCTCACGCATTTCTTTTTGCTGTTGGGTTGATTGCTGATGTGTTTTCGCACCCTCGTGCAGCGCCGTATTCTGCGAACGAGTCGGTCGCGACTGCGCTTCTCAGTGACCCTCAAGCTCCAAATTTCGCACACTTGGCAAAATCCCGGGCGCTTTCAACAATGAGCCAACAGCAGTCCGTGCCTTTGAGCAGCAACACATCCGAAGTTGAGGAGATTGGCCGCGCGCATGCTCGTCCGAAAAAGGTGCACCACATTCAGCTCAATGAAGTCGTAGATCAAACCTTCAACGACACGGCATCATCGTTGCCAATGGACAAGACAACCTTGGCGAGGGGTTTTGTCAACAGTCACATTTTCCAAGGACTTTGTGGTGGCAAAGTGGCTAGAAGCAAACACCACGCCCTCTTTCCCAGATTCCCGACCGTCAAGAGACGTGTTGCTTCACTTACGGCGGACTTTGCAGACGATGAATACTTCCAGCGCGTGTTTGGCTTTATTGTGCCCAAGGTCACGGGAATGTACAGGTTTGCGGTCGCGTCTGACGACACCTCCGAGTTCTGGCTAAGCACGGACAACCTTGCCGAGCACGAGCGCCTGCTGTGCTTTGTCGGACGACCAGAGGATCCAGAAAACGAAGTCTGGACCCATCCTGGCGATTACAGCCGGTATTCTTCTCAAATATCGCAGCCTGTGCACTTGGATGCCAACCGCGCGTACTTTATGGAGCTTTTCCACAAGCAAAGCGGTGGAGGGGCGCATGTCTCGGTGGCTTGGCAACCTCCCAGTGAGACCGAATTTGCAGTCATCGAGAAGGAATTTCTGATGGGCTACGAGAATGGTACGCTCGCTCGTCTCTGAAAGTGTGTGTGTGTGTGTGTGTGTGTGGGACGAACAGACGAACGGAAACAATTGACCAATTGCCCTCCTCGGCTACGTTGTGGTACTTGCCATTGTGCTGCTTTTGAATTCCAGAGCTGGATGAGCTTCACAGTGCCACCGATGGCCACGATCATGGTGCAGCAGCAGCGCCGCCTTCGCACCGCCACTACTTTGAAGTGGAAGCTGGCACGGAAATTTCCCCGTCTCCCGCGATGGACCCTCGAACAGAGTTCTGGCGCATTCCACGTGTGCCACCTCAAGTGACCCTTCATGTCCTCGAGACGTGCGAGTATCATCCGAGCTATCTCGCCAATCGGAAACTCAATCGCTACGAAGGAGTGTCGATGGTGGAAGTTTCGGAAGTGTTTCCTGACGATTCGACCGGGTTACTTTTCAACCAACAGCCGGAAAGCGCCAACCCACTTATTCCGACCGATCAAGCCAAGGCAGTAAGACGGTGGTTTTTTTTTCTGTTGTCTGATTGGAATGGCCGAGGCCATGCACTCATGTGTGTGTGCTCTCTCTCTCGCTCTCTCTCTCTGTCTCGAACTCTCCGTAGATTGTGGTCGAGTACCTCGATTTGCTCAACGCACGGCGTCCAAACGATACGCTCGTGTTAAAGCGAGTGGTCAACATTGTCAACAAGCGGGACCGCGCTCGCGGTGCGCTGCGGACACTTTTGGAAATCGACGTGGCACCGTTGCACTCCCCGGACAAGGTGCAGCGACTGTCTCAATACGTGTACCGGCCGTCGGCTGCCGAGGAGCTGTGCTACCCCAGTGGGATGGTGTGGAATGCCACCGCAACCATTCATCTGGTCATTCCTGTGAAAAACCAAGTCGCGTGGGTGGCGCACCTGATTGAGAATCTCGAAGCGCTGTGGATCGAGACTCGCGACGAGCACGTGAATCTTGTGCTTGTTGACTTTGACTCGACCGATGGCGACTACGAGGCAATGCTGCGGCGCAGTCGCATCCCGCACTACACGTTTGTCCGCAAAACGGGCAACTTTGAGCGCACAACGGGCATTCAGGCGGGTGTCGACACCGTCCAGAATGCCAACGACATTGTCTTTACGTGTGATCTGCACCTCGACATTCCCGCGACGTTGCTTGACGACATTCGCAAGCACACAATCGCCTCGAAGCAGGTCTATGCGCCGCTCGTGGTGCGACTCGGATGCGGTTTCACCCCTGCACACCCGAACGGATTTTGGGAGCATGCTGGATACGGATTGCTGTCAATCGTCAAGCGGGACTTTGACCGCATCGGAGGCATGAACACTCGCGAATTTGGCGACAGATGGGGCGGTGAGGACTGGGAGCTGCTTGATCGGGTGCTGTCTGCCAACCTCGAGGTGGAACGCTTGCGCCAGCCTCGGTTTTACCACTTTTGGCACTCTCGAAAGGGCATGTGGTCTGGGACGGCATGAATGGTGGGTTGTTTGTTTGCTTGTTGTTTCGCAAGCTGCAGTACTGGTCAGGGTCAGGCCACATACGGGCCTTGCGCACTGTGGTTTTTGTTGCACATCTCACCGCCTCCCCCACCACCACCTTCAACCAAACGAATAAACCATCGACACAATGTGGGCCAAGAAGAAAACAAGTGAAATTTGAATTTTTTAATTGTTTTGTTGCTTTCTCGCACGGACATGGGCGACGAAACGGGTAAAACAACTAAACGCCCATCAGTCAGGACACAGGATCAGACGGACATTTACTTGCCCTTGCCCTTGGGAGCGGGGGCAGCGGCAGCCTTAGCGGGGGCAGCCTTGGCGGGGGCAGCGGCGGCCTTAGCGGGGGCAGCAGCCTTAGCGGGGGCAGCGGCAGCCTTAGCAGGAGCAGCGGCAGCCTTAGCGGGGGCAGCAGCGGCCTTAACGGGGGCAGCAGCGGCCTTAACGGGGGCAGCGGCGACGGGGGCCTTGATGCCACGGCGCTTGTTGATGAGGGCGTCGCGGGCAGCCTTCTGGCGCTGGGCAATGAGGGTGGTGTACTCCTGCTTCTGTTGCGCGGCCTTGGTGGCACGGGCAGTCTGGAGAGCAGCGCGGTGGCGCTTGCGCTGGAGGGTAACCGAGGTCACGAGGCGCTGGATGCGGGGAGCCTTGGTGGTTGGCTTCTTGCCCTCCTTCTCAATCTTGCGGCGGATGACGTACTTGCGGACGTCGTCGTCCTTGGACAGGTTGAAAAGCTTGCGGATGCGCGAGGCACGCTTGGGGCCAAGACGGCGGGGCTGGGTGACATCGGTGATGCCAGCAAGCTCCTGCTCGCCCTTCTTGACAATGACAAGGTTGAGGGTCGACAGGTTCTGGTCGACAATGCAGCCGCGGACGGACTTGCGCTTGCGCTCACCAGCGCGGCGAGGGCGGTAAGTCTTGTGGCCTTCCTTGAGGAGCAGGCGGACACGGCCGTTGGTGAGGACACCCTGGACCATGGCGAAACCCTGCTTGTCGTTGCCGCCAGAGATGCGGAAGACATAGCCCTTGAACTCGTCACCGAGGAAGTCACCCTCGACCTCCTGCGAGATGCGCTTGTCGTAGAAGGGGCGGCTGTTGAAAGGCGGAGGCAAAGAGCGAAGAGAAGAAGAAGAAAAAATGAGAAACAAACAACAAAAAAAAAAGCATGCCACGATGGACTACAAAGAAATCAAACCCCAAAGAAATTCCCCCCCCCTGCGCCTCGCACGAGTGGCGCCTGCGCTGTCGACGGGCGATCGAATATTGCTGAAATACGCTACGTGCTGGCACGGACAAGGCGATGGAAGCGAGCCAAGCCACGCAGCAGGACTCTAGAGATCTCGCATTGCCAGCTCCATCCAGAGAACGGAATCGCCCCATTCCCGTGTTCCCCTGCCCCTCCAACTGCCCTTAACACTGCCCGACTGAATGAACGTCTTCTCAATCATTATGCCGAACAGGAAGCGGAGGCCCCTCCCCTTCGAATGGACGCCGACGCCAACAAAATAATCGAAAAAAAAAACCAACGAAAAAAAAAAACTTACAGCTTCTTCTCGTCCTCAATGGTGATGGACTTCTGCGAGCCGGTGGCCGGGTAGGAGATGTTGAGCTGTTCAATGCCAAGTCAAGGACAAGGCGGCAAAGGGAGCAGGAACGGGCAGGACGGCAAGGGGGAAACAAAAATCGGTGAGCGCCTTGGTCGCACAAAACAGCCCAAAAGCCCTTTCGCCATCCCTCGTCCCTCCACTTTGCACGGCCGTCCTGGCGCCATCCGGCCGTGCAGCAGCCCCATCCACGCCCCAATCCGATGTTGCGTATGAATCTGTATCGGATTCTGTTGAGAGACGGACCTTCACCATTCCGGAACAAAAATAAAGAGAGAGCGATCACTGAAGCGGGACGGAAATGGGTTGAACTTTTTTTTTTCGGTTTTGATTTTTTTTTTTTTTTTTTTCAGTTGGTTTTGGATTTTGGCTGAGCTTTTGGCTGAACATTGCTTTTGCCAACGCTCCCAGCAGGGGCCTCCTGAAGCTTTATCATTAGAAAGCTTCCATTTTTCATTTGCAGGGTCTCTTTTTGTTTTTCCCCCTTCTACTTGTTTTGGTTGGGATGAGTGTGAATGGAAAATCATTGAAAAACGATCGATTCAGCACTTTCGTCTTCCAATTTGCTGCGTGTGGACGTTGCTGCTGCCACCCACCAACGCATCAACAACCGCATGGCTTGCAATGCCAATTCCATGCCCAGACACACCTCAGTCTGCTTTTGTTGCGTTTGGATTGTGATTTTGTCGGTGTTGCAGCGTTGATTGTGGGGCAAACGACACAAACACCTGAACGCATCCCCAAACCCGCCTGCACCATACACCTACACACACAAAACACTCCCGACCCACGTTACAAATTCAGCATGAGCGGCAACGAGCTGAGCACCGCGGACGCTTGCGATCAGTTCTCCGACAAAGTCCAGCTGGTCGATCCTACCATCCAGTGGCGGTGGTTTGGCCAGAAGCGGGCCATTCGCGGCTTTGCGGCAACCGTTCGGTGTCTCGAGGACAACTCGAAAGTGCGCGCAACCCTTGAGCAGCCGGGCAACGGCCGAGTCCTGGTCGTGGATGGCGGCGGCTCCTTCAACTGCGCGCTCGTCGGCGACCAGCTTGGCCAGCTGTGCATCACCAACAACTGGGCTGGCATTATTGTCTACGGTTGCATTCGCGATGCAAACGTGCTCAACGCCATGGACGTCGGCGTCCTGGCGCTCGGCACCAATCCTCGCAAGTCAAACCGCGCCAATCGCGGCGATTGCCAGGTCCCGGTCACCATTGGCGGTCGGGAGTTTCTTCCCGATGCGACGTGGGTGACGGCGGATGGCGATGGCATTCTGCTCTCGACCAGTGCCTTGTGATGGGCTGCGAACTTTTGTTGTTGTGTGTGTGTTACTTGTTTTCGAAGAGTCAAAATCTTGTGGTCGTCTGAACATTTTCCAATTTCAAAATCCAAATTTCCCATTCATGCACATCAACAAAAGGCCCAGTCTTCCATTCTTTCTGCTTCACTCGGCTGTTTTTCGTGAGCACTAGTCAAACAAGTCTCTCATTCTCTTTGTCTCTCTCGTCTCTCTCGCGTCGAATTTCGTTCGGTTGGGATGGCGGACGCGGGCCTCATCTACGAGGAAATCCCGACCGCAGCAGCAGCGACCACCGCCGCGACCGCCGCCACGGCCGTAGAGCATGGCATTTACGACACGCTGCAGCCACGTCACGGCGAGGCCTTGTATGACGCTCTAGAGGCGATGATGGAGCCAGCGCGGGCGGCTGCTCCTCCTCCAGCTGCTCCACTCAGCAACAAGTCGGTCAAGAGCACCACCACCAGCCCAGCGCCGTCTCCACCAACCAGCAGGCCGAGCAGAGGCCCGTCCCCTGCCCACGCCATCGCAGCCATGAATACTGCTCCACAGCCGCGTGCGTTAGCAGCTGTGCGTCCGACTTCCACTGTGGCGGGCCCCTCCCAGCCACAGCAGCAGAATCTGCACACCTTTGTCCCACAGCTGTTCAAAACACCGCGGACGTGCTCAATGTGCAACGGCGTGCTGTGGCGCTCGGCCATGTTCTGCAAGGGTATGTTTTGAGTTGTTCATTGCTTTGACTTGTTAAGTGTTTGCTTTGGCTTGGCTTGGCGCGGTAAAGAAAGGCGGGAGATTTCCTTGCCGCTTTTTGATGGGATTCACGTCCCTACGCATACACACACACACCCCTCCAAACCCCAAGTGTGCTTGGCTATGAACGGAATCCCTCGCGACACTCGGAAACCCCATTGTGATTTCCGTGTCCAGGTGTTTGGTTGTGCCACTCGACGATGCTTTCACGAAACTCAATGCTAACCTGCCAAATTTGAATCATTCTTCCCCCTTTGTGCGACAGATTGCGACTATGTCTGTCATACTAAGTGTGAAGTCAAGGTATGCAGCCGCCGTTCTGCCTCCATGCAACAGCATTTTTCTGTTTTTCTTTGCGTGGTTGTGGAGTGGTGGAAAAGTGCTGTCCAATCTAAAACGATCAACAACCTTTGCCATTCTTTAGGTCCTCACCGGCTCGGATGCGGTCTGTCGAGGAGGAGGAGTTGCACCTAATGGGACAGGACCGGTGCTCCCATCGACACAGATACGCTCGGGCAGTCGCCCTTTCTCGATCTTTGGCCGGTCGTCGACGCTGTCCTTCATGTCCCCCGAAAACTCGAACGAGGTACCATACCATGCTCTGCTCAGGCTAATGGTTGTGTTTATTTGTGGGGCGCGGTGTTGCTTTTTGGCTGGCGTATGCTCACTGCTGGTCTCTGGGCACGCCAGGTTCGTTCTGTGCTCGACGAGCCCGAACCTAGTAACGGCTCCACCGCCGACACAGGTGAGCTCAGCAAAACAATTCAAAAGAAGACCCCTTCTCTTGCATGACTATGACCTGATTCTCATCGCCAACGAACGCTGTGACTCTTGGCTTTCAGGAAAATCGTTCGTTGCTCGTGACTCGTTTCGGAAACGGCCTTCGACCCTGATTTCGTCCATTCGCTCCGCAGTCTCAAAGCACGTCCATTTCTGTGTCTCTCTGGGGAGATGTGTTGTTGCTCTTCTGCTTGCGTTTTCTTACTTGTCTATGGCTGCATAGGAATCGTAATCGGTTTGTGACGGAAGATTTTGATCTGGATCTGACCTACATTACGCGGAACATTATCGGTATGATTGTCTTTTTGTTTGTTTGTTTGTTTGTTTGTTTTTGATGCGAACAGGGTGCTCGCGTTTGTGCAGCATCCTTCTTTGCAACTCACCTCTTGGGGACGGGATGCAAATTTTCAGCAATGTCGTTTCCTGCGACTGGTTTGGAATCAACCTACCGCAACCACATGAACGACGTCGCCAAGCTTCTCACGGAAAAGCATCCAGGACGATTTCTGGTTTTTAATCTGTCCGAGAGAGGCTACGACATTTCCAAGCTCGACAATCAGGTTTGGCTCGAACAGTTGTTGCCTGTTGCACTTTTGCAGTTTCCACGCCGAATGTTCCGACTCGATGAAGCGCTCACTTCGTCTCTTATTGCAACCACATAGGTTCTGGACTTTGGATGGCCAGATCACCACGCACCTCCGCTCGATTTGCTCTTTGCCATTTGCAAATCGATGCATTCATGGTTGAAATCCGCACCCGGTCATGTTGTGGTCGTGCATTGCAAGGTGGGTGTTGCTGTTTTGTGGATGATTGTGGTGCTGTTTGCTGATCGCCTAGTCACCGCTGGTACTGATCTCTGCGATGTTGCACTTCAAGGGTGGGAAAGGGCGTACTGGCACAGTCATTGCAGCCTACATGAACTACTGCCGGCTTTTCGAAAGTGCCGAAGACGCCATGGAGTTGTTTGCAATGAAGCGATTCGTGAATGAAAAGGACGGAGGCATCACACAGCCCTCCCAGCGACGGTGAGTGTTGAATAGTCACGAGGATATGGTTGGTCGTTCTTTTCGTCTGTTGATTGATTGGAACCCCCATGGATTGATTCGCGCGCAACAGGTTTGTCCATCTCTTTTCCCAAATCGTGACAGGAGAAACACAACTCGAGGAGCGCTCATGCCCGCTCGAGCGCGTCATTGTTCGCGGAATCCCGAATTTCGATGGCCGAGGCAATTGTCGGCCGGTACTTCGCATCTATCAGCGCTTCAAGCTCATCTACGAAACTCCTGCAGAAAGCCTGCGGTATGGGGATGGGAGATTGGATGTTTGCAGCTGTTGTCCGGTTGTGCTGATTATTGGCCTTTTTTTCCTTGCTTTGTTTTTTTGTTGTTTTTTTTTTTCTTGCTTTTTTTTTCTTGCTTTTACTACCCTTTTTGTTGATCGTAGTGTATTCCATGCGGACCAAGCCTTCATGTTCTTTGAGTTTGATGAACCCATCATACTGCGGGGCGATATTTTGGTGAGAGTTGAATTCGGGCGTCTCGTTGTTCGTGTCGTTGGGTGGTTGTCTCACTTTTTGGCTCTGCTTTTATTTGTTTTTTCTCGTTCTTGTTCGAAATCAACCGCCGCTAGATCAAGTGCGTGCACGTGAGCACACTTGGCGTGCGGGAAACCATCTTTCGCTGCCAGTTTCACTCTACCACCGTCGACAATCATTTCGTGCGCTACGACAAGAGCGACCTGGACGATGCCAGCCGAGACAAGCGCTTTCCTGACTTTGGCTACGTCGACTTTGTGTTTCGCGCCGACGGGCATCAACATGGTGCCGACCAGCAAGCCGTTGACGCGCGGCAATCAACCACAACGTTGGTCTCGGACCTGCTACAGTATGAAGCCGAAATCAGCGGAGCTCAAGTGGCTGCACTACCCGTCAGTCGAGACTCTACAACGGCGGCTGGGCCGCCGTCTGTTGTCCCGTCGAGAGAAAGCCCAATAAACCAAACCGCCGCCGGGGAGGTCCGACCTCGCAAAGCGAAACCGGTGCATGTTGTTGAGGCCTTGCTACACAAGAGCCCATTCGAGGTTGATTCGATTGTCAACTCTTACCGGACCAACAGAACCGAGGAATCTCAGCGATCGTCAATGATTGCAAGCGCGCCGTCGTCTGCCGCGTCCTCCTCGCAGGTCCGCCGACGGAAACCGCTCACTCATGCCGCCTCGAGCGACAGCGCGGATGACGCCATGCGCTCGCGTCGCCTCAGTGTGCGCGAATTTGCTGCAACAGTGAGCCCCGCGCCTGAAACGCCTGGCAACGACGAGTCGCTCATTTCGGTGGCCGATCTCGCCGCGTCCGCGCTCGCTCATGTGGGTGGGATGCAACTCTTCCATGACATGGATGCCTATCACGATTCGCAGCGACTGGAGCAAGAACACCAGCAGCAACAGGCACAGCAACAACAACAGCAGCAACAACAACAGCAACAACAGCAACATCAAGCGGCTGGATCACCGCCGAGCTTGCGCCGCGGACTCTCGGAGAATCTTGGGCCATTTTCAACTGCGGCGCTGTCAAACTCCTCGATGCAGTCCGGTCATGCCAGCAAAATAACCTTCGAAGCGGCCACGGAACCGACCTACGACGTTCTGACGGGAAATGGCATCAGTGAAATTCCTGCCGTTGTTGATGACGTCGCGCTGGACGCGCTCATCGATCGACTGGAAACCACGCTGCCAATCCTGCGGCAACAGCAACAAGAGCGAGAGTCTGGTGAATTGCACGGCTCGCATGGGGCGACTGGAGGCGAGCAGAAACGCCAATCGGACGCGCTCGAACATCAACAGCTGGTAGAGGAGCTCGTGACGCTCGCCTCGCAGGCCACAACACCGTCCCGGCCTACAAGCTATGCACACGTCCCTGGCGACAGTGGCGGTGTCGGTGGTGGTGGCGGCGGCGGCGGCTCTCCTCGCAGCACAGCAGCGGCGGCGATAGCTGCTGCGCACGACACGCAGCAGCGACTGAGCAGCGTCACCATGCTGCTCGAGCAGCTTGCGTCTGTTGAAAGCGTCAAGAAAGGCCCGGCTGGTTCGCGCATGTCTGACGAGTTCAACACCCTGGTCGATTCCTTTGCGACAATTTCCCGCTACCTGGATCGCGCCGCCAATGCGACCAAACTAGCTGCGGAAGATGTTCGAGAGACGGATGATTGAGCCTCGGTTGGTGTTTAAGATTGTTTTCGTGTTTTGCTGTTTTGGTTTTCGTGATCTTCCAAAAACAACCCCAAACAAAAGAGTTGATTAGATTGTTCCCTCAATGTGTCGCATTGCCATGCTCACCAGCTTGTTGCGGACGCTTCGGGTATGGTTCAAGATGCTTCTAGAACGAGTAGGAAGCATCTAGGCTGGTCTTTGCGCAACAGCTCCCAATAAGGAATCGAAGGGCCGCGATGCGCGTGGAAGAGACTGGAATCTTCGATTTTTCGATTTTTGGTATAAAAGGCGAATTTTTGGCAGAGTTTTCCTGTCACTCTTCTTTTTTTGCAACAATCAAAACTTTCTCCTCTCTCTCAACATCAACACTCTAACGCATCAACAATGCCTTCTGCTACACGCAAGTCACAAGCCATCGGCATTGACCTTGGCACGACTTATTCTTGGTAAGCCATCTGCGCTTTTGTTTTTTGGTTTTGTCGCTCTTTCTGTTTCTTCGTTTTCGTTTTCGGACGTCCCTTTCTGGCTCGGCCACCCGTGGGCTGCAAATAGGCGCACCGTTTGTACAGTGTGTCCTGTTGCATTATTTGCTCAGCTTTTCGTGCGAGGTGTCTATTCCTTTGCCATCGCGCTATGCACCGGCAAGCGTTCTTTTTGGCTTCCACGACATTCTGTGTCGTTCTTTGGAGTGGTTAACTGCGCGCCCCTCCCCCTTCCTTCTCCCCCTCCTCATCAACCTCCCTTCTCCTTCATCGATACTTTATTTTCACTCTGCCTGTTTGATCAGGACCGCAATAATTTTGTTTGAGGTGCTTTTGCTCACTTTTCTGTTTCTTTGCTGCGTTCATTTGACTGTTTTGGTTTGCTTCTGATTTCAATTTCACAGTGTCGCAGTGTTCCAGCACGGCAAGGTCGAAATTATCGCCAACGACCAGGGCAACCGCACTACCCCGTCGTATGTCGCCTTCTCAGACACGGAGCGCATGATTGGCGACGCCGCAAAGAACCAAGTGGCCATGAACCCCGAAAACACCATCTTTGACGCCAAGCGCCTCATCGGCCGTCGCTTTGACGACCCTGCTGTCCAGTCAGACATGAAGCACTGGCCCTTCAAGGTGCTCAGCGAGGGTGGCAAGCCAAAGTTCCAGGTCGAGTACAAGGGCGAGCAGAAGACCTTCACACCCGAGGAAATCTCCTCGATGGTGCTGCTCAAGATGAAGGAGACTGCAGAGGCCTATCTCGGCACGACCGTGACCGACGCCGTTGTGACCGTCCCCGCTTACTTTAACGACGCGCAGCGCCAGGCCACCAAGGACGCTGGCACGATTTCCGGTCTGAACGTTCTCCGCATCATCAACGAACCGACCGCCGCCGCTGTTGCGTACGGCCTCGACAAGCGCGGCAGCTCCGCCAAGGAGCAGAACATTCTCATCTTTGATCTCGGTGGCGGCACGTTCGACGTGTCCATTCTGACCATTGACGACGGCATGTTTGAGGTCCGCGCCACCGCTGGCGACACCCACCTTGGTGGCGAGGACTTTGACAACCGCATGGTCAACCACTTTGTCGAAGAGTTCAAGCGCAAGCACAAGAAGGACTTGGCCTCGTCCTCGCGTGCGCTTCGTCGCCTGCGCACGGCGTGCGAGCGTGCCAAGCGCACCCTCTCGTCCTCGACCGAGGCTTCGGTCGAAATTGACTCGCTCTTTGAGGGTGTCGACTTTTACACCAAGATTACCCGCGCGCGCTTTGAGGAGCTGTGCGCCGACCTCTTCCGCTCGACCCTTGCCCCCGTGGACAAGGCCCTGAACGACGCCAAGATGGACAAGAGCAAGATTGACGAAATTGTCCTGGTTGGCGGCTCGACTCGCATTCCCAAGGTCCAGAAGCTGCTTCAAGACTACTTTAACGGCAAGGAGCTCAACAAGAGCATCAACCCCGACGAGGCTGTCGCGTACGGTGCCGCCGTCCAGGCTGCCGTCATCACGGGCGACAAGCACGACACGCTCCAAGACGTCGTTCTTGTCGACGTGGCCCCTCTCACGCTCGGCATTGAAACTGCCGGTGGTGTGATGACCGCCCTTGTCAAGCGCGGCACGCGCATCCCGACCAAGACCTCGCAGGTGTTCTCGACGTTTGCCGACAACCAGCCTGCCGTCACCATCCAGGTGTACGAGGGCGAGCGCGCCATGACGCGCGACAACAACATGCTCGGCAAGTTTGACTTGACTGGCTTGCCCCCGGCGCCGCGCGGCGTGCCCCAGATTGAGGTCAGCTTTGACATTGATGCCAACAGCATTCTGAATGTCTCTGCCGTCGACAAGTCCACCGGCAAGTCCACCAAGATCACCATCACCAACGACAAGGGCCGTCTGTCCAAGGAGGAGATTGACCGCATGGTTGCCGACGGTGAAAAGTTCAAGAAGCAGGACGACGAGCAGCGCGAGAAGATTCAGGCCAAGAACTCGCTCGAGGGCTTTGCCTTCCAGGTCAAGCAGGCTCTCGACGACGAGAGCATTGCCGGCAAGATTCCCGCCGACGAGAAGCAGGCTGTCTCGCAGAAGGTTGAGGAGACGCTCAGCTGGATTGAGTCCAACCAGCTCGCTGACAAGGAGGAGTTTGAGCACCGTCAGCAGGAACTGCAGAAGGCGTGCGGCCCAGTGATGACCAAGCTCTACCAGCAGCAGCAACCCGGTGGTGCCGGCATGCCCTCTGCTGGTGCTGCCCACTCCTCCGGCCCCACTGTCGAGGAGGTCGACTAAAAGCGCCTGAAACAGCTTTTGATTTATTGTTTCCCTGAATTGTTCTAGTATTTGTATTGTACTGTACTGCACAGCTTGTTTGTTGTCTGGTTTTAAGCTATTCCTGTGAATACACACACATTTTTTTTTCGTTGGCGCATTCAATGGCACGGAGTGGTGCGGAATTGAGAAGGGTTTGATTCGTAATGAAAAGATGGTTTTTATACACAATTTCAGAAAGAGGGAGGAAAAAGTCCAATAGCCACCAAAAATCGCTTGTTTAAGCAAAAACATCGTCGTCGTCGTCGTCGTCGTCGTCGTTGTCGTCTTCAACCAACGGTTCGGTGTCGGCTTGGCCGGTCAACTTGTGGAATGGTGGACCCGCGCCGTGAGATTTGGATTTAGACTGACTGCCGACAACTCGCTTGACAAATGTGGTCATTGCCATCACCGCACCCGGCGTGGCTGAGGCTTGAGCGAGCTCGTCATCCAGGAAGGGCGATGGTGGCGACAGACTCGTAATGTCACCATCAGCCTCGCCGCTGCTCGAGCCAGAGGAGGCTGAGCCGATGCGTATCCGAGGTGGCGAGGCCTTTGTTGACAAGGCCTCTCCGTTTGACTCGCGAGGACCACCGGGGTGGGGGCGACGGACCTTGGACCGTGTGAGCAACAACCACAACGACACTGCAATGCTCCCAAGCGCCACGCCAGCAACCGCGGTCAGCCAGTACGCCCAGGGAACGCACTCGGGATTGACAAACGAGTTTGACCCCGAATCCGTCGGCGTGACGGACGGTGTGGCAGAGTACACGGGGCACGGCGCCGGAATCGCCTGGCAGAAGGTGCCATTGCCATACTGCCCCGCGTTGCACGAGCACGTTCGGCGACCAGGCCCGGCATAGCTGCACGTCGAGTTGATGTGGCATTTCGCGGGGCCCACCGCGTAGCTTGGCGTTGCTCGCGGGGTGTGCGACGACGGGGTGACGGATGGAGTGGCTGATGATGGGGTGTGTGAGGATGGAGTGTGTGAGGATGGGGTGTGTGAGGATGGGGTAACCGAGGGGGTGGCCGAGGATGGAGTGTGGTGATGAATGGGGTGGCCGACGATGGAGTGTGTGAGGATGGGGTGTGTGAGGATGGGGTAACCGAGGGGGTGTGCGATGAAGGAGTGGCCGACGATGGAGTGGCCGACGATGGAGTAGCCGACGAAGGGGTCACTGAAGCAAGAGCACTACTCAATAGAGCCGCGGCGGTAGTACTTGCTGAAGGAGGGTCCTCACGACGACCCACCATCGCGTCGGGTGCAAAGTAGAGGCGCCTCCGATCATTGTCGGGAACATCGCCTCCGCCAGCATCGCCTCCGCCAGTGTTGTCCGTGGGTAGGGTGTTGTTGTGCGTCGCGGCATACCAGTCAAGGTAGTCCTCGTAGTCGGCATCGACGCAAGGGTCGACGGGCACGGAACAGCTCGGCGGGCGCCAGCCAAACTCGCAGTCGCAAGTGCCCACCGTACCGTCGAGGGCGTTCTGCTTACTCACGCCGCGACAGGTGCCGTGCCCAGAGCAGTCGACTGGATCGCAGCGGGCGTCGTGCAAGCACACAATCGTGGTGACGGTGCGTTCGCACTTGGTGCTTGGGTCGACTTTGCACGTGTCGGATGGGTAGCTGACGACTTGGTTGTTCAGCACAGAGGTCATGGAGCCACCTCCGTCAAGATTGATGGCATTCCGCACACCGCGTTTGATGAGCAACTCGGCCAGTTCGTACAAATTAACGCCGCGAACGTTCGTCTTCCCATCCACCTGGTACAGCACCACTCGGCCGTCGGCGTCGTGCCCTAGTGCTGCGCGCCCCGACCTGACTGACACAAAGGTGATGCCCGTCTCCTGGACGGACATGTCCTCCATGGCGCTGGACTCGTCAATGTACGGTTCGCCATCGCGCACCAGCCAAACCACGCCAGCAACCAGCTGCTGGAAGGGGTTGTCGCTGGCCTCAATCTCGGCAATCTCGTTGGAGGTGAGGTATCCCACGACAATCGTGCCGTCGCGCCGTATGCCAAAGTTGGCGTTCTGTCGGCCCGTGTTCTGGACCAGTTGACCGTCGGAGATGAGATTTCCATGGCACATGCCGTTCGAGACCCCAAAGAAGCCAGCGTTGCCGGCAATGATGCACTGGTTGTGCTTGGCAGTGACGGACGTCAGCTCGCGGTGGTTGCTCGTATTTGAGCAGCCCAGCACGGGCTCCTCGATCGAGAAGGTGCGCAGCGGATCGTCCGCAACGGAATAGTGCGCAGGGACGAGGCGACCCGAGCTCGGCACGGCGTCCTCCAGATAGCTGATTGTCGGCAGCACTCCCTGGATGACGGATGCGCGGAACGTCTCGAACAATGGCGGATCGGCAGTGCTGTCACCATCCTCCACAGTTGCAGCCGTTGTAGCATTGTCCTCTCGTCGGCGGCGGCGGCGCGCTAGTCGCTCGCGCTCCATCCGAACGAGCTCCCGGCGCGCTGCCTGGGCACGCGGGTGGCTCTCGTGCAGGCCGTGTCCGGTTTCGTCCAGCTGGGCATCCGGGTACGGCGGCAGGTCGTGTTGCTCGCCGACACGTCCAGGCTGCTGCGGCGGTGGTACTGGGACCGCACCCTCCAGCAGCGACTCGCCACCCTCAGCAGCTTTCGCGCCACTGACACGAGCGACTGAAGCCACCGCCAGCATTGCAATCGTCAGCGCAGCGGCCGCCAGCAGGATGCCAGTTCGACGCCGCGTCGCCTGCCGTCGTAACGGTCGCATGTGACTGAATATGTTGTGAGAAAAAAAAATAAAATAATAAATGAATGGACGACTGAAAGCTTCAGGGAATGGGAAATGGAAAAGGAAGTGGTCAGTGCGATGGGTGGTTTGGGGAGTGCTCGACCAGGTCAACAACAATGCCGAGCAGAATGGACTGCAGAAAGCTCGAGAGCGGCTCGTTGGTGCTCGGATTGCGGACTTCCGGCGGAGGTGTGAGACAGACTCGCCGAGTACTCGGATCTCAGACTTGCCTTTCAACAAAGGGGCAAGGTAGAGCAAGAGGTTGGAAGCGTTTGGAACAGGGAGGACAAAGCGGCAAGTTTTTGTTTTGGACAACATTGTACAAGAAACACAACCCTCCTTCACCGAGCAAAGCAATGCCAAAAGATTGACAAGGAGAAAACGAGAGAGACGAAGGGGGGGGATGTCTTGCAACGACTAACTTATTCAGCGGGCTTCTCCTTAAGGACGATCGAGCCGACGGCAACAAGCCAGTCAACGTACTCTCGCAGGGAGACGTGGCCATCGCCGTTCGAGTCGAGCGTGCTCAGGGCCTGCTCGACAGTGCCAATCCTGAAGCCGTTCTTGAGCAAGTCCTTGTAGAGCGCCTTGAACTCGTTCGCGTCAATTGTGCCGGATCTGACAACAACGAAACATCGGCGTGACGAAGAAGAAAAAGTCAGCAACAAGCACCCAAAAAAGTCCAACTCCCCTCCACCATAGCTCTCCGTCAAGATAGCAGCGAGCAAGGATGAAGAGGAAGGTGGATGGTGCGAATGACAACTTGGTCTGAGATTGCATACTTGTCCTTGTCAAAGTGCTGGAAGTACTTGACAGCGGCGGTGACGCTGCGAATCTCCTCCTCGTCGTATGTCAGCTTGTTGAAGCGGTCTTGCTGCTGCCACCATTGTGCAAACTCGTTATAGCTACGCGAGCACCAAGGCGAGACAGTTCAGGGTCAGTGATTTTTTTCAAACACGGCAGTGTTGGCAACGGAACGCGGAGAGGGTCGCACCTGATTTTGCCGTCGCCGTTCTCGTCCAGCATCTTGAGTGCCAGGTCGAGCTCAACCGGGCTCAGCGGGTGGCCCAAATCGTACTGTGGAATGCACAACACGTCACAATAATCACAAAAATCACAAAAATGAGAAATCGAAAAATCGAAAAATCGAAAAAAAAAAAAAAAACCAGACGTCACAGTGAAGCACCAGATTGGGAATTTTTGCTTTTTTTTTTTTTTTTTTTTTTTTTTTTTGTGCCTTTGTTCGTCGCTGTTGTGGTGCAGCGGCCTCTGAAGCAAGGACGGGTGGATATCGATGCGAACGCAGATACGGAGCTGAGATCATTCACCGCCAATCAAACGCTTGAACGGCAGCAAACCCGACGCTCGCTCTCTCCACAGATCAACAGCAAAAACGCAGATTCAATTTTTGCTGCTTCTTTTTTCTTTTTTCTTTTTTTTTTTCGTTTCAATTTCAGCACTCAATCCAGTTTCCTTACGCAAAGGCTCTTCAGCTCGGCGCTGTCGAGAAAGCCCGACTTGTCCGTGTCGAACTTGTCGAACATGATGCGCACCAAAGGCTTGCGAGCTCCGCTAGTGTACATGGTGAAATTGAGTGCGTTGCCAACTAAAAAAACAAAAAAAGGACTGCTGCTCAGTTTGGAAGGGTTTTCGTTTGTCTCCAATTCTCAGTTGTTGTGAATGTCGTTTTCTCACTTTCTCTCAACCTACATGACCTCATGGGGGAAACGTCTCTGATTTTTTTCACGAATCCTCTCGGTACAGAGCATGAAATTTGTCTCAACAGCTCGTTTCCAAACCGGTCGCTTTGGAGTTGCTTTTCGGCGTGATCTCGACCACTGGATGAGTCTCGCGCGACGTCACTTGGTTTGAAATATAATATACAGTACGAATTGCGTGAGTTTTGTACAATATCGCCGAGATGTCGGGTCGAAATTTTCATTGAAAGAGGAAGCGTGTTTTGCGCACGCTGTGTGGTTTGTGTGTCAGCTCCAAACGCATCAGCCTTTTAGAGTTAATGTATCTTGTTATTATCTTGGTTACTGTGGTGTGTAATGTGATCCAGCGGCAGGATTCAAGAAATGCTCAAAATTAGCATTCTATGATGCTCTGCCAGGTAATTTGGACAGCTCGACCTTTTCCGCCATTTTTACACCGTAGATTTTCTGAGCTACTTTCTCAGCATTTCAAAACACAAATGAACTCTACATTGGTTTATACAAGATTTTGGGGTCCTGACACTTGATGAGTCTTTGCAATCCCACGGGTTGGGTCTTTGCGCGATTGGTTGGCTCACTGTTTTCTTCCCCCCCCCCACGACTCCTGCGATATGACCGTTGCAGCAATATGGCGAAAAACCAAACGCTCTAGCATCTATGTACACGCACTGCTTTCTGGCACAAATCCTTGAGGATGGGACGATGAACGTTTTGTATTCCATCGACAACCAACGCATATGCACTGCACTGACTCAAAGCTGTTCACACATGCTACTTTTTAGGCTGACCAAGCTCGCTGGCGCGCCGGGATGTTGCCTCGATGCAGCGAGCGACCGAGCCACGGAACTTGTTGTCTTCCAGGCTGAGCAAACCAGCAATTGTGCAGCCACCAGGGGTTGTAACAGAGTCCTTGAGCAACGCAGGATGTTCCCCTGAATGACATTGATTCATCACCAATGTAACTGAGAACTGGAGTTCGCCCTCCCAAACCAAACAGAAACGAAACATTCAACTCACCCGAGTCAAGCGCCAGTTTTGCCGAACCAAACACCATCTGGGCAGCCATCTCAAGAGCAATCTTCCGTGGCATTCCCATCATGACGGCACCATCTGCCAACGACTCGATAAACATGCTAGAACACACGACCGCGAGGGATGAGCGTTTCAACAACGTCAAAGCAAGGACAACCAAGAAAAACAAACCCCAGTCCCAGCCTCCCCCTCCTCCAGCCCTAACCCTAGCACAACCATTGCTTCTTACAATGCGAATGCAGGCCCAGAACCAGCAAGCGCAGTGACAGTGTCGAATTGGGTTTCTGGCAGCTCAATGCATCGTCCGACATTCTGGAACATCTTGACGGTGAGCAGGACATCCTGCTTGGTCGCAGCGGCGCCGCCGCACACGGCCGTCATGCCTTGGCGAATGCGCGCAGGAGTGTTGGTCATTGCACGCACAACGCGTGTGTTTGGGATGAGTGCCGCAAACTGGGCGAGCGTAATCCCAGCGCAGATGCTGATCAGCAGCTTGCCCTGAAGCGCTGCGACGATCGCCGGCTCGCTCAGCACAGTGCGTACGTAGAATGGCTTGATGCTAACGCAGAAACAACGACAGGATGACCAACAGGTTTCGGGTTTTCAAGATGATACGAAACAATGTCATGTCAGTGTCGAGAATTTTGGATGCGTCACAGAAAAAACAAAGTAACGCAAACAAGCCTACGTACCAGAGAAGCACAACGTCAGCGCTCTTGATTGCAGTGATGTTGTCGCGAACAATGGTCGAGCCAGGAAAGTAGGCGCCGAGTGCGCTGGCAGAGTCGTCGGACGCGACGCTGGCGGTAACATGTGCTGGAGCGACAAAGTTGTTGTCAATCAGCCCCTTGACGATCGCCTTGCCCATCACACCGCAGCCAACCACAGCGAGGCGGTCGAGCGTGAGTGGTGCTGTTGCAGATGGAGCGGCCTGCTCGCCGGCAGCAGTTGGTGCGGAGGTCGACATGATGATGTTGTGTTTGACAGAATTTGTAAGGACTGAGCTCTGTAATTCTCGAGCGAGATTGAACCGCCTTGGTTTAGGAGTCGACAAAGAAACCAGATCGACATCAACGACAAAACAAGAAACCATGTACCAATTAAACTAAAGGCGGAGGGACGGAGCGGAAAACCAGCAGAACTCGATACAAGTATTGGAACAACAAAAAGAATGACAAAAAGAATGACAAAATCAAACACACTCACAATTAAACACGCATCTTCTCATACATGGCAATGCCACGCTCGATTGTGACAATGTCTGCTTGAGCAGTCTTGATGCGCTCGTCGTTGGTCTGGCGAATATTCTCGGGGACCTTCTGCTCATAGTCTGAGGCGGCGACAAGCTTGAGCAGCTTGTCGAGGCTTTGCTTGGTGGTCTTGAGGCGCTCGTTGAAACGATCAAGCTCCTTTTGAGCATCGACAAGGCCCTGATGTCGACAAAGACAATGAAAAACGAACAAGCAACCAACCAGAGGCGTTAATGCCCGACTTCCACACAAACCAGCGACATCACAGCGGAGCCTGAAACCAACATACCTTGACCATGAGGTGAACCTCACCGCTGCCAGAGAGGGTCTCCATGGCACAGCCTTCAGGAACAGCAAAGCCTTCGCTCTTGGCGACAATGGTGAGCGACGAGCTGGCGGACAGGTTGGCAATGACAGCGCGGTACTGGTCAGCGGCTGCCTTGAACGCGTCGTTGGTGGAGACAACATAGACTGGAGCCAGGAGACACAGCAAGAGACATCAACGTCAGTTCAGGGCAAACAAAGCAAAAAGCAAAAAAAGAAGAAAAAACAACAACAAAAAAGCAAAGTGACCCGAATCCATATGCTTACCATCAGCCTTGGCCTTGACGGGCAAGTAGGCAGTCTTGAGCGAACGAATCACACGCAAAAGCTCGAGAGCAGAGCTAAAGTCGGCCTCCAGAGCAGCGTTGCGGTAGCTGGTGCTCTCGGGATAGGCAGCAACGCAGATGCTGACAATCGACTCGCTGGCACGGCGGGGCAGGCGCTGGTAGAGCTCCTCAGTCACGAAAGGCATGATCGGGGAGAGCAGACGCAGACCAGTGTCCAAGCAAGTGTACAGCGTGTCGCGGGCAGCGCGGGCGGCCTTGCGAGCAGCAATCTTCTCGTCCTCACTCATTGCGGGTGCGGTCGAGGTGCTCGCCGAAGCGGTGCCGTTGGCAGCCTCCTCGAGACGGAACACGGGCTTGATGGCTTCCAGGTAGACGTCGCAGAGCTCGTACAGCCAGAAACCATGAATGCTCGATGTCAAGAGCGGGAAGTCATAGTTGCGCATGCCATTGTTGGCCTGTTCGATGGCGTTGGCGAGGCGACTCAAGATCCACTGGTCAATCTTGCTTTCGCCAGAGTCGGCAGTGAGGTGCGACTCGGTTGCAGCGGGGACAAAGTCCTTGCCCAAGTTGGCCATGGCGAACTTGGTCGCATTCCACAGCTTGTTGCAGAAAAAGCGGTAGACGGTGACGCGGGTAACGTCCAGGTTGATGTCACGACCGGCAGTGAGGTAGGACAGCAGGGCAAAGCGGAGAGCATCGGTGCCGCACTCGGGAATGCCCTGCGGGTAGACCTCCTTTTGGTTTTTGAGGGCGCGCTCGTACTCCTTGGGGTCGAGGTTGCCTCCAGCAAGAGAGTCGTTCAAACCCTGCAGGCTGATGCCCTGGATGACGTCGACGGGGTCGATGACGTTGCCGAGCGTCTTGCTCATCTTGCGACCTTGAGCGTCACGAACGATCGGGTGGAGATAGACATCCTTGAAGGGCAGCTTGTCGGTCAGCGCCAAGCTGAAAAAGACCATGCGGGCAACCCAGAAGAAGAGAATGTCCGCGCCAGTCTCGAGCAGCGAGCCAGGGAAGAAGGTCTCGAAGTCGGCGCCGCCGTTGGGCCAGCCGAAAATCGAGAAGGGGAAGAGCGCCGAGGAGAACCACGTGTCGAGAACGTCGGGGTCCTGCTCGAGCGTCAGCGAGTCTGCAGCGACACCGAGCTTGGCAGCCGCAATCTCGCGGGCAGCCTCGGGCGTGCGGCCGACAAACCACCGCGTCGAGTCGGAGCCAAACTGGTGGTTGTCGGGAGTCTCGCCAGCAGTGCGGACATAGTACGCGGGAATGCGGTGGCCCCACCACAGCTGGCGCGAAATGCACCAATCGCGAATGTTGTCGAGCCAGTGGTACCAGGTCTTCTCATGGACGGCGGGCAGGATGCGCAGGTCGCCATTCTTGACGGCAGCAACAGAGCGCTTGGCCATGTCGTCGCAGTTGCAAAACCATTGCGGCTTGATGAGCGGCTCGACGACGTCCTTGCTGCGCTGGCAGATCGGGACAGACATTGGGTTGTCCTTGACCTCCTTGAACAGGCCAAGGGTCTTGAGCTCAGCCATGACAGCGTTGCGCGCGTCAAAGCGCTTCATGCCGCCAAACTTGGGAGCGACGCGGCCGTCGATGGTGCCGTCGTCGTTGAGCATGGTCAGGAAGGGGAGCGAGTGACGCTTGCCGACCTCGTAGTCGTTGTGATCGTGCGCAGGGGTGATCTTGACGGCACCGGTACCGAAAGCGCGGTCGACGAAATCGTCGGCAATGATCGGAATCGTATCTGCGCGGAAGGGGTGGACGGCGCGCTTGCCGACGAGGTGCTTGTAGCGCTCATCCTGGGGGTGCACGGCGATGGCCGAATCACCAAGCATGGTCTCGATACGGGTGGTGGCGACAACAATCTCCTCGCCAGAGCCCTCAATCTTGTAGGCGAACGAGACGAGCACGCCAAACTCGTACTTGCGATCGCCGTGGCCGGGGACGCTCAGCATGGTGCGGCCGGGAAGCTCGAGGGCCTCGACTTCGAGATCCGAGATGGCCGACTTGAGCGAGCAGCTCCAGTTGACAAGACGCTCCGAGCGGTAAATGTAGCCCTTCTCGTGCAGCTGGACAAAAGCCTCGTTGACGGCGTTGGACAGCTTGGGGTCCATCGTAAAGACGTTGCGGTCCCAGTCATACGAAGAGCCCAATCGGCGCAATTGAGTGCAGATGCGGTCGCCGTACTGCTCCTTCCACTTCCACACCTCCGCAACGAAGGCCTCGCGGCCGAGTTCGTGGCGGGTGATCTTCCGCTCCTTGGCGAGCTTCTTCTCGACGACGACCTGGGTGGCAATACCGGCGTGATCCGTGCCGGGGTTCCACAGGGTGGTTTCGCCGCGCATGCGGTGCCTAAAGACGCCCAAAAGGGAGGGGGAAGCGGGGAAAGGGGGAAAGGGGGAAAGGGGGAAATGGGGTGAGCCAGAGCACCGAGAACACATGTTGTGCTGTGAAACCACACAACACAAACGAACGACAGAACAAGACGGTTCAAGTACGTACCAGCGCACAAGGGTGTCCTGAACGGCGTTGGTGAGTGCATGTCCAATGTGCAGAGCGCCAGTAACGTTCGGCGGAGGAATGCAAATCATGAACGTGCCCTTGGGGTTGTTTTGGTTGAGCTTGCCAGTCTGTGACGTGACGAGTGTGCAATGGGAGGAGGTGTCAAGTTTCGATGAGATGCTGTGTGCAACGCATACGGGAGAGCGGGCACGAGAGCAGGCTGTTGGGAGAAGAAAAAACAAAACAAAAAACGTACAGGATACTCGGGCTTGAAGAAGCCAGACTTTTCCCACCACGAGTACCAGGACGACTCGACGATGGTCGGGTTGTAGCCATCCAACATGGGGATGTTGGCAAGATCTACGAAGCACAACACGACAAAAACAAGTTGGCGAGGGACTGATGAAAGGCGGCAATGGCATGACATCACATCGTCATCCTCCAAGTGCTCACCCTTCTTGGAGCCAGCCGGGGTTGCCTGGACGAGCTTGAGAATCTCCTCGTCGGAGGGCTTGTCAGACGCAGCGGTCGTCTTCTTCTTCTTGCCCTGCAGTGTCATTGCCCAGAACAACATGCAAAATGCAATGTCCGAGGTACAAAGTGAGCCACAGTGAGGAACGCGTGTTGGCTGCTCCAACTCAAACACATTCGGGGGGTGGGGGTGGTGCTGCCCGTCCCAACTCTCAGACAAAAGCCAAGTTTCAGACCACACGCCCAGCGCAACAGGCACTCGGGTTGACGACAACAGCAGCAATGTCCAGGGAGTGGGGGAAAGAAGAAAAGAAAAGAGAAGAAGAAGAAAAAAAAAAAAAACGTGGATCTCTCTCTCGAGTCCGAATGCAAAACGGCCAATGGAGCGAGTGGCAAGGAAGATGGAAGAAAGCATCATCACATGCGCTCAAACAAGCACTCTTCTTCCTACCTTGGCATCGGCAGCATCGGCGCCGTCGGCGGTGACGGCAGCGGCGGCTTTGGCAGCAACAGCAGCAGCCTTCTCGGCCTCCTTCTGCTTCTTCTGCTCGGCGCGGGCAGCAGCCTCGGCAGCCTTCTCCTTCTTGCGAGCCTCGCGCTCGGCAATCTTGGCAGCCTGCGCCGGATCAACGGCGGCGGCAGACGTGGTCGCAGCAGCAGAATCCGCCATGTGAAAACTGAAGATGCGAAAACGAAAATATGGACTGAGACACTACTTTGAGACTCTGAGACATCCACACATCATCGATACCCGTGCTTTATCTTATTTCAAGTCCACAAACTCTTCCCTGCACTTGGACATTCGGAAATGACAATCTTTTTTTTGTCGTCTTCAGTCTTTTGTTGTCTCTTTCTGTTCCTTTTTTTTTTTTGCCCTTTCCCCAATGAATCGCTGGTTTCGGGTGCTCCTTCACGTCGTGCTTCCGATTCTGCTGCTCACAGGTATGATGAACACCACAGCTTCATCTATTTGCTGTGGTCCCTCTCGCCCCCACCCCCTCTCCTGAAGTCTCAAGTATTTGGAAGGCGGGAAAACTCAGACGGGTTTGTTTGTTTACTGATTGATTGCTGTTATTTTCTCACCCTGCCGTTTTGTGTGTGTGTGTGTGTGTGTGTGTGTGTGCGACCTTGCTACGCTTGTATGACATTGACATCCATATGGGCCGTCCTGAGCAGCGGCGGTGCTGCGGATCAACGCAATCTCGTTGCTCTACCTCATTGGCTTTTTCGCTCTCGTGCTTGTGACGCCGAGTCGCCGGCAGCGTCGCGACCAGTCCCAGTCCCAGTCGCAGTACCAGGCCCAGTCGCAAGCCCAGAGCCAAAGTCAGACTGCCAGCGATGCAAGTGCTCGAGGCTCGGATGCACGGGCGCGCACGACCCAACGCGATGCCATCTGGGAGGAGGACAACGAGGACGATCGCACTGACGCCCCGGCCGTGTCGCTCCGTCGACCGCTGCTCGCACGCGGCAGTGCATCAAGCTCGTCGCACCCAATGTCCAACGTTGCGACTTTCGAGCGAGGTCGCCGAGCGGGACCGGGTCACGCCTCCCGAGCAAGTATGTCAAAAGCACCACTTGATTCCCATCATGTCATTGACCAATCCATAGAAGAAGGAGGAGGAGGAGGAGAAGAAGGAGGTCGAGAACCAATCTTCTCAATTGTCTCCGAGTTTCAAAACGCTTGTTCTGCGATCGGTGTGGTCGGATTGTCCTTTGCTTACTGTTAATTGTTTGCTCGGACAGCCGATGTCGCCATCCTTCAAGATCTCGCCGTGCTGTCAACAGCAGTATGCATCGCACAGGCCATCTTTCAGATTGTCATTGCGGCAGACACACCGTACGGATCGTCTGTGAGTGGCTCGACTGCGAAAACGTTGGCCTATCTTGGCCTTCCTGTGCTGGACTCGGATCCCGGTTCCATTGTGCGACTCATTGCCCCAGACATTGTCATTGCCATCTTCACTCTGAGTTTGAGGGGCTGGCAAGCGCGCCAGCTCCGCATCAAGCGAACGGCCACAGCAACTCCGTCATCGGCATCGGCAGCGCGCGCGGAGCGACCAGTGTCGCAGTACTCTGTCGCATCCTCGCGAGGCGCACGATTTAGTGGCAGCACTGCCCTGAATAGTGCATCCGTGTCTCGCAACGCATCCACCTTAACAAGGCAAGGGACACTGGCGCGGCAGACAAAAGTCGCAAAGCACAGTCTCGCCGCGACGCTGGGCAGCACGTTTTGGGATGTGCTGATGTTTATCTCGCTGTTCCTGGCGGCAGTTGCTTCACCATCGCTGCTGGCTGCGCCGTTCCTTCTCCTCGTGTTGTTTGGCGCCTGTTGGTACGGCCTGGCGAGTCTGCATGTTCGCGCCCCGGACGCGGCGGCACCCCGCCCGTTCAAGTCTGCCAGCTTGGAGGCCATCCCTCCAGCGTGGCAAGTGTGGCTCCAGAACAGATTCCCATCGTGGACAAAGTCACGGTTGACGATTGTGGGAGGCCGACTGTTGGCCGGGTATGTGGCGTTTTACACCCTGCTGACGTACCTCTACCAGTTCCAGTTCTTCCAAAACGGCAGTGACGCGCAAACGGTGCAGTGGGTGGGCTTGTACCCCGTGGTGAACACGACCTCTGACTATTCCGTCCCGCAAATGACGCTCGGATCCATCGACTGGTGGTGCTACATTGAGTTGGTCGCCTTGATTGCTCTCTACACCACCACCTGCTGTCGCGTCGTTGTCGAAATGCTCGTCCCGACGGTACCGACTCGAGCCCGACCCGTGTCGACGCTTTTCGGTCGCATGCCTGCTCGAATGGCTGCCATCCGCCTGCCTTCCATCACAAGTGCGCCAAAGCTTTCGCTCGGCGAGTTTCTGCGTTCTTTGGTTCAGATGCAAGCCTATCTGGGGACGTTGATTCTCATGCTGTCATGGGCGGTGGCATATCCGAGCTGGCATGGGTTTGTTCTGCTTGTCTGGTGCTTTCTTGGCTTTCTTTTTCCACGGCAGTTCCTCTTGCGGTCATTGCCCCTGCTCGTCTTGTACACTGTCGAGATGGTCATCCTCGAGTATCTCATTGACATTCCGTCTTTTCCGAACATGGACGTTGGGTTTTCGGCCAGCAGCATTCCGTGCCTGAACCTTGGGTTCAAATTGATGGCATGCTGCATCATTGCTCTGAACTGTCGGTACCGCAATTTGCCGCTGGAGGATGACGGCGGCCTGCTTATTCGACTCCGTCCATGGTGGCAGCGCGTGAGCCTGCGACGCGCGCGCTTCATCCAGGCGTTGCAAGCCCAACAGCAGCAGCAGCAGCAGCCGCCGCCCACGCCCTCCAGCACGGGGCAGTCTCCTTTTGCAGCGCCTTTCCTGGCAGAACCGCTGGACGGTCATGCTCACTTGGTGGTCGGGCGTTCTGGAAAGAACAGAATCAGTGCCATTGTCGAGACAGATTCGGCCGCACCGAAATCGCCATCTCCGACTCCCGTCACCGCGAAAGACTCGACCAATCCCGTTCCAACGCCCTCACGACTGGAGCGCGTTCGGGTCGTGCTCGGGAAACTGATCATCGCCGTGTACAGCTGGGTTTTGTCGTATGCCTACCAGTTTGCGCTCATTGGCATTTTTGTGGCAGCGCTGCAGCTGATTACACTGTTTAATGCAGTGTATCTGCTTGTATTTGTCCTTTTCTGGTCCTTCCCGCAAGCGGCTGCCAGATTTTGGGTTTCCCTCGTGCTCTACTCTCAGGCAATCATTGTCGCTTGCTACGTTGCGCACTTTTCGTTTGCGGACAGCGTGTCTCCGTCCACCGCTCAGCTTATTGGATTGCGCAGAGACGGCAATCAGTCCTTGCCCGAAACGCTGAAATGGAATTTGGTCATTCTGCTGTTTTCGACCATTCAGCTCTACGCCTATCGCTTTGTGGATCATCTCATCGAAGAAAAGCAGGGCCTTGCACAGCTTCAACAAGACCATCCTGCTGCCTTCGAGTCTGCCGCACCAGGGTTGTCCAAAATCTCTGCCACGACGGACGGGGTCACGCCTGCCGACCCAGCGAACGCTGTCGCTGCGTTGCCATCTGCCACATCCGACCCCGTTGCAAAATCGGCTTGGTCTGTTGCCCGTTGCGCCAAGCTGCTGACCTGCGTATTTGAGGACAATTGGTGAGTTCTATTTTTTTCGTTTCGCGTCACAACCTGTTGTGTGGGGCTGGAGCGTTGAAGGAGTCGGAGCGACAGTTGTTTCCAAAAAACAAAAAAAACCGACTGTCGATCTTGGAGCCTGTCGTCTCATTTTGTTTGGCCCTTTGTTGTTGTCTTCGTCCTCTTTGAACCCCCCCCCCACCACCACCTCTCGTAGGATTTACGTCTCCTATGTGCTCATGTTGGTTGTCAGCTTGTCGGGAACGCCAAGCTTTTTGCGCATCTCGTACTTGGTCTTGTTTTCCATTTACTTGTGCATTTACGAATGGTTTGCGGTGCGTCGCAAGTTTACCCTCCAGATCCAAGACAGTGACCACGCGTGCTGCGACCCACACTTGCAATCCATTTCGCCAATCGTCATTCCTCTCCGCAACGCCTTCCGCGTGGCGCAGGTCTGCACCGGCCTGGTTCTCGTTTTCATGTACCTGTACCAGTTTAATGACATTGCGTCGCGATGGCAGTCACAGCTCGGAGACTCGTACGTTGCTGCGATCGGACTGGAGCAGCATTCAGGTACCAACCTCTTTGTGTACTTCCTGGGACCGGTGGCAGTCTTCCTCGCCACCGTCCTGCAAACGCGCTTGTTTGAATCACAGCTTCGCGTGCATTCAGAAGTCCAGCTTCTCCGAGACGGCTTGCGGAACGGCCAGAGTTACTCACGAACGTACTCCCGCGAGTTTTTCGACATCCATGAGAGCACCAGCGTGTACGAGCCCTTAGTCGACGACTCTATCGAGGATTTGCGGGCGCGGCATGCTTGGCGCCTCGAGTCCCCGACCTCCTTCCAGACACCATGGATGGCCTATCTGATTCACATTGTCGCGCTTGGGAAGAGCTCAGCCAAGTCGCGCGAAACGCTGTGGCCTGCGGCGATTGCGCGCTTGTATAAGCGCACGTTGGTGTTGATTACTCCGCGTGCTGTGCAAATCACGCTCTTTGTGGCCGCAATTTCTCGCGTGGACGCCTTTGCCGTTGTCACGATGCTGCTCCTGCAACTGCAGGTGGCGTCGCGTAAGCTCCGCTCGGTCAGCATGTTTGTCACGACAGTCTGGTGCCAAGTCGTCCTGATTGCGTCTCTCATCATCAACACGGGTATCTTCAAGGACTCGGACATTTGCTTTTCCGGCGACTGTCCGTCCAGCGAAATCAACGGCACGGCCACCAACGTTACGGACGCATCCAACGACGCCCGGTGGCTCGGGCTCGTCCAGGACGACGACATTAGCGTCCACCTGCTGGGTTACATTTTCTCTCTGCTCTTGATCGCTCTGAGCGGCGCCGCTTCCCGCTGGAATGTGGAAATGCACGAAGAAGAGCGAACCAGTCGCGGCATCTCCAACATTCGCAGCTTGTACGAAACTCCGCCGGCCTTTGTGGCCTCCAAGCTCAAGACAGTTGCCGAGGGCACGCAGCTTCAAATGGACGCCGAGTGCGCGCTTCCGCAGTTTTTGGATGCGGAATGTGCCGCTCGCCGTCTGCCTTCCCGCTCTGGCGCACCCACTCCCCTGTCCACTCGAATGCGCTTGCTCTCCATCCTAAACCGGCTTCCGTTTTATCTGACCTACGACCTGTCCGTGGGCCTGTGCGTCATTGCCGCGTTCATTCGCCTCAACGTCGTCTCGCTCGTCTACATGCTCTTTGTGGTGATCTTTCTGGCCGCCAAGGTGGAAACAGTCTCGCGGCGGGTGTGGAAGCCCTTCATCTTCCTGATGGCCCTTGTCCTGTGGCTTGAGTTTTTGACGGTCGTTGGTTGGATGCCATCCTTGCACTACGTCTTCCCATGGCAACACTACACGCAAGCCTGGCAACAAGCGGCGGTCCACTGGTTGTATCTGCCTCCAGATCAAGACGTCTACCCACTGATAGGTATGTTTGGTTTTGATGAAGATTTTTTTTTTTTCCCGTTGAATGGAAGAGAGAAAGAGAGGCCCCTCAATTTTGCAAATGACTTGTCGACCAGTCGACTTTGTTGTGCTGCTGGTGGCAAGCATCCAGCTCCAGATTTTCAGGACAGCGCGGTCGACTCAGTCTGCGACGGCTCGAGTCGATTCAAGTCTAGCTGAGGCACTTGATGACAAGTATGCAAGCATTCATATCCTGCGTTGTGGCTCTCGTATTTTGCTTTTTGATGCGTTTTCTGACCCGTCTTTTGGCCTGGTGAATCTCTTTGCTTCTCGCAAACCCCGCCAGAGGCTTGCTTTCACGATTCGCCATGTTTGTCGTTGCACACTTCTTCTGGGTGGTGGTGACCTTCACTTTCATCACGGGCATCTCGTCAAAGGACTTGCTGCACCTCGGATACATTGTTGGCTCGTTCTACTTTTTCAGTGTGGGCGATCGCGTGTTTGCGGGCGACGACCGCATCCGCACGCGCAACTGGAACTTGTTGATTGCCTACAACGTGTTTGTCATGACGGCTCGCTTGCTGTTCCAGCTGCCGTCCTGCATCATTGACTTTTCGTCCATTACGTCGACGGCAGATGACGCCCTGTCTGTCATTGGCTTCCGGCATGGATTTGCCGTCGACTCGTCAGGCTCCGACTCGTTTGGCTGCGCATCCAACGCAGACAACGTTTGGACGCCATCTGGCGCCGTGTTTGAAATCGTCCTGTTCTTCTTGCTGCTCGCACAACGCCGCTTGTTTGATTCGACCTTCACCCAAGCTATCGTGCAAGAGCGCTCGCAATCGACAGAGAAGGCTCTCAAGCACGCCATCACCCTGACGCTCCGGCTTCAAGCGGCGCTCGAGAAGGAGCGCGCAGACGAGATGGCGGCGCCAATCCGCACTCGCAAGCGTATCGCACATCTCGCTCGCAAGCGCATTGACGCGATTGAACGGGGCGAGCAGACGGGGCACATGCTGTTTGCCACTCCTGCAGACATGTATGCGGACGAGCACGAGCTCCATCAGTCGCAAACCTTTTCCCGACCGCCGGGAGCCAGTGCTGCGTCGGCTTCGGCCGCCGTTCCCGGCACGCCGCCGCGTTCTGCGTCCTTCCTGCAGGGCGATGGTGCCACATCCACAAGTCCAAGCACACCATCATCGCAGCAGCAGCAGCGCCGCACTCCCCGACCACTCCAGATTCAGGGTGGTAGCTTGCGGGACACTACCCTTCTTCGTCAAGCGTACGACACGTCTGCAGCATCCACCGCTGGCGCCGAAACAGGATCGTTGGCTGGCCATGAAAGCGACGCGTCGCATGCTCGCAACCCTCGTCGGTTGACCTCGAGCGCTTCAATTCTCTCTGAATCTGCCATATCGATGCAACGCGTCCGCGAGATTGCCTCCATCCCTGCCGATCTAAATGAGAGTGTCGTTCAGATGCGCGCGCGCAGCGCCTCCAGCGCGACTGCCTTGAGCCGCACCTCGGCCGCAACGTCGTCGTCCTCGTCGACTGCCTCAACCATCAGGTCTTGGTTGAATGTCGAGCGCATCATCGAGCTGCTGCAACGTTTGTCTCTGCGCCTCGATGTGGACGAAGATCAATATCCAGACGGTCTCGTCGTCGCGGCAGCCTCCAAAGCGCCGAGCGACGAAGCTCAACGTGGTCACTTGCTTCTGGAATACAATACCCCGCAGTCCCCGAAGAGTGCTGCCATCCCCGCATTTTCGCACGCCACAGTCCCATCAATCCGCTCGATTGAAAAGCCCGATGACGCACAAAGTGACACGGCACCTAGCAACCGGCCTGCTCGCGAGGATGGCGCAGCAGCAGCTGCCGCTGCACCGGTTGCGTCGCAAGCGGTTCGCTTCTGGAGGGCGCTGTATCTTGCTTTCATTGCTCAGTCCAACATTGTGTGCTTTACAATGATGGTCCAGGACTTTTTGGTCAACGAAAACGTGCTGTCACTCGTGTACCCGATTGCCATCTTTTTGGTGCTGCCGCTCTATCGACCACGCGCCCCGCCAATCTTTTGGAAGTTTTTGATCTACTACACCGAGTTTATGATTTTGATCAAGTTCTTGTTCCAATTCGACGCATGGTCGTTCAACCTGACAACGGATGTATCGAGCGCAGTCTACATCATTGGCATTGATCGCTCCACCTCAAACTACTATGCCGCTGAGCTGTCGGCCGATCTGCTGGTGCTGTTGGCGCTCTTGTTACATCGCGGCAACTTGCAGCTGACCGGCTTTTGGGCGACTCAGCAAACCTTCCGCGAGTATCTTGCTTTGTACGGCGCATCCTCGCAAATCGATCCTCGGCTCTTCCAAGGGGACCCCAACGCCACAAGCCAGGCAAGCCATGCCACACTGGATGCAGGCACTCACACTGACTATGACGAGGGCGATGATGACGATGATGATGATGATGATGATGACGACGACGACGACGACGAAGACTCTGAGCATCTCAACGAGTCAAGCATGCTGGAAGACGGTAGCTATGGCGACCAGGAACAGCAAAGCCTCGAAGCCGACGAGGAGCTTGGCCACATGGACGAAAGCGATGAGGCTGACGCATCTGGCCAAGCAACAATGATGGACGGCAATGATGCACAGGACAAGATCAGCCGTCGGCCGCGGTGGACCGACCCAATCGTGGCATTCTGGACGGCTGCGTTCGACACGCAGTTCCTCCCCTCCAGGGACTTTTATGCACCCATGATTGCGTTTGACGTCATTGCCTTTATTCTGATGGTGTTCGGCTGGTCGGCCTTCGCGCCAGACGACAACACCTTCTCGTACTACCTGTCCACAAACCAGGTTCCGCTCACGTTTGTTCTCGTGCTCATCCTGCAGTTTGTGCTCATCATTGTGGACCGTGTCATCTACTTGCACCACTCCATTCGAGCCAAGCTGGTTCTCCAGTGGATTGTCGTCCTGACCGTCCATGTTGTCATTTTCTTTGCGCTCCCAATTGCCGTCACCCACCGAGCTGCATCCACGTCGTCCATCCTGATGGCGTGGTACTTTTTCAAGTGCGGCTACTTGGTCATGAGCGCGTATCAGATCAAGCACGGCTATCCGACCCGCATCTTGGAGAACTTTTTGACCAAGCACCCTGGAACGGTCGGCCACTTGCTCTTCAAGGTGTACCGAGTGATTCCATTCTTGTCGGAATTGCGCGCCATTACAGACTGGACGGCCACCCGCACGACGCTGGGTCTGTACCAGTGGTTTAAGCTGGAGGACATGAACAACATTCTGTACAACAACCAGGCTCGCCTTGATGAGCTCAAGCGGAACCATCGGCGGCTCGGCGCACATCGCTCGAGACTGCACAAGTTTGGCGTGGGCGTGCTGGCGATCTGCGCCATTGTCTTTATCATTTGGCTACCGCTGCTTCTGATTGCGCTTGTCACGCAGACATCCGAGTCCAATTTGCCGACAACCGTGTCTGTGACGTTGGAGATTAGCGGATTCGAGCCCTTGTTCACCATGACCTCGTTGCCGCAAAACACCCGCTCGCTCACCGATACCGAGCTGCAACACATCTCGTCCACGTATGGCGACGACATTACCAATTATGACGCAAAGGATGTGACGATCAGCGTGTTTTCGCCCGAGGCACGCAGCGTCTGGACGGTCAGCCCGCCTGGGCGGCTCAGCCTGGTGCAGCAGCTCCAAAACTCCACGACTGACATGCAGCTGGTCTTCTCTTGGGCGGTGACTCGCGCCAATGCGGCGTCCCAAGTCGCGTCGCAAACCGTGACTGGCAGCCAGCTTTCGCTTCTCGCGCCCAACTCCACCCTCCGGCTGCAATTGTACGACATGCTGGCCGGCAGCGCCACGAACAGCACCATTACTGCTGCGCGCATTGACCGGCTCTTCCCCATGTTTGTCACAGCGAGCGCATCGGGCGTTGCGTCCGGTTTGACGTCACAGGGATATGGAGATGCATTTGCTGATTGCAATGTGACGATTTCTCGAGCCAGCTCATCGAGCTCGTTGCTCAGCGGCCCACCAGACAGCAGCAGCAGCAGCAGCAGCAGCAGCAGCAGCAGCAGCAGCAGCAGCGACGCGCTCCAATCTTTGCAAGACACAATCGACATCGAGGAGTGGTGGTCGCTGCGCGCCAACTCGCCCCCGCCCGTACAGTTTTCGCCCTCCGTTCCGCACAAATGGATTTACTTGTTTGTTCTCAACGACAAGACCGCCAATCCAGAGTTTACCTTCTTGATGAGCTATGGCATTGTGGGCTTGTACGTGGTGGTGATTACTGTCATTGGCAAGTTTGTCCGTCTCGCCATCGACAATGCCTCGACGAAAATCATTTACGAGGAAATGCCCAACGTGGACCATCTCATGTACCTGTGCAATGACGTTTACTTTGCTCGCGAAACGGGCCACTTTGATCTGGAAGAGGTTTTATTTACCGAGCTCGTGACACTGTTCCGCTCGCCCGAACTGCTCCTCAAGTGGACTCAGCCGAGTGGTCTTGATGAAGCTGAAGATTCAGCTTTCTAGGCGGTTGGGTGTACATTGACCTGGATGTTTTGTTTTTAAAAAATATGTTGTTGAAAGGGCTTTTGTTTTGTTGTGTATTGGTTTTTGTGTTTGTGTGTGTGTGCGTCGTGTTGCCACAGGATTACATCTTTTCAAACGTCACACTGTGCCCACACGCGCAAGTTTTTGTCCAGTTGTCGTTGGCTTGATCATACACTTCGCTTTCTGGCGGAAATTCGTGGCGATGAATCTTTTGCTGTTTGACCCACGTTCCCGCGTTGGTTGCTTTGCGCAATTCGCGCATTTGCTTGTCGTACTTGCGCTGCTGCTGGTCTTCGCGCACCTGCTGTCGGCGTTCCATCTCGCGCTCCAGACCCTCCTCGCCTCCAAACTTTTTGAAGGCAACGGCCTCGACTTGGGCGATGCAATAGAGTTGCATCTCATGCCAGCTGGCGTGGCGCGGGTTTTTCTTGGTGATGAAGGGCAAAAACATGTTGTTATGCCCGAGGAAATCCTCGTCCGCGAGCAGGTAGAGCTTTCGTGCATCACTCTTTGTGATCAGCGCGTATTTTTCGTCCTGATCGGCTCCCCGGCACGTGTTGCACACGTTGAGCTTGAAATTCTTGGACAGGAATGACTCAAAGAAGACGTCGTTGCACTCGACACATGGAGTTCCAAACTCGGGAGCTGATGAGACAAGCCGTGGAGAAGTGAGCAAAAAAAAGTTTGGAAACAAAACCAAACCAACAAAAAATTGGCGTTTCTTCTCTCACCACCCTCCGGCTCAGGAATGAATGCATGTTCTTCGATCGGTGCTGGCTGATCTGCTGATTGTGCTGGCTGATCTACGGATGGTGCTGGCTGATCGACTCCCGACACGACCGCAACCTCGTCGCCAGAATCCGTCCAGACCTCGCTCTCGAGATCGGTGAGTGCTTTCAGCTCTGCTTCGACGGAAGCCAAGTCTCGACCCTGCAGTCCTGCTTCTGCCACCACTGTGGTCGCGTCTGTGGCAACAGGAGTCGTCGCGGCTGTCTTGCCATTACGTGCAATCGCCTCGACTGCGGCGAGCAGAGCGACTCTTCGCTTCCGAATGGCCTCCTGTTGGTCCAGACGTGCTTTCTGGTGCTTGGCCTTGCGCTCTTCAATCTTGCGCTGCCGTTCGGGGTCTGGCAGCATGTATCCCGCGCGAGAATCGCGAAAGTAGTCTGCCTTGACCGGAACATCGACGACCTTCCCGCTATTACTACCACTACCACCACCACCAGTCAGACCCGCAACGTTCGATGACGGCCACGATGCACGCTGCTGCGCAGTCTGAATCGCGCCCGCAGTCGACCATGGGGATGTCGCTCCCGCGTGCGCCACTGATGACGCTGGGCCATCTGCGTCGCCCATCACTTGTCTCGCCGACAGTCTCTGCGCAAGGGCACACACACGCACACACACAAACGCGTTAGTTAGAGATCACAAAGAACACCACCTGGTTTCAAAAGCAAGTCTGAGAGCGGGAGCGTTTACTGCTTGTCGGAGTTCCAGCGCGCGCAAACGGTTTCGCTCCGCACGCGCTACATCGGCCGGTAGCAAGCTCGCCATTGCTCCACAGTTGAGGCGTCGGGGGAATGCCAAGTCACAGGATGTTGTTTTGTTGTTTCTGGTGAAAAATGCAGATGCGAAGGTTTTCGACCACTTTCTGAGTCGACAGGATTTGCAACAATTCACGACTGGGCTCCAATTTGGCATTTCAAGTCCGTTTCTGCTGTACATTGTTGCTTCTGTATTTCCATTCGTACTGTACACCCTCTCTGAGCACATCCCTCTTTGTATGTAGCGGATCGCTCGCTTCCAGTCGTCTTTCTTCCCCCCTAACAGCCATTACAAGCGACCATCCACAAAACCCTTCCTTCCTTCCTTCCTTCCTTCCTCGCCTTTCCCCCCCCCTTTCATTGCCATAAAGCATATACCATCATGGGTCTGTTGGACGGCTTGCAGCAGTCGGTGCAGGAGCTCGCCCAGCGGCATCCTTGGCTTGGTGCCGTGCTTGCGTCGAAGGCGTATCGCCGTGCGCTTGCCCTCTCCGCCGCCGCGCTCGTGATGCTCGTTGGTCTGTACATTCTCCTTGCGTGGAGTGGCGCCGTGGTCACCGTCCTCGTCGTCGGCGTCGCGCTCGCTGCGATGGCTCTCGTTCTCCGTCAGCAGCCTCAGGTTTGTCTCTCTCTGTCTCTCTCTCTCTCTGTCTCTCCCGCTCTCTACTTCTGTCCTTCTCGCTCCATTTCTGTCCTGTCCTTCGCTCCCTTGTTTGTTTCAGTTCGTGGCTCTGCAACGCGCTCATCGCAGAACGAACAACTGCAAAAAAGCAAAAAAGCAAAAAAAAAAAAAAAAGCGATTCATTCCAAAAAAAAAAAAAAAAAAAAAAAATCAACCGTTTTTCATTTTTTTTTTTTCGTATTTTTGACCGCCTTTTTTTTTTTTTTTTTTCTATTTTTCTATGATTGTTTTATTTTGATTTATTTTTTTGGGTTTCTGAGTTTTTTTTTTCATTGTTTATTTCGATATTTCGATTCAACAAAAGTCTCTTTTTTGGTCTTCTTCTTCTTCTTCTTCTTCTTCTTCTTCTTCTTCTTCTTCTTCTTGAATTGTTGTTGTTCTTCTGACTTCTTACAACGATTGTTGAATCGTTGTTGTTCTTCTTCTGACTTCTTACAACGATTGTTGAATTGGTGATGTGAAACAGTCGGTGCGCAGAATGCTCAAGCGATGGCGGGAATCGTCAAGCTCAACACTGCCGTCAACAACCAACGCTGCCGATCTGATGCAGCACCGCTTCCAAACAAGCCCACAGGGAACAAGCTCTGCTGGCTTTGTTGCAGGAGGTCTTGAGGCCGTCGCTGTTGGTACTTTCGGCCAGCTGCAACAGCAGCAGCAGCAGCGTCAGTTTGCTCCCGCGTTCGCGCAGGGACCGTTCTCCACCCCAAGTCATCCCGGATCGTCGGCTGCAGTGGCATCGGCGCCGTGGATGGTGCAGTCTGGCCCGGGGATGCACGCCTCGCCTGCTCCCAACCAGGGCGCATCGCCGTATCTCTTTGCTGCTCCCGCTGCTCCCCAAACCCCGCAATCGGGCTTGTCTTTGCACCAGCCACAATACTCGCCGCTTGGAACACCCATTTATGCTGGCCAGCAGCAACCGCCATTTGGGCCCACGCAAAGTTCGCCCTACCAGCACTTGCCGCCGCAACAGTTTCAGCAGCCACTCCAACAACCGCAGCAGTTTCAGCAGCAGCAGCAGCAGCAGCAGCAACAACCTCAACAACAACAACTACCACAGCAATACAATCAACCTCTGCTTGCTCAACCTTCGCAAACGCCGATATCTACCGCACACCAGGCGGCCGCTTCTAGCTGGCAGAACGAACAGGATGGCTTTGAGCCCGTTCGCCGCTCACCAAAAGCCCCTGCCGCTTCGAATTCTGCTGCCGCTTCGAGCTCTGGTGCTGACACGCCATCATTCGCGCCCCTCGCACCGTCGACCCAATCGCCCACTCCGGCTGTTGCACCAAAGACCGCAGCTACAACAAAGGCACCAACCGCAAAGCCAGCGACCGCGAGCGCACCTCATGCTCATGCCCCGGTTGCTGGTGCCTCGACCCGTGTGCCTGGCTCAGCCAAAGCAGCTCAGCCTGCTGCCTCCGTCGCCGCTGCTCCTGCCGCTGCTGCGCCAGCGCGAACCACTGCAACGTCCTCAACAGCGACACAGGCGACGACTCGCGTTGCATCACCGTCCGCAACACCTGCGACCAAAGGCTCGTCAAGCACGCCTGCAGCGGTGTCCAGCACTTCCTCTGCCTCTCCAGCGGCACGAACGGCTACAGCCAACGCGCGTACTGCTGCCTCATCTCGATCCACCACGGTCGCCGGACAGGCGGCACCAAAATCAACCCCTGCCTCTCCTCTGACAACCAGCAACAAGGCTGGTGCTTCCACAGCTCGGCCTCACGCCGGATCACCGAACACCGCTACTGCTCCGAATTCGAAATTGGCCCCAACTCCGACCACGCCAGCCGGAGCAACGCCTTCTCCTGCTCGCGCGCGCACTACCTCCAGCGCAACCGGTGCGGCTCCGGCCATCTCTGCTGCCACGCCCTCGCCTTCAAAGCTTCCGGCCCAAAACCTGGTCAAGCGACTCGGCGGGCCTCGCGCAGTGGAGCAGGCCAAGGAAGAGGAATGGAGCGACGTCGAAGTGTCCTCGCTCGGGAAGAAATCCGCTGTGACGTCCCGTGCACCAGTTTTACAAACGCGCGGCGCTGGCGCTGGACGTAACGTCGGCTCAGTCGTCCCCACGGTCACACGGCTTGGCGATCCGGCCAAATCCGGCGTCGTGCAACCCACCGATGCGCACGAGTGGGACGAACTCGAGATTCCCTCGGCAGGCTTCAAGCTGTCTGCGTCCGTCCGCGCCTCCGACTCGGCCATTGGCGACTCGCAAACGGACGAGTCCGAGGACTCGGACTGGACACTGTCCGCCTCCATGCAAACCAACGCCCGTCGTCGCTCCAGTCCTCCAGCTGCTTCTTCTGCAAAGCAGGACAATGACGACGAAGAAGTCGATTGGGGTGACGACGAGCCTGTCCCCGCGCGTCCACGAGCTGGCTCGCTGCGCAATGCAGCTCCGGTTGCAGAACCCATCACCCCAGTCTCCAGCAACAACAAGGCCGCGCTTGCTGCCTCGCTGGACAAGTGGCGCGACTCGGAAGAAGAGGACGATTTTGGCTTTTCCAGCGACCGATTGCAGCAGGTCCAGGACACACGTGCTGCGGCGCAAGCGGCGGAGGAGGAAGAAGACATGTCTGCGTTCGACTCGGAAGATGACGAACCAGCGCCGCGCAAACCCTTGCTTCTTGTCAACAGCCCGCGGCCGTCATCTGCGGCTCTGCCAGCCTCCGTGCCCGGCATGACTGGCGCGGTGATCAACTTTGCCGAGCAGCGCCGGCTCAAGCAACAGGCCAGTGCGCTGTCGTCGCCCACACCCCTGACTCCCACCACCATCCCTAAACCAGCAACAGCACCCGCGGCTCTTTCGACCCCGCACAAGGCGGGTGCTACCCCCTTGAAATCAGCGCTGCGGTCTGCTTCGCCCGCGCTCCTGACTAGCCCAGCTGTTGTTCGCAATGGCGCTCCAAGTACCAGCGCCAACGGCAGCTCCCACGCCAGTGCCAACGCCGTGACGGCCCAGTTGATGATTCACAAGCTCACGGCCAAGCCCGCACCTCGGCAGGAAGACGACGATATTGAGGATGGCTTTGACCTGCCTGCCAACCGGCGATTCCTCTCGCTGGCGGCATTGACGGCCCATGACAACGAACAGCTTGGCTCTGCCAACTCCCAGCGGGGCAACGCAAGTCTCATTAGCGACGACAACGAGACGTGGAGCGACTTGGATACAGACCCCGAGCTCGAGGCTAAAATGTCCATGTCCTCCGTGTCACGCACCTCAACGGCATTTAGCCAGAGCGAAGAGGAGGAGTTTGATGATCTCCAGCTGCCGACGAATGGTCATCTTCAGCTTCGCCGAGGCAATGACGCGAATGACGCCGACGACGAGAACGACTTTGACAGTGACGGTCGTTCGCATCCGACGCACGATCCTTCATCCAAGAACTGGGACGATGTCGAGCTGCCTGAAGGCGGCTTGTCTGCATCTCTATTGCGACAGCGCGCCATACGCGGAGAGCTGCCTTCCGCTGCGCGAGCAGTGTCACACGTTTCTCCCGCTGTTTCCATTCCCCTCCAAAATGGTACAGTCATGCGTTTGGTGTTTGACTTGGATGGATGTGTGTGTGTGTGTGTGTGTGTGTGTGTGCGGTGGCCATGTCGAAGTGAGACTGACTCCATCCCTCATCCTTCCCCTTTTTGGCCCACCGACCCCGACAGTCGCAGAAGTATCCTTGCCGCCAGAGCTCGAGCGTTTGCGCCAAAAGCACATCGAACAGGCGGGGGATGAGCTGCTACTAAACGAGGAGGCGGAAAATGGTCACGGGCTGGGCGACGCCAACGGCTTTGGCCGCATTCAGCTCTCTCGAAAGCGCACCAGTACCGCCAACGAAGCAGAGTTGCTCATGCTCGATGATTTGCCGGTGGACGTAGAGCAGGAGCGGAAGGCGTTGGCGGCGAGTTTGCCCATGCACGAGCACCTTGATTCGCAGCGCTTGCCCTCCACACCGGGTGCACGTGCACTGTCGAAAGCCAACACACCCATCCGGCCTGCCGTGGCCTCTGCCATTCGCAGCAACCTGACCACCCCGACGGCTGGCACGACGCGAAAGGACTTTGCGTCGCCCGTGCGCAACCACGCCAAGCCCAAGCAATCACCCACCTTGATTAGCGATCGCACCAACCGATGGAATACGCGTCGCAATGTCAGCGGCATGGAGTTTGACCCTGTCAACCTGCGTTGGGTGGGCAACGATGACGACGAGTCGGTCAAAAAGTTTGATCGTGCCGCTCCCACGCTCATTTCCAACTGCGGCCAGCGTGTTCCCCGTGTTGTCGGTCAAATGGTCTTTGATCCCATCAAAATGTGCTGGACTGGCAACGACGATGTCATGGATGCGTTTGCTGGCATGGACGATTTGACCGAAGGTTTGTGACGACACTTTTGGGGTTTTCTTTGATTGCTTGTCGGGCTTAAAATCTCGGTCTCGTTCACGTGTGGGCTTGTTTGCTGACTTTGTGGTCCATGTTCGCTTGGTGTTTTACTCTTGGCATCATTTGGCAGACTCGACATTGTGCGAATCGGATTGCTTCCTCGTCACGCCCGAGCTGGTGTCGTCGTTTGCGAGCAGCGCCCGCGAGCACCAGCACTCTCTCGGTGGCTGGCCTGGCAGTCACATTGCCTCTGCCGGCGCGCAACCACGGGGATTGACTTTGTCAACGCCCGCACCTCGCGATTTTGAGGCCTTGTACGCCATCCGCCGTTAACGATTCTTTTCTGGTTGCCCTTTTGTTTTTTTCCTTCATTTGGAGTTGTACCATCTCTTGTTGAACCTGCTTTGTTTCCTTGTACTGTATACTATCAATCCAAGTTTATATTCCCCACGAACTCACACATTCGTTTGTCAAATTTCAAATCCAATTTCAAATGTCGCTTCCATCACCTGCATTTCCAGCTTTCATGCCAACAATGGCCATCAATCCATTTCTCCACCGCTTGATTTCCCCCGAACTGAATTCTAACAAGTCTGAGATTCGCCGAGTCTGAGATATTCAGTCATCATTTCTCCATCAAGCACAAGTTTGGCCACGTCATCTTGGCGAGCGAAGACAAGCTTGTTTACGCGAATGAGCGCAACACGCCACCACTCGCGAGGGACGTCGCTGCGGCTGCGATTCGTCAGACTGGCGCTCGCATTGATGCTCGTTGCAGCTGCGTCTGCCGTCTGCTGCAGTGCTGCTTGGACGGGAGGGACAGGAGGGACAGGAGGGACAGGAGCAGGACTGGGAAAGCGCGGCGCCACTGCTGAACGGGCGTCCTTTGGGCAGATTGGCTCGTCCTTCTCGTCAGCCTCGTCGTCCCAGTCAGAGTCCAAGCCACACAAGAAGCCGACAATCATGCTCATTCCACAGCCGGAGCGCCAAGCACAGCCGGCGAATCGACCAGGCGCGTCATCATCTCACTCGTCAGGAGCGCCGAACGCGCCAATCGAGACCACCGATGCCGCCGGGAAGCCGCCCGTGTCGCGCATGACAGACAGCTGGCCATTCTCGTCGTCGTCGTCGTCGTCGTCGTCGCCTACAACGAACGATGCCCTGGATACGGAGGCGTCCGTGTCGGACAGCGACATGGATGACCTCCACGATGATGATGATGATGACGATGACAACGATCGATACCACGTGCCCTGGAGCAGTCTGCGAGGCCCTGATGGAGTGCTGTCATTGCATCCAAGCAATTCAGAGCCAGGAAGCGAGGGCGGCGTGCCAGACTCGCATCATGTCGTGTTTGGATCGGAAACTGCTCCACCACCACCGCTCTTTGTGCGCACGATGGACGGCTCGCTCCACGGGGTTGATGCGTAAGTGCAGATCGCCGCATTGGTATTCACTCTCAGCACCATTGCACTCGCCCTGCATGTGAGCGTTGGTGCGCTCGACTGATTGCGAGAGCCTCATCTCCGTTTTGTGTTTCGTTTGGTTGCTTTGCAGTGCCACGGGTCGCACGCTTTGGTCGCACTTGTCTGGACCAGTGTTGCAGGTCTATTCTGCTCGCATGAATACGACAAGTGTTGACATTGCGTCTCCTTCACCCAAGACAGAGAGCAAACCATCGACCGTTCACCTCCATGAGGACTCTCCAGACTTTGAGCGAGTGCACCTTCAGCCGCCAGTAATATCAGCGCAGCAAGCCATGGCATTTATTCCCGAGCTTGTTCACGGACACCTGTACATGTTTAGTGTACGGTCGCTCGATTGTCATGGGACCAGATTGGTTTTTGTAGTGTTGTTCTGAACTCATATTCTGCCCCACCTTCTTTGTCGCTTGGTTTTTGTTCTAGTCCGACGGCTTGAAACAGCTTCCCTTGAGCATCCCACAGCTAGTAGCTACATCGCCACGCACTCAAGGGAATTTGCTATATCTCGGAGGGCAGACCTGTGATGTGCTCACACTTGATCCGTTAACGGGTCAAATTCTTCGCTCTTTCTCCACGTCCGGGTCGTCCGAAGGTATGAATCGGGCTTGAGATGATAAAAATGTTATCGGGTTACGAAAAACATCCCCCCGGCATCTGACCTAAGGGATATTCGCTCGCAGACACGGTTGTCAAGTTGGCTGCTTCGTCCTCCCCCGACTCTGTCTTGGTTGCGAGAACCATCTATGTTTTGCGAGTCATTGACACGTTTTCGTCCATGGAAATGTAAGCAAAGCGGCCGCCATTGCCCCGCCCCCGCATCTTGCGCTACTATCGTTCGTTTGTGTCTCAATGGTGCATCCTTGCTCAATCCCTCACTCTGATCGATTGCGTCTGATTGGTGATTCACACAGTTGGAATGTGACGCTTTCGCAATTGTCCGTGGTCGGCGTTCATGGCCCAGCCTTTGCACCCGCCAATGACCGATTCTTTACGTCGACAGACGATCTGGTTCTCACCCTCGGCAATCTCTTTGCTGGAACTGCGACCTGGAGCAAGACTTTTTCATCCCCAGTGCTGAACGTTCTTGGATCAAATGGACTTGGCGAGGCCGTTCCTTTGCCGCTTGTGAGGATTGTGGAAGATGCGACTCAAGGGGATACGTTTGAGCCGTCCAAGTCGTACTCTCCCCCTCAGGCTGCAGAGAATCACATTTTAAAGCACGTCGTGCTTGTTGGCAAAACTGGCAATACTGATGGATACTTGTTTGCAAAAGAGTTGCTCACGTTACCCAAGCGTCTTGTCATCCAGCGACTACTGGCGTTGTCGCATTTGACGCATCCCGACTCGTACGCGCAGCTCCAATCGCGTTACCCTCTGTTAGCGGCCGTGGCTTCGGCGTCGTCTGCCGCTTCCGGGGGCGGCCACCAACATGCGAGCAACCTTGACACATCGGTCGCACTTCACAACCCTGCATCGACCGACGCTGCTTGCTCAATCAACTCGCCGTTCTTTCCAGATTGCGTTGTCGGTCTTCACAACATTCCGCCGCTGGCCGTTCGTGACATTATTTCGCGAACGGGAAAGCACTCCTTCCCTTTGTCGACCTACGTCGATCCGCGTGGCCGGCTCGCGAAATCTTCCGCACAAGATGTATTGAAGGCCTTGACCGATGCAAGAGAGGCCATGACTGGCATTTCTACGCTTTCGCCCGCGACGCTGATTGGCAGCGTCATTGGTGGCGTGCTGATTCTGCTCTTGTCGTTGATTTTGATCTTGTTGGTGGTCATTTTGCAGCGCATGAACCAGGACGACCGCAAGATTCTTCTGTCGCTGCTGCAACGTCTGCTCCGTCTGGATGGGGCCACACAGCAGGCCAGTCACGACTCTCGGGCGCCAGGTTCGGCCAAGAAGAAGAAGAAGAAGGTCAAATTCAATGCAGGACCCTCCGCACCAAACTTGTCGGAGGACCAGCCGTCCCATGCCGTTACCGATGGCGAGGGCGATGACGTCGATGACGAGCCAGCGGAGCACGACACCCCGCAGTCGGACGGCGCAATCACTGGCCAATCTGGTCTGCTTCCAGCTGGTCATTTTGGTCCAGCCTCGTTGACTGCTGCCGCTGCTACTGCTGCTGCTGCTGCTGCTGCTGCTGCTGCTGCTGCTGCTGCTGCTGCCATCCCTGGACAAGAGGTGGTGGGCAAGCTGCGCATTCATACTGAAAGCGTGCTGGGCGCCGGCAGCCAAGGCACGTACGTCTACCGCGGCTCGTTTGACGAGCGACAGGTGGCTGTGAAGCGCATCTTGAAAGAGTGCGTCGCATTGGCCGACAACGAAATCCGAGGCCTGCTGGAAATTGGATTTCACCCCAACGTCATTCACTACTACTGCAAGGAGCAGGACGAGCGATTCGTGTACCTGGCACTCGAGCTCTGCAATTACTCGCTGGTCCAGTTGGTGGACGAGGCTCCCGTAAACCTGACTCCATCGGATCGTGTTCGCATGTCGATTGAAATTCTGGCCGGTTTGCGGCATTTGCACCATCTTGGCATTGTCCATCGCGACCTCAAGCCGCACAATGTCCTCGTGACTGTCACTGAAGACCCCAGCCATCATCCGCACGTATCTGTCAAGCTGTCTGATTTTGGATTGAGCAAGAAATTGCCTCCGGGCCGGAATTCGTTCTACTCTGCCAAACCCACAGGCACGCTGGGCTGGATGGCGCCCGAGTTGCTTTTGGCGATGGAGCCTGCCGGGCGATCGCCCAACCCGCTCTCAGAGGGGTCGAGTACGTCTTCTTCGCCGTCCAGCAGCTCGCTGCAACAGAATAGCAGTCTTCCGAGAAGCACACCAACCGTGGCGGATGAGGGTGTCAGTTCACACTCTGGCTCCGCAGTTGCTGCTCCGGGGTTGGCCACGCCATCAGAGGGCTCGTGGCATCGCGTCCCTGGTGCTGCCGCTGCTGCCACCACCACCACCACCACCACCACCTTTACTTTGCCTGCCGTTTCTCGCACAAAAGCGGTGGACATATTTTCGGCAGGTTGCACCGCCTTTTACTTGCTCACCAATGGAAAGCACCCGTACGGTGAACCATTTGAGCGCGACAGTAACATTTGTCGCAACCACCGGAGCCTGCTCACCTTGGCCTCGCTTAGTGGGAGTCACGAGGCGCTGCACTTTGTCGAGCAAATGACCCAGTTCTCTCCAACGGCCCGCCCGACTGCTGACGAGCTGCTTGCCCACCCATTCGTTTGGTCGGGGGCAAAGAGGCTCTTCTTCTTGCAAGATGTGAGCGATCGCATTGAGACGAACGGCGACGAGCTGGGAGCCCTGCTGGAAGCGAGTGCAGCGAGCGCGATCGGATCGGACTGGCGAGCCCCGATGCACCCCGAGTTGGTTGCGCAGCTCACCAGCTTCCGCAAGTACAATTACGCCTCCGTCAAGGACTTGCTGCGTGCCATCCGGAACAAGACACGCCATCGTCAGGAATTGACGCCGAATGTTCTGCGGATGGTCGGCGAAACGGACGCAGCCAACATGGAATACTTTGGCGCGCGCTTTCCACCGTTGCTCATGCACGCATACCATGTGGTCGTCACGTCGAAATGCGCCACCGAGACGCTGTTTCTGGACAAGTACCTGACCTTCCGGCCCTTCTCTCACGGCAACTGAACGCTGAAAAGCGAGTTTGCCTTGGTCAGGCTTTTCGTTTCTCCAGCTCTTTGCTTCCGCCCGTCTTCTTCCAATGCAATATTTCCTTTATCTCCACAAAACAGCATGTCTTACATTTTATCAATACAGAATTACCGCCATTTTGTTTGTTTGTGTTGTTTCGTTTTTCCTCTGTAAAAACCATTCAACTTTTTTTTTTTTTTTTTTTTTTTTTTTTTTTTTCCCTTTCTCACTTTCCATTGTAGCGCATGGCTTTGCTCGCCTCTCAAGCGTCCGGGCTTCGCGCCCTCGTCCGGGCAGCCACATCGACCTCCTCCTCTACTGCTACTGCTACTCTTGCTACTAGTATGATTGCCGCCAGAGCGACTCCCGCTGCAGTGTCAGTGCGCTCGCTGAGCTCCCTGCAGTCGTCGGTCGCGCACAGCCCAGCCATGCTGCTTCACGCCATCCGCAGCGGATCGGCGCTCGCCCCGGCCGGCTTCGCAACTGGAGCAACAGCTGCATCACCGTCGACGAGCCTGGCGAGCGCGGCGGCAGCGAACGCGCACGCCGTCGGATTGCTTTCCGGCGCTGCTGGATCTGCATTGGCCGTGTCGCCCGCCGCATCGCCCCTCTTGGCGCAGGCCGTCCGCTGCGCACACAAGCGCGTCTTGAAGAAGCCCCGCTTGTACAAGCTAAAGTCGCGCAGCGCTGTCAAGCGGCGATTCCGTCTCATGGCCAACGGTCGCTACAAGCGTCGCCAAGCCGGCAAGCAGCATCTGAACATCCACAAGTCGCGCAAGCGAAAGAACCGTCTGGCCAAGACAGTGCTCACCACAAACACTCACACCAAGACCATCCGTCGCATTCTCGTCAAGCGGCGGTAGTCGGCCTTTCTGCATTGACAAGTATCATTGGGGTTGGATTCTACCATTCCCAGTTGTCCTGCACACACCACACGCCTTTCATTCGCGCTGTGTCGATCCGTCCTTGTTTCGTTGTGTGACGAGTGATGCTGTTGGTCATCTTTGTGCAGTTTCTTTTTAAAAACATTTGTGTTGTCACTGAATCAAAAGTACATAACCTGCCGTCACCAAGCACAGCAACGAAACAATCCAGTGCAGTCGTATCCCAATCACAGCAGCTGCAAATAGGGTACATGGTAGTAGCGATTGCCATGATTTTACCCCCCCCCCCAAATTGTCAAGTTTCACACACCAATGCATGAGATTGCGAACAGTGAGTGAAACCGTGTTGAATTGAACTGGAGCAACAGCAGTAAGCGAACGACGAGCAAAACCAGTTGGCGGTACCTTTGGAAAATGTGCCCAGGAACCCTTTCTTTTCGCTAAAGATGAGACTGTTGAGACGCGGGATGCGTTTGCCGTAGGCGCAGGTGCAGATGAAGAGCAGCACGGCAATGACCATCCCGTCGAACGAGTACGCTGCCACACACACAGACACACAGACACACACAAGGCCGAGGCAATGGGGGCGGTTAGCAACGCTGCAGGAAAGCAAAACCAACAGGGAAGCGGAGGAGCGGAGGTGGGGGAGGGGGAGAGCAAGGGAGCTGGAACTTGGCGCGTATGGCGTTCTGAGTGGCTCACCGTTGGTCATTCGAAGAGTGTGCGTGTGTGCTCGGCTTTTGACAAGCTGAGTAACAATCACAAACAAGACTGGACGTCACTTATTGAAAAGACCGAATTGTGTCAAGAGTGGGAGGAAATTATTGTTGAACAACGTCGATGAGAACTGCGGCAACTAAGCGGTTCACTTGCTCAGAACTGCACGAGTTATCATTTCAGAAATGAGAACGAGGATTCATACAACCATGCTAAACACACGAAAACATGCTTGTGGCAAGCAGACACACACACACAAGAATAATCTGTACAATGTTCACGAGAAAGGCCCGATTCGACTTCAAATGAAAGCGAATCCAATGGTCAAAGACAGGGCAAGGAGAATAGGAAGCGGCCTGCAATCGAGAGAAGAAGCAGCACCAGTAGTACCTGTCGCCTGCAGGCCGGTTGACGTGGGACCAACGACATCTGGCGTTGATGCCGAGAATGATGTCTCAGACGCATCGTTGACAGATGACGCAGAAACCAACGAGGCTTCTGATGCAAGCGATGCCGCTGACGCCGAGGCAAGCGATGCGCCCGAGGCAAGCGAGGCGCCGGAAGCCCGAGATGCCAACGAAGCTCCGGACGCCAACAAAGCTTCGGAGGCCTGTGACGCCTGCGACGCCTGCGAGGCTCCGGAAACCTGCGACGCCTGCGAGGCTCCGGAGGCCTGCGACGCCTGAGAAGCCTGCGAGGCTCCGGAGGCCTGAGATGCAAGAGAAGCAAGTGAAGCGACTGACGCCTGCAAGTCAGTCGTGGAAAGGGCGACACTCGCTGCAGTCGACGCAGAAATTGACGCAGCAGAGGCAACGCTGGCAGATGAGGCAGATGCGAGAGAAGCACCCGAGGCAAGTGACGCGCCAGAAGCCAAGGAGGCGCCAGAAGCCAGCGAGGCACCAGAAGCCAGCGAGGCACCAGAAGCCAACAAAGCTTCGGAAGCCTGTGATGCCTGTGACGCCTGTGAGGCCTGGGAAGCTCCGGAAGCCTGTGACGCCTGAGAAGCCCGAGATGCTAGAGAAGCAAGTGAAGCGACTGACGCCTGCAAGTCGGTCGTGGAAGGCGCGACACTCGCTGCAGTCGACGCGGAAATTGACGCAGCAGAGGCAATGCTGGCAGATGAGGCAGATGCGAGAGAAGCGCCAGAAGCCAGCGAGGCGCCAGAAGCCAGCGAGGCGCCAGAAGCCAGGGAGGCACCAGAAGCCAACGAAGCGTCGGAGGCCTGTGACGCCTGTGACGCCTGTGACGCCTGCGACGCCTGCGAGACTGCGGAAGCTAAGGATGCCATTGAAGCACCAGACACCACAGATGCCATAGAGGCTTGTGAGGCCCGACTCGCCCGCGAGGCAACGATCGCCGCAGTGGCGGCAGAGGCAGCGCTTGTGGCCGAGGCCAATCCAAACTCGCTCGAGGAGGCCGCGATCAGCGAAGAAATGGAAGTAGCCAAGACGGCAGAGGTGAACGAGGCGAGAGGCAAAGAGACCGAGCTCGCCGCTATGGATGACGAAAAAGACGAAGCACGGAGGAATGAGGAAGCCTCGACCGACGACGTTGAAGCGACAAAGACAGAGGAAGCAGATGGTTGGAAGGCAGAGGATGAGGAAGCAGCCACAAGCGAGGAAGCCGAACTTTCAAGCCCAGAGGCGACAGAGGTTGTAGCAGCGATGGAAGAAGACGCCGACACGAATGAGGCTGAACTGGCCACAACGGATGATGAAGCCGCGGCAGCGCTGGACGACGATCCGGAACTGGCAACGACGGTGGACGAGGATGCCGCAAACAAGGACGAAGCAGAACTCGCGCTGATGGTCGCCGTTTGCACGGACGCGCTAGAAAGAGAAGACAGGGATGACAATGATGCAGCGGAAGCAGACGCTAGAGACGTGAGGGATGGCGATGCAAATGCAAGAGAAGACAAGGATCGCGATGCAGCGGAAGCAGACGCAAGAGAAGCACTCGATGCAAAGGAGGCGCTTGATGCAAGGGATGCATTTGTGGCCGCAGATGGAAAGCAAAACCCGGTACCAGCCACAAAGTCCAAGTAGCAACTCGCGCACAAGTTGATTGTGGTGCAAGTCAAGCATCCATAGTTGCAACATGCCGATCCGTCGACCAAACAGGTTGCACAGGCACTCGGACAAGCTTGCAGCCAAAGCCAAGTACAGAGATTCGGGGTTAGTTTGTTTGTTGCAAAACACCCAGCGCGCTGTTTGACGTACCCTGAAGCGCGCCCATACTGTTGTTAAAAGTGCTGGGAGGCACATTGAAGCCAAACCCGTTGAAGCTCAAATCAGTCGAGACGAGTTGCGTCAGTCCTTGGAATAGCCCTGGCGGCAATGTTGTGACGAGCGGGTTGGAGTCGAGGTCTCTACAGGTACGAGCAGTCAGGCGAATTTGTTTGCGCCAGAACCCAGAGCTCTGACAGAGACACTGCAACCTCTTACAGGGTTTGCAGCTGACCGAGCCCTTGGAACAATCCTCCAGGGATGCTCGTCAGCTGAGCATTCGAGCCGAGATCACTACGCAAAATACGCGAAAAGCATGAACATCAAATTCGGGAGAAATCGGAAGGCGTTCAAAGCGTTGTCACGTACATTTGCGTCAAGGTGCCACGCCCGAGAAACAGTTGAGATGGCAACGACATGATCGATGTGCTTCTCAGGGAGCTGTCCAAGTGCAAGAGATCGTGCCAAGATGAAGCACCAAATGCTGCTTGTGTCGTTACAGGCACAGTGACTTACAATGTGCGCAGTTGAGGCAAACCCTGGAGCATGGTTGAGGGCAGAGCGGTCAGGGCGGTGCTCGATAAGTTTCTACAAACCAAGCGATGCACATCATCAACATTTCTCGCGCGTTGACCATTTATGCAAGTGATGCAGCTGTAGCAACGACCTTGAACGACTCACAGCAGTTGAAGCGAGTTCAACCCCGAGAAGGCGGACGGCGCGACATTCGTCAGCAAGGGATTTCCATTCAAGTAGCTATTGGCCAAACGATCGCAATGCGTAAGCGGGACACTCTACTGCAACATTGTAGGCTTGCCATATCCAACACATTCTGCCACGACGGTACAGGCTAACTAGGCTGGATTGATTGACAAAGATACCATCTCGAAGTTGCGTCAGCTGGTTGAATCGCAAGTCTCTGTGCCGGACAAGCACATCATCAAGCGGTCAGCGGCAGAGCCTGTGTCCAGTCGCCTGTGTCCTTAGCTGGCACTTTACAAAATTACAAGACTTGTGAGGTTGGTAAGTTCACCAGGTCCAAAATCAGCAATAGCGTTGGAAGACAAGGACCTGCCAAAATGCCAAAAGACACAACGGTTCAATAATTGGGTGAAACAAGAGGGGCTAAAAGTGCTCGTTCACGCTCGCAATGCAACATGGCATGGTTACAGGATGGTAGTATTGGCGGGTATGCCTGGAGGGATGGATGACAGGTTGCGACCTGCACAATTCACAGATGTGCCACCGCAGTCACATACAGCGCATGCAGTGATGTCCTGTGCGTCGTTGGGACTTGAAAGTGCGATGACAAGCAAAGCCACGAGTAGCCATGACGCAAAAAGTGCGCCACGAGGGTGAACATGTGCGTCGCGCATCGGAATCGGCTGCTGTTGTGCAAGAAAACGTTGAGGCTGTGTGAACGGGAAAAAAATGTGGTCAATAAAACCCAAAGGCCGAGGTAGGTGTGAGATGGACAAAGCTTGTACAAGTAGCGATGCAGCCATTGAAGCAATTTAGGATAACCTTCGAGCCACAAAACGAAAAGTTGGCAAACTGGTTTCACCCCGAAAAGTATGAAGCACGATTCTCTGGCTTCCCATGGAGGACCCAGATCATTCGGAATGCAAACCCAAAACCAAAATCAACAACGCAAATACAGCAACACCGAGGGGGCAGTGTGGGGCGATGCTTCCAGTGATGGCGAATGGCAGAAAGCTCATTGCCGGATTTGGGCACTTCAAAAAACAAGATCGCCGTGGATTTTGTTGTCAATCAACAACTCTGCCGCCCCGCCAAAGTTCCTCACGCTGGATCGCAGCACTGCCTGCTCAGCGAAAAGTTCAAGCTCAGTTTGACTTTTTGGAACCAGCGAGTGCGTGGAAAGTAGTGCGGGGGGACGGGAGTAGTGCATGGAAATGTGAATCTCAGTCATTGCTCTCAGCAGGTATGGTGAAAGGACATGATGCGAATTGTCTGCACAATCAAGGCTGTATAGTTTACAAAGAACGAAGACTGAGGCGAACGAGGGGACCTGCGAGCTGTTTATCAGTGCAAGAATGAGATTCGCACCGATGCAGGCGAATCGCTCATTCCGAACATCATTGCCCATCCAAACAAGGACCCGAAGATCGGGCGATTTGATCGAGAGCATCAGACTTCTCTGAGAATCAAAGGGAAGCAAACTCAAACAAACCATTCTTTTTAGGGGGTCAGTTTTGAATTTTCGTGTTGGTCATTTTGTTCTTTTGTGTTGACTCGGGTTTCCTGTCGATCGGCTTTGGTCCATGCTTCAAGGGACTTCACAGCGCCTTAATTCAAGCATGCACACGGTTTGCATGATGGAAAGGTTGACACTCAAAAGCACATTTACTACAACCAGCCATGCAAGTTTAAAAAACAAACAAACAGAAACAAAAACCACCAAACTACCCGAATTCAAACACAATCTGCTACCTCGAAGTGAGCAAAAGTCATCATCAGAAGAAAACACAGCAACAGACCACCAGAGAAAGGGAAGAGAGCGTTCTCTGGTTAGTTCGGCGGTTGATTCTCGCTCAAGCTGTTCCAAGTGAGAAAGCCATACCGTCAAACAGTAAGTACCACGTGCATACACGACAGTATCAGCATCAGAGAAAGGGGACCCATACTTGAGCGAGTCAAGTGCAGAATTCTGGCTGCGTGCTGCTGCCATCACTCGCTGTCCTGCTTCGCTCATTTCGTTATACCACAAACTGTTTACATGCGAGTGAGCAAAAGCACTGCAGAGCAGCAGAAAAAACACATTCATTGTTGATCTCAATCTGGTTTTATACCTGAGCACTTTGAGCGTGGTATTCCGCAGGAGCGCTTCTGCCAACCTTTCGGCGCCAGCATCGCCAATATGATTCTTTCCGAGACTGTGTACAATGCAGTGAGTAACATGCAGCTTGTTTAATGACCAGTGCGACACGAAATAGCAGAAAAGCGAGAGGAACATACTCGAGAGTCGTCAGTGTTGTGTTCTGCGAAATCACTGCCGCCATCGCATTTGCACCACTATCGCGAATAGAATTGCGGGACAGGCTGCTCTCAAAAGGTAAGTGTAAGTATCGTTGCTCATCAAGCGACATGCTCAGCATGCAAGGTAGCAAGCGAACGAAAACCTACTCGAATGAAGTCAATCCCACGTTTTGCTTCAGTTCCTCCGCCAGCGCCTGAGCTCCTGCACTGCCAATCCAACATTCGTACAGGCTGCTCAACGTGTGAGTATCATCAACGCAGTGCGTCAAAAGGGCGCAATAAGCAAGGGCAGAAATAGCCATTTCGTACTTTAGAGTGGTCAGTGTCGTGTTCACCCTGAGTGCCTTGGAAATCGCTTCCGCTCCTGCATCTCCGAGCTGAGTGGAACTCAGACTAGAATCGTGTCGTGATTGAACAAACCCCCGACATGGTCGAGCTGCGATTAGTTGACGACTCCAAGAACGACAATAATCAGCAAGCCAGCGCGATGGAAAGACAACATACTTGAGTATAGTGAGCTTGGTGTTTTGCATCAGCGCTTCTGCAATCGCTTGGGCTCCAATCGGGCCAACCTGACTGGAACGCAGACTGTTGTCACGGTGAGCGCTGATGTGCTCCCACCAAAACTGAATCCGATCGACCACGGACGCCACGGATGCCACCCCGCCACCCCACCACCCCTCCTCCCTCAGAACAAAGAACATCAGCGCGAAAGAAGCAAACAAACTTGAGCTCGGTCATCCAAGAGTTCTGCTTGAGTGATGTTGCAAGCACTTGCGCTCCAAAGTCGTCAAGGCCAAAGCGAATCCTAAACAGTGTCGTGAACAACAATCAATGTGAGTTGCAATGAAAGTCACAACACCAACCGAACACGAGAACTTACTCAAGCTTGCTTGGCTTGATCAAACTCAGAACCTCTTGAATCACTTGCACTCCAGCAGAGTCAACAATGTTCTCACGCAAGCTGTCCGCATAAACTGAGTTACTTATATCCATCGAAAGAAGCATCACATGCGTCGTCGTCATAGAAGGGGGAACAACAGGAGAAGGGAGAAGGAACATACAAAAGCCTGGAAACCCGCGACAGGGCTTTTTCGAGTCCAAATCCATGCGGATTACGCACCTGCGGCAGCAGACTGTGACCACACGGTGACAAGTTGCGTGAGCGACCACCTCTGGCCACTTCAGAGTGAATGTCAACTGCAGGACAACATACCGCTCTGTGGTCAATGGTTCTGACATTTCACGCTCGAATTCAGGGTCATAGCGCTTCATGTCGCGCAACCTGGAATCACGCCGTGAGTAATCGCATCAGAAAGAATCATTTTATGCGCACACGTGAGATTTTGACCGGCACGAGGGATTGCAACCTACTTGAACGTGGTCAGCGTCGTGTTGTGCTTGAGTGCGGCTGCGATCATTTGCACTCCTGAGTCAACAAAGCGAGCCGTCACCCTGTGATGCCATCACGGTGAAGAAAACAAACAACCAAACAAGAAAACGAACCATGAATCATCAATTAGCACTTGCTATCGCTTTCGGAGCATCAAACGACACACAATGAAAGGTGACCGTACTCGAGGGTGGTGAGCTTGGCGTTTTGCTTCAGCACAGTGGCAATCGAGTGCGCTCCAGCTTTGCCAAGCACGCCGTTCCCTAGTCTAATCCCAGAAACAGTGTCAGTTTCAGTGAATCAAGCATCGAGGCATATCGGCGTGCGACTTGGTATATACTTGAGCGAGGTTAGAGTCGTGTTCTGAACAAGTGCGGGTGCAATTGCCTGCGTCTCAGCATCGCCAATGGAATTGCCATCCAACCTGCTCCCACATAACAAGCAAAGTGATTACAGTGAGGCATGACACCAATCACCGCGGAAGATTGAACATACTCGAGCGTGGTCAGCGCAGCGTTCATTTTGAGCGCCTCGGCAATAGGTTTCACACCAGCAGTGCCAATGGCATTGTTATTCAGACTGCAACCACGTGCTAAGTAAGAATACCAACAAGCAGGTCGTCCGCCTTCAGGTGTGACATCAATCAGCAAACAAAGAACGTACCGCAGCGTAGTCAGAGTTCTATTCTGCTTCAGGGCCTCGGCAATCGCATGCGCTCCAACGGCGCCGATAGGGTTGAAGGCAATCAAACCACGATCATTGGAAGATAAACTGATTGAGCAATGCGGTGAGCAATAGAACGATCAAGGAGCAGCGAGTGTTTGGGAGTGACAGAAAGGTGTTCGAAACCCTTACTCGAGTGTCGTCAGCGTGGTGTTCTGCTTGAGTGCTTCGGCAATCTCGCGCACTTTAAAACAAAGTTGACTGCAACTCAGACTGTTGGCTGATCGTGAGTAAAAGCAGCAACAACCAGTTCCACAACAACAGGAGCATAGAACGTACTCGAGAGTGGTCAAACTTGTGTTCGACTTCAGCATTTCGGCAATGTTGTTGGCTCCAACATCGTCAATCGGATTCATTGAAAGACTGCGTTTTCAAGTGGTAAGAAAATGAATCACCAGAATATAGCTTCGCTCTCTTCCAGACAAGAATAGCCAACAGCATCGCTACCAAACGTACTTGAGCGTGGTCAACGTGTTGTTCTGCGTGAGTGCTCCACTGATCGCTTGGAGTCCAGCAGTGCCAATCCTGCAATCATTGAGTCTTGATTACCATCAAGGTTAATCTTTGGCCTTTGCAGACAAGAAATGGACCAATGTGCGGCTGAAAAACATACTGCAGAGTGGTAAGCGTCTTGTTCTGCCGAAGAGCATCCGCAATGGCCTGCGCGCCGGCATCACCAAACCAACTTTCACCCAGACTGTGCTCAAGCAGTGAGAATTCCAAAGCACTCTGATAATCAAGAGTGATAGCGTCGAACCGGCAAAACATAATGCAAACATACTCGAGTGTGGTCAGTGTGGTGTTGCTCTTGAGTGCTGCAGCAATCGCCTGCGCGTCGGCTAATTCCAGGAAGTTACGCGCAAGCCTACTCCCAAAAAGTGAGTCATACCATCGAAAGCGAATGCATACCGCCATAAAGCACGGCATGCATCAACACAAAGAGGGCAGCTCTTACAAGAGTGTCGTGAGCGACGTGTTTTGTACAAGCGCTTCTGCAATTGCTTGAAATCCAACGCCTTTTAATCCATTTTGGCTCAGGCTACCAGCAACATGTGAGCACGCGGTATTCGGCAGCCGCGATTGCCTCCGTCCCCTCGCACAAAAATGAGCAAAGAACGACATAATAAAAGATAGGAGCTCGCACGTACTCGAGCTCAGTCAGCGTCGTGTTCACTTGGAGCATCCGTGGTATCGCCGCCTGCGCACCTGAGCCGCTGGAATTGTTTTTCAAGCTGCGAGCATTACAGTCAGCGATATGACGAATGATCCATCGCTTGCAGTTACAAAAACATGAATTCAGTCAAAATGAGAACGGAGGATCATACTTGAGGGAGGTCAACGTAGTGTTCTTCTCGAGCGCGTGAACAATCGCTTCAACTCCAGCATCTTCAATCGAACACCAGTACATGCTGTGGCAATTGATGTCAGCGAGGGCATAACAACGCAGCAGTGGAACCCAAGGCCACAACATCCATCCGGCGGAACGTACGAAAGCGTGGTCAACGTCTTGTTGCACACCAGAGCATCAGCGATCGCACGTGCTCCAGCTTCGCCAATATCATTGTTATTCAAACTATTTGAATGAAGTGAGCAACACACATCACTGCTCTTCTCGCATGACCTCAAGCAATGATTCAGCATGAGAATGGCACTGACACAAGCGTAGTCAATGCGAAGTTGGTCTTGAGTGCCTCTCCGATCGCTTGCGCTCCAGCGCTGCCAATGTCGTTGCAGATCAAGCTGGTGACCATGCAATGAGAATAAATAATCCAATATACGATTCAACTTATCAGCGAACAAACAACTAGCTGACGAGAAAGAGAGTGGTGGAATCCTTACCGGAGCGCAGTCAAAGTGGTGTTTTGTTTCAGCACTTTTCCGATCGCTTGAGCTCCAAAGTCTCCAATTCGAGGACCATACAACCTGACCCAACATACAGACATGGTTAGATTGATGTTCGCAATCAGACGCGGTAGTGGTCAGCATGAGAGGGAAGAAGCATACACGAGCGTGGACAGGGTCGAGTTTTGCTTCAGGATGGCGGCAATCGGGTTTGATTCTGCCGAGTCGAATTTACCCGAGTGTAAACTGTTACCACACAATGAGCGACGCCATCGAAACAAATGGAGCGTTTGCAATGGCAAACTAGAATGCAATCAAAGTGCGAAAGCGGTGCGTACTAGAGCGTGGTCAACGTGGCGTTTTGCGTCAGTGCTTTTGCCATCGATCGCGCTCCATTGGCATCGAGGTAACCCCTGTCGTCACACGGTGAGCCAATTACCTCACATAAGCAACACGGGCAAATGGTGCAACAACAACTTACGAGAGTTCAGTCAGTGTGGTGCTTTGCGTCAGTGCATCAGCAATCACTGCGTCAATGTAATTTCTAGTCCTGTTATCATAAAGCAAGGTAGTGAGCGAGGGGGACATTGTACAGCTGCCATGACCATGGCATCGGCAAATGGATCCAGCTTTACATACCGGAGTGTCGTCAGCGTTTTGTTCTGCACTAACGCTGCCGCAATCGGCTGCATTCTAGCATTCTTGAAGTCAATCACACAGTCGCCCAAGCTGATACCATACGGTGAGTCAAGGCATCAAACAAACATGGAGTTAGCAGAAGCCGACAAGTACATACTCGAGCGTAGTCAGTGTGGTGTTTTGCAGGAGTGCTTCACCGATCGCTTCCTCCCTGCTGAGCTTCTTGCTGTCCTGGTTGTCGTCGCCGTCGCCAGCAGTGTCGTCGTCGCAGTCCTCGTAGTCGCCGTCGTCAGCATCCGTTTGACGAGCCTTCTTCTTGTTCTTCTTGGATGTTGAGGTGTTCTCCCCGGCCATTTCAGCAGCCCGACGCTTGCTGCGGATGGTCGTGGGGACGCCACTACTGGAAGTTGAACTCGTCTTGCCAGTACGCGCAACTGCAACCTGAATGGGTTTGCGAGCACGAAGATGGTAGCTCACAGTCTGAGATCCTTGGTTGGTTGGTGCAGTGGCCTTCTTCTGAGCGGTCTGGCGTTATGTGAAAAATCAAACAGTAGGAATCACAAACGAAGCGAACAAGATGTCAGCGACGAGTTAGTGGAGTGGCATTACGTCTCACAACTCTTGGGCAGGCGGCACCTTGCTCAGCGGCTCTGAGATTGAAGAGGCAGGGACAGGTGCGGCTGCCTTGCTGGTCCTGCCTCGCGGAGCAGCAATAGTAGTAGTAACCACTTGTACTGCTGGTGTAGCAGCAGTGGCAGCAGCAGCAGCATTGGCAGCACGGGCAGCAGCTCGCTTGGGTTTGGGTGGATCGACCTCCATTGGCGTGACCACACGATCGTCCTCCGCTGCGTCGGTGCTACCGAGGCTGCCGCTGGTCTTTGGCTTGGTGGCTCTTGTAGCGCGCATGGGAGTAGGAGTGGGAGCAGGAGCAGCCGAGGGTACCGCCTTCTTAATCATTTAGGAAACAAAAAGTTCAAAACAAAACAAAAAAAAAAACCCCCCAAAAAACCAAACCAAAACAAAAGACTGAGATGTGATACAAAACAAGACAAAGGAAAACTAAGAGAGGATACACACTTTGCTTATGTTCATGCCTCAAAAGCCAGTTATTCGTGGCAGCATTGGCACCATCTCTCTCTCTCTCTCTCTCTCTCTCTCTCTCTCTCTCTCTCTCTCTCTCTCTCTCTCTCTCTCTCTCTCTCTCTCTCTCTCTCTCTCTCTCTCTCTCTCTCTCTCTCTCTCTCTCTCTCTCTCTCTCTCTGTCTCTCTCTCTCTCTCTCTCTCTCTCTCTCTGACATCCTTGCCGTCGCCTTTCTACTTGATACTGTAGATTTGCATTAAGTTTACTCAGTCTCACAAATCCCAGTCTTTCTTTGCATTTTTTTCTTTCTTCTTCTATATTTTGATCTTTGTCCCCCCCCCCCAAGGCCCCTTGTCAGTTCCATCCGTCAGCAGCAATGGGCAAGGAGAACGCGGCTGGAGTGTCGTCCACCAGTTCTTCGTCCTCAGCCTCAGCAGCAGCAGCAGCAGCAGCAGCAGCGGCCCCCGTGTCGACTGCCGCATCGCCCGCCTTTGCCACAACGCCCGCCCAGCTCGATGATCTCCGCCGCCGCGCTTCCGCGAGCGATGCGCATCCCGACTCGACCAGCGACGCGATCGAAGCCCAGTTCCAGCTCGGCCTCGCGCTGCTCCAGCTCGCCCAGCCCGCCGTCCCGCCCGCCGCCCCACCAGCGCAGCCATCCACATCCACATCCACATCCACACCATCGTCGTCTAGCACCGCTGGCAAAGTGATGCCCGACCACCCGCAGGCGTTGATCTGGCTTCGTCGTGCAGCAGAGCGCAAACACGCAGGCGCTGCGCTCCAGCTCGGGTAAATCACCGCCCCCCTTCTTCCCCCCGCCCTGCCCCTGCCCCTTCTCTCTCCATTCACACACAGTGTCCATTCTATCACTCTGATTGAAGCCATCACTCTGTGAGCGGCTTCGTTTCAAGCTGATCTCAAAAATCCAACCAAACGCGTCTTTTTTTTTTTTTTTTTTTTTTTTTTTTTTTTTTGACGCATGTGCTTTTGCTCCACACAAACACAGCTCAACTTTTCAAATCTCAACTTGGTTTTCTTTGCATCAAACCGACCGTTTTGTTCTTGAATCTGACTCTGCGCTTTGTTCCGTTGTTTGTTTCGCAGGTTGCTGCACGAGTATGGCGCGGCAGGCGCACCGAAGAGCGACCAGGAAGCCGCCGCTTGGTACCAGCGAGCGCAGTCCATGAAGCAATTTGGCACGGTGCAGCACACATCCGAGGCTGCAAGGCGTTATGCAAGCCTGTGCCTGGTCGGCCGCGGGGTCAAGCAGAGCGTCACAGACGCCATCGCTTGGCTCAGGTAACAAACCCAAAGCCACTCACACTCACTTTGTAGCTCAGTTGACTCACTCTCGCTCTCTCGCTCTCTCTCCACCATCTACAGAATTGCGGCAGAAGCCAATAACAAGTTTGCTCAGTTGGACTTGGCACTGGTGCTGTCGCGGGAATCGCCGCTTGTCGACCGCGACGGCACAAAGTCAAACCCTCGCGACGAACTCGAAGCGTCCAAATGGCTGCACCAGGCCGCGCTCAACGGGCTGACGGACGCCCAGTACATGCTGGCAGAGTTTTACTTTGCCGGACGTGGTGTCAAGAAGGACGTACCCGAGGCTCTGCGCCGACTGAAGGTGGCGGCAGCTCGGGGTCACAACCCCGCGCGCGTTCGGCTTGGCGCGCTCTACGACAAGGGCGAGTCGGGCGTGCTGCGAGATCGCGCAGAAGCCTTCAAGTGGTACATGCAGGCGGCCGAGGCCGGCGACGCCGTGGGCGAGTACGCAGTGGCGGGATTTTACAAGAAGGGCATTCACGTCGCCTTGAACGACCCGGAGTCTGTCAAGTGGCTCATTCGCAGCGCCGAGCACGGGTGTTCGGACGCACAGGTTGCGCTCGGATCCCGCTACATGGATGGCAAGGGCGTTGGGCAAGACCGCAAGGCCGCCGTGCACTGGTTTCGAAAATCGTCCGAGCAGCTCAACCGCTCTGGCCAGTTCTGGATGGCCAACATTTTCGCCAACGGTCGGGGGCTCACCAAGAACGACAAGGAAGCCTTCAAGTATTACAAGATGGCCGCAGAGCAAGGCCTCGCCGCCGCGCAATACACCCTCGGTCACATGTACACCAAGGGACGCGGTGTCGCGGCGAGCCAAGCTGAGGCGAACAAGTGGTTCCGACGGGCAGCCGATCAAGGCAACCTGCACGCCAAAGCCGCGCTCGAGTCCACGGCGGCCGAAGAGATTGAGATGGTTCCGCAGGAGGACGAAGACGACGAGCTCAGCCAAGTGGCCGTGTCGTCGCAAAAGTTTGCGTCCAGAATGGGCTCGGCTGCTGTTGATTCGAGCGCCGGAGGCTTTCCGTCCTCCACGAGCGGAGGGGTGAGCACTGGCTCTGGCGGGGCATGGAGTCAAGGAGCGGGCGGTTCCTTCGATGGGGACGCTGCTCCTGGAACCGAAGGCGCTGCAGCAACAGCAGCAGCAGCAGCAGCAGTCGCAGCAGCAGTGGAAGCGTTATCAGCGTCAGGAGGCGCTGCTGTTGCTTCCTCAGCCATCCCGTCCGCGACTCCCGTCCCTGGCGTCACGTTCGGCCATATGGAGGCCGTGGTGCAACAGCTGCACGCGTCGGATCTCCATGCCAAGCAGCTTGCCGTTCAGCTCGACGCTGCCAATCGACTGTTTGCCGAGTTTGAGACCCGATACCGAACTCTTGAAGTGCAAATAGCGACTGTGCACCAGCAGCTGCAGGCCCAAACGCAGCAGGCGCTCCAGGCTGAAAATCGCGCGCTGGTGGCAGAGCAGCAGCTTGCGACTCTGCGACCAATGTACGAGGAGGAGACCACACGTCGGAGCCAGCTGGAGCAAGCAGTGACGACTCTGATGCAGCAAATCCAACACCAACAACAGCAGCAGCAACAGCAGCAACAGCAAGCTAATTCTCCCCATGCAACAACGGGCGCTTCGTCCCAGCAGCAGCGTGTTGTTCCAGTCGAATTTCCTTTCGAGATGCTCTCGAACGCCACTTCTGGCTTTGCGCCTGAGCAGAAACTCGGCCAGGGCAGCTTTGGCGAAGTGTACCGGGGTGCCATTCAGAACAAGCGTGTGGCTGTCAAGCGTCTTGTGGATATGACGCGTTCGTTCGAGGCCTTGCAGGCTGATCTCACCCTTGCCGCCAAGCTCCGTCACGCCAATCTCGTTCTTTTCGTTGGGTTTGCCCGTCCCGCAGTCCCGACTCCAAACTGCACACTTTGCATTGTATACGAGCCTGTGATCAACGGAAGCTTGCGCGATCGCCTTGATCGCACGTCGCTCGACTTTCCCGCGCTGTCCTGGGAGTTGCGTCGCTCAGTTGCCTTGGGCGTGGCAAACGGCATGTACTTTTTGCAGTCTGCATTGCCAAGCGAGCCCGTCTTCCACCTGGGACTCAAGTCGACCAATGTGCTGCTGGATGCGAGCTTTGTCCCGAAAATTTCAGACACTGGCTTTGCTCGAACCCCCAGCCACCAACTCTCGCCGTTCATGTGCCCTGAATACAACCAAACTGGCTACGTCTCGACACGCACGGATGTCTACTCGTTCGGCATTCTGCTACTCGAGCTCGTGACGGGCAAGGTGACGGTCGACCAAACACAGCGCGACAGCGCCAAACTGTGCTGGCGTCGTCAACGCTCGTCGCTCGAGGCGCTTGTCGATGCACAAATCACCACCGCCCCCGGCTGGGGTCCAGAAAGGCTGACTGACGTGAACGAACTGGCCGCTCTCGCCATGCAGTGCGTGGAGGATTTCCATGCCGACCGACCGACATTTGCGGCAGCTATTGCCCGCCTCGGCGGCGGCACAGTGCCCGAGCGGTATCCCGCGACTGGCGACACAGAGTGCGTTGTATGCTTCCAAAACCCCATCTCGCGCAAGGTTCTCCCATGCATGCATGCCGCATACTGTGCACGCTGCGCCGACGTCAACATGCTCAAGGCCTGCCGCGTCTGCCACACACGCGTCGAGCATGTTGCACCCGTGTCGTTCTGATGCACATACCGAGGTTCAAGAGGAAGTAGAGAACGGTGTACGGGTGAAGGGTGCCGATGTATTTTGCATTTTGGCGCCGAAAAGTGATGAACAAACATTTGTAAAAAAAAAACACGACCGCTATTGCAAATGATACAAACAACGCCAATTCAGATGAGGGGTATTGGTAATTAAAAAAACAAAAATCAAAGGGCAGTTGCTTAGTCCTGTTTGCTGGGTTTGCCAGCAGCAGTGGTCGCAGCGGCGTCTGTTGGTGCAGGAGTGGCACCGATCGATGCAGCTGCAGCGGCTTGCTGAGTCGCGTCGTCGCCGCCTCCCATTACCAGCATGGCAACAAACATGATGGGGAGAACACAAACGGCAAAGAACATGACCGGGTGGTCATTGTACAGATTCTGCAAGAAAATCAGCAGCAGCAGTAGCAGCAAGCCCAAACAAAAGAGTAAGAACAAGCGCAATCCCAGGGAGAGAAAAAACAAAACAAAACCAAACGCCTTCTTTCCATCCACAAATCAGCCATCAGACTGGCCTTACACCAAACACTGAAAGAGCAGCCTTGCCAATCTTGCGACCACGCTCCAACAAGCCATTGCCGCCGAGAGGCTATCGCATCAAATGATACGCCAAAGTCAGACAGTCCTCAAGCACAAAACAAAACAAAAAAAAAACAAACAACCAACCAACTCTCAAGCACAAAACAACAAACAAACAAACAAAAAACCGAAAAAAACCCAGCAAGGCCACACTCACGGGAATGCGGTTTGCACGAACATCCTGGACAAACTGGAGAATACCCTGCTTGGTGTCGGTGGGGGTGCCGGCAGGAGCGCGCCAGAATTGGGCCGTGTCGGGGTTCCAGACGAGAATAAGGGGCAAATCCTTGTCGGGGTTGACGTCAAAGCTGTCGCTCACAAAGCGGTTGAACAGTTTGGCGTTCATCCAGACAAACTGCGTATAGGGCTTGGAACCGTCAGCCTCGGACGAGGCGAGCGCCGCCTGACGGGCTTGGGCGAGCAACTTTTTCGAAGGGCCGGACATTTCGTTGATGGTACCTGCTTGCTTCATTGCTCCATTCACGAGAACGATCGTCAGCGGCTTGCCTTCGGTGGTCAGCGTCGGATAGGTGGCCTTTTTGTTGTTTGTTGATGCAAAACAACAACAGCAAGTGGAGTGAGCATCTCATCCCCCAAACAACACATGCCATCACGCCGACGCTTACCGAACTCAACTCGGCCATGGCAGGGAAGCGATTGGACGACACAAAGAGCTCAAACCGCTCCTGGTCGTCCAGGTTGATTTTGTCGGCATCAAACACCGAGGCTTTGCCGTCTTTGAGGACTGCGAGGAACGAGCCGGGAAACTTGCTGGCGAGATCGGCCTGTGAAAGCGTGGCAGCGTACTCTGCGAAGGCTGCTCGTGTCGCAACAGCGAATGCGACCTGTGTTTGCAGCGTCTTGGCCGTGTGGAGGAAGACTCGCTCGACATCCTCCTGCTCGCACGGGTTGTGGTCGACCAGGACAAAGACGGCCTCTGCGCCGTTTGCCAAGACGGTGATTGCCGCGCCGTTCAGCACCTGAGCAATCGAGGGCAGCGACACGCGTTCGGCAAACTCGAGAATCCCGTCGACAGTGCGCGCAGCACGGAAATCCGAGACGTACTGGCCAGCGCTAAAGTGCTTGATGGTCGGGTAGCCGCGGATGCCAAAGCGCTCGCCGAGCGCCGCCTGGGCAGTGCAGTCGACCTTGCCCAGCCGCATCATCTGGCCGCCTGCAGCAGCATTAGCGGGCTTGTTGCTTGAGGGCGTCGTCGTCCAGAGCTCAGAGTCGCAGGAAAAGGCCGGCTTGGCGACCGACTCCTGGGACTTGGCGTTCGCTGCAGCCGCCGCGGCCACGCCAGCCATGTGCGACGGGAGCTGGGCAGCAGCCTGGATCCAGACGGGCGCGAGCGACTTGCAGTGGCCGCACCACGGCGCAGTGAACGAGATAATCCAGTCGCCCTCGCTGGTGAGCTCGTCAAAGTTGGCCTCGGTCAGCTCCACCGGCGAGTGGGCAGCCGCAAGCTGCATCATCATGGGTGCAGCAACGAGCGCCATGGCCAGCAGCAGTGCCAGTGGCAGCGATGGCGATTGGCGCAATGCAACCATTGTCGATAGAAAGTGAGAAAGAAAAGAGTGCGGCCGACCAAGACCTCGTAGAATCTCAGAAACTGTGGCAATCTATTGGCCATTGTTCTCCAAATGCAATAAACCTTCCCCTCTATGAAAACGCGCGAGGCAACAAAAAAGCCTCACCAACTCGCAGAGTCAAAGCCAAGCCAAAACGCAAAGCCACTCAATGCAATGCTCAACACTCGCTGAATTCACGTCGTCTTGATGGTCACTCCTGTTTTGTTTTTGTTTGTCTCTCGTTGTTCATTTTTGCAACCATGGTGAGTTTGGTGCTTTCCATTGCAATTGAATGGATTGAATGGTCGTGAAACCAATAGGGTTTTGCATTGGAGTGCACTCACACACAACCACTGCCCGTCTGTGTCCTCTTGCTTTGCAGATGCGCATTACGAACAACGTGGACACCAAGCACGAGGACATCATCCACGACGTCGCGTACGACTTTTACGGCAAGCGGATGGCGACGTGCTCGAGTGACCACCGCGTCAAGGCAAGTCCAGCAAGGAGCCGTCTGGCATTGGGGACGGGGATGGGGTTTGCTGGGCTCTCAGGTTTTCAACTCGGTGCCACTGGTTGGGGGGGGGGGGTTGGGAGCTCGACAGGGGGAAGAGCCGGGGGGTGGAAGAGCAGAGCATTGAGATCTCAATGCTAAATCCATACAAACGACCCTCAAGCAGTTCCGAAACCGAAAACACTGACTCGACGTCGCCGTTGGTGTTGGATGTCTTGTTTTTTGTTACGTTGTTAGATCTGGGACTTGGGCGACGACGGCAGCTGGAATTGCACTTACACGATCAACAAGGTAAAAACCGCTTTTGCTTTCTGAACCCTTCGCCCCACTGCGTCCACGGGTTGCTCATCGAGATCTGTGCTTTTCATCTGTACTTGACCAAAACAGGCACACAACGCGTCGGTCTGGAAGGTCGCATGGGCACACCCCGAATACGGCCAAGTCGTCGCGTCTTGCTCGTTCGATCGCACCGTCAACATTTACGAAGAGCAAGTAGAGGAGGATTCCAAGAAGGTGAGAGCAGCAGCAGCCCGTCCATTGAGCAACCGCACCGGGGGACCCAGTCGCTTAATGGACTAAAATGAGCGACTTTGCGATTCATTCTGACCTTTGCGTCACTGCTCTGTTGCGTTTTTCACAGCAAAGCACCTGGCTCCGCAAGGCCATGTTGGTTGACAGCCGAGACACTGTCAGGGATATCAAGTTTGCTCCCAAGCATGCTGGTTTGAAGTTGGTAGGTGCAGAAATTCCAGCGAGAACAAAAACAAAACAAGCCTTCACTTCTCCATCCACTCATCGCTGAATTCCCACACATCCCACAGGCCACTTGCTCAGCGGACGGCTACGTACGGATATACGAGGCAAACGATGTCATGAACCTGACATTCTGGCCTCTGATGGAGGAGTTTGAAGCACGCAAGGAAGGCTGCAATTGCATTTCATGGAATCCATCCAAGTATCACTCTCCCATGATTGCAGTCGGTAGCGACGATGTGCTCATCCGCGTGAGTAGCCATGCTTGAACTTTTTTTGTTGGTTTTTGCTCCTTTTTTTTTTTTTTTTTTGACTTTGGGGTTTGCTCAAATCATGGATGCATGTTCTTGTTTGACTGCCGTTGATGACAGATCTGGGAATACAACGAGACTGTGCGTCGTTGGCAATGCTTGGACACACAGATCGACCACAGCGCAGCAGTCTACGACGTTGCTTTTGCTCCCAACGTTGGCCGGTAAGATTGCTGCTTGATCACCCTGCGCAAGTCCCATGTTGTCTTTTCTCACTCGTCACCACAACCTCAATCTCACCATCTTTTGTATGCTGATCATAGATCATATCATCTTCTTGCGTCCTGCTCGAAAGACAAGACAGTCAAGATTTGGAAGCTCATCCCACCAGGCGCCGCGGGTCCTGGCGCCGATGTGGTTTCTTCTGGCAAGCTGACAGTGCAGCTTGCAGCCACCTTCAAGCATGATTCCGAGGTACAAAAAAAAAACAAGAGGAGTTTGCCGAATAGGGGATGTTTGGGGATATTGACAAGATGTGTATCTCACCTGGTCGTCCGCCAATGCAGGTTTGGCGCGTCGAATGGAACGTGACTGGTACCATTCTAGCTTCCTCGTCCGACGATGGCACCGTTCAATTGTACAAGCGTAAGCTGCTGCTTTACATGCTCTTGATTCAAAGCCTGCATACAAACCCACATTTCCCTCATTTGTACCCTTGGTTTTGTTTTGTCTGTTACAGTCGGAATGCAACCCGATGAATGGAGGCGCATCTCAGTGGTCAATGGCACACCGGTCGATTAAATTGGCGTTTCAGCTGGAATGGCTCCTTGATTGGTGCTCATGTTTTTGTTTTTCACTTCTGTTTCAATCTGCTGTGTCTGCGCTCGGCAATCTCAGCTGGATTGTCTTGTCTACATGTTAACGAAAAAACGAAATGCGAGAAACACGCGATTGCAATATCGAATGAGGCAGGTTGAAAGACCTCCTCCTCCAAAAGCGCAGACGCGGATGCGAAATCAAGCAGGCCGGAAACCCATGCTTTTGAGGAACAGATATTGAATGCAAGTAGTACAAATGGAGGGAGGAAAGGGGTCAAGACAAGGAACAAAAAAAGCACAATCAAACGATCAACACAATACAGCAAAACTAGTCGTGGAGGAATTGACATCCCCATCAGAAATGAATACACGTACAATGAAAAACCCAACAAGGGAAAGAAAAAATCAAACAATCAAAACATCAACAAAACTAGTCGTTGAGGAAATCCTCCAAATCGGCGTCCCAATCGGTGGCGGCAACAGCGCCCGCCGAGCCACCGACTGCACCACTGCTCGGGTTGTCTGTCAGTCCAGCAAGCACGTAATCAGTACCAACACAAATCTATCGTCAATCAAAACTCGTGCGACGCGCGCGGGGGCCTTTTACCAGCTTCGAGATCATCGTCCAAGTCCAAGGCCTCACGAAGTTCCTTTTCATACGCATCAAAATCCACGGTCGTGTTACTAGCGGCGGCTAGCGAGGACGAGTGGTTTGTCGGAGGAGTAGCCGGACTGGAAGTCGAGTTGGGAGTCACGCTCATGCTGGACATGACGCTCGAGCCTCCTGAAACAAGGGAGAAGGAAGACACGGACGAGGCCGACGACGATTGGACGGGACCGACCGTGTCCGATTCCGGCAGGGAGGATTTGCGGAGAGCTGGATCGGCGGCGGTGGTGGTTTCAAAGCCAGCGGCAAACTCCTTGGGCTCGCGAGGAGAGAACGAAGGGAGTGAGGTCATGGAGACCGCCGACGTGGTGGCAGGCAGAGCGGATGCATGAGCAGCACCAGCCGACGCATTGGTGCCATCCCCATGCGCAACGTTGGAGGCCACAGCGACAGCCTGGTTGATCTTGGCTGAGATTTTGCTCCGCAGCCCCTGCGCGAACGCCGAGATGGACGACGATGCCGAGGCTTGGGCCTGCTTGACTCGCGCGGCCGCTTGTTGAGAGACTGACGGTGCAGTCGCCGATGGCGCGTCCTTGGATGGCTCTGTGGCCTCTTGGGCTGCCGCATGCTCTGGTTCGGCTGTGTGCGCTGCTGCTGTTGCTGCTGCTGATGCTGCGGCCGCCGCGGCCAAAGCTGCCTCTGCTGCTGAAACGTGAGCCGTTTCGATACGCGCAGTCTCATCCACAATGGCACGGGTCTTCTCCAGCACATCCTTAGAGCTGGCCGAAATGGTTGGGGCACTCTTTTGGCCGGGAGCGTGCAGCGCTTCCGACACCAGTTCGCTCGAGCCGCCTGCCCGCTTCACCGCCAACTGTCGCAGGTAATTCCTCTGGCCATACGAGTCAATGTCGCTCTTGAGGGATCGGGCCATGGTCGCTTCGCGGTCGTCCTGCCAGCGCGCCACGGGATTGTTGTCCACATCAAAGTCGAGCCTCACAAGAGCAAAGTTGCTAGTTTTGAGCGATAGGCCAAACGCAAGGAGGCCGGCAATACCAACGTCGTTGGCAGACAGGTCGAGGCGCGCAAGCGTCTTGTTGTCCGCAAGCGCCTCCGCCAGGCCGACAGCGTCAGCGGGATTCATGGCCGTGGCGGCAAGACCCAGCTTGATGACGGTTTGGTTGACGCGGAGCGCATCGGCAAGCCGCGCAAGCCCCGCTGCACCCAGCGGGTTTGCACCCACATTGATGGTGTGGATGTGGCAGGTGGGGGCGGTCAGCAACTCAAACAGACGGTTGCCCGCCAAGCTGCCCAGGCCGCAATCCCAGAGCACAATGTTCTGCAGGTTGCTGGCAAGCGTCAAGCGCGTGCACAGCTGCCGGAGCCCTTCGTCGCGGAGCGGATTGGCGCGGAGGTCGAGATGCACGAGCGGGTGGCAGCCTCGCGCGGCTGGCCCTGATGATTCGGTCGAGGTGCTGCCGCCGGTCAGGATGGCATCTGCATCTTCAAAGAGGGACTGTGCAACAGCCTTGCCGTCTGCCGGAGTCGACCCAATCAGGGAGACGAGGTGGCGGACGTCGTTGCTGCCAATTTTGTTGGCGCCCACAAACAAGCGCTTGAGCGCAGGCGTGAAGGACAGCGCAATGCAGAGGGTGTCGAGCATGTCGCCCGAGATGCCCGTGCCAGTGACATTCAGCTCCTGCAGCGTCGTGTTACGTCGGAGCGAGCGTGCCAGGACGGTGACGCCCACTGCATCCATCGTGTTCTGAGAAATGTCGAGCGAGATCAGCGAGTCGTGCTTGAGCAGCAACTCGGCGAGCGCCGTGCATCCGCGGCCTTGGAGGGCTCGACTGGCGTTGCTTGCCAATGACAGCCGTGCAATGCGGCTTCGTGGACTGTACTGCAGCATTTCGCACAGCTGCACAACGCACGATTCGTCCAGGTTGCATTTGGCAAAGACCAGCTGACGGACGGTCGGAGCACCTGCCGCCCCCGCACTGCCCGCGCCGAGCTCGGCAGCAGAGCCCAGCAGTGCAGTTGCGATGGATGTCCGAGCGGACGACGGGGCCGAGGTGGAGGTGGAGGTCGTGGGGACGACGGCCGAGTCGAATACGCTCGAGTCATCGACAGCAGCAGCAGCAGCAGCAGCAGCAGCAGCACTGCCGTTGGAACCATCCGCGTGGCCATAGTTCACTGCTGGTGCTGGTGCTGGTGCTTGTGCTGCAGTGGTGGGCGCAATGCAGTCCTCCAGGCGGCGGAAGAGGTCTTCAAAGGCGCGTAATCCGGCCGAATCGACGCGCGTGCCTGGCGCGACCGTCAGCTGGACGACCGGCTTGCGCTCGCTGAGGCACTGGCGCAGGTGCGTTGTGATGGATGGCCATGGCGCAGTGTTCTGGGCGGCGCAGGACGACTCGTACACGTTCAGCGCCGCCTGCATGCTGGCAAAGTACTCGTCAGCTTCCGTCATTTTGTCTGTTTGCTTGTTTCCCCCTGTTTGCGAGTTCAGCGCGTCAACAATTTGGAACGAATGCGACTGATGTGATGGATGAAATGGATGAAAAGAAGGAATATGACGCTAGAAATCGCTAAAGAGGAGCTGTTGTTGCTGAGCTGTAAAATTTGTGAGCGGTTTTGCCGGAAAGCAAACAGCTGCGCGAGGCTTCTCAGAAGCGTATGAAAAAGAATCAAAAAATAGATACTGTACTGTATAGGAAATAACAACATATCGGGATTAGAATAGAAGGACTAACTGGTGAGAAGCGGGTCGAGCCGGATTCGCTTGTTTGGGTCGCCGCTGTCTGCAACGGCCGTGCGATCAGGCTCTGGCAGAGCGGTCGATGCGGACAAAGACTCTGTTGCTGCCGCAGAGCCATGATGTATACTCTCAGCTCCCAGATGCTCGACAGTAATGGTGAGCGTGGGAACGCTGGAGTGCGAAGGATGGGTGAGCGCAGAGAGCCTGCGTCGGTAACCAACACTTGAGCTGCCAGCAGGTGCAGTTCCCGTGGTTTCGCCCGAATATGAGACAGGAGCATCGTGAGAAGAACTGTCCGTAGCACCGGCGGCGACAGACAGAGAAGGACTTGAATACTGAGCGAACGCAGCGTCAGCGACAGCAGACCCGCTCGCATCGTCCGCAGCACCGCTATGCCGTCGCTTGGATGGGACGACGGGAGAAAGACCTGAATTAAGTGAGGAGGCAGAGGAGGAGGAGGACCAGGCTGGCAACCGCAACTCGAATGTACTGCTGCCGCCAGGCTGCGGAATCGGTGCGCTTGAAAGGGGTTCCATGCTGCTTGTGCTTCGCGCACTGGCAAATCCTGAAGAAGGGGCCAATGACGTGGCTGATAGTAAAGACGGCGGTCGCGCGCCACCCACGACACTCGGCCCTCCCGCCCCTCCCTCTGCCATGTCTTCCAACAAGCCGGACGGAATGCTGACGATCGGCAACCTCGCTTGCTGGCTCTCTGGAACGTAGCTGTCAAATGGGCCGGTCACGAATGCAAGAGTGTTAGAGGACAAAAAAAAAGTGCAGTAACAAAAAGACAATTCCAAGAGCAAAATTCATCCCAACCTGCGATACAACTCGAACGAGTTCCACAGCGTACGCAATTGCTGCCGAAGCGATGCGTTTTCCTCGTCCAACGAAGCATGCATGAGATCCAAGCACGTTGGCGCAGGTTCACTCGACGTACTGGCATCTCCCAGCCGCTGCGTGCGGCGCTCTTTTGCGCGTCGATTCCGAAACCACTGTTGAATCCTCTGCAAAAGTGCGGCAAGTAGCAAAGTGCAGAAACAGAGCCGCCAGAGTCAGTAATTCTAGACACACCCACAAAGCTCCTATACATCAACACACACACGCACCGCTTCCCTCCCCCCTCTCTTCTTGCTTACAGCGCGAGACTCGTCCATTTTCGCGGCGAGCGCCTCTTCGTCCGAGGGCTTTGGGAACTTGTTCTGATCGTAAAACGACTCGAGCAATTCCAACTGGTCGCTCAAAAAGTACCGTTTGTTTGTACTTGCCGTGCTTGTCGATGACGATGCTATTGAAACTGGAGGCCAAGGATGATCATACATCCAGCGTCGTCAGAATGAAACCAACGCAAACACGAGTCTGAATACTGCGAAATTTGGCCAGAATTGTGTCCACTACTAACGCTAGTATTGCCGCCACTGGCAGCCTGAGGTATGCCTGCGAGCATGGTTTGCGGTAGTTGTTGTTGCGGCTTGGTGTGCATCATTGGGATTGGGTGTGCATCATTGGGATTGGCTGCTGCAGTTGCTGCAGATGCATCAGCTTGTCCAACGCCGTAGTACCCTTGCGCAGCCATGAGCTGGGCAATCGACTCTTCGTCGTCGTCAGCGATGCTGAATGATGGCGCGCGTCGGAGGTCTCGGCCTGGTCTGTCCTTGCAGCCACAGCCACAGCCGCAGCCGCAGCCACAGCCGCAGTATGCTGGCTCTGTCCTTGTCCTGCAAATGCGACTGCCTGCTGCAGCAGCGGGTCGCGGTGGTGCTCGCCGTTGTCCATCGATTGGGTCGCTTGCTCGCCTGGGTGCAGCAGCTCCATTGGCCACCGATGCGTTTGCCTCCCTTCTTCAAGTCGTCGCTCGAGCGGTTTCGCCAAGTTGTAGTAGTATACAGTCTAACAACAAAGGGGTCGCCTGTTCCTCCCCCCCCACTTTCAAGCGGAACAGCAAGAGTGAGAAAGCAACGTTGTTCGCTCAGAATCAGGATTGAAAAAAGACTGAGATTCAATGCTACAACTGCAAGTCTGAGAATGTCGACCAAAGTGCCTATGCGTCACAGTCGCAAGCCTGAGATTTTCTCTTCTCAATCAAAGTCACCATGCATGCATGTCTGTGTCATGTTCAGTCGTCCTTTCCACCATGTCGGCGGCAGATGTTGTCGTACCAGCACTCAAAGCCGCGTGCACGGTGCGCCATCCATCCCGTCCCCCCCCCACTGATGATTACCAAAAAGCTGAATGTTGCCGAGTAGACTAATAAAGGACCTGCTCGGTCGCACGGCGTCGCTCATCGGCCATGTTCTGCTTGCTCGTTTGACAGGTCTTCATCATGGCGGGAACGGGCGTCTACCTCGCCAGGCGCGGCGTCATGAACGAGCGCGTCGTCAAGGGCATTGGCGAAATGGTCGTCCACGCTCTCATGCCCTGCATGCTATTTGCCAAGGTGAGGGCGTCCGTCGTGCGGTTTGAGGTGGCGGGGGGGGTATGCGGGGAGCCGGCACAAAGCGATGCGTGTTGGCGCCAAAATCCGACGCCACGTCACACACACACGCTCCTCCTTGCTGGATTGGAAGCGTTGCTTGGTTTGGATGAACAGTTGAAACTCAATCGTTGCCGTATGGTCTTCCCATCAGGTTGTTCCGAACGTCTCGGTGGACACGCTCGACCACCTGTGGCCACTGCTTGTTTACGCGATCATCCTCGCTGCAGTCGGAATGGTAAGCGTGCCGCCAATTATTGTTGCGAGGAGTCCATGTTGGTGATCAGGTTTTGGTTGTCTGCGGGCAATGGTCGCATGGGAGAGGGAAGGGGGGGCGTTTTGGACCAAAGCGAGTGGGTGGAACGCGTGACACAGCCCCGCACGCATTTGCTCAGACAAGCTCTCAAACGTTACAAATTGCAAAGCATGATGGCTCCACACATCACTCTCGCCAGTCAGCGGATTTGCTTTTTTTTTTTCAACACTCCCATCAACTTCCCTCACTCTCCCACTCGGGCTTTGTGTCACGTCACGCCTTAGGGATTGGGCGCTATCGCTCACAAGATTGTTCGCGCAAGCCCAATCATGCGCAACTTTATGATGGCCACGATCGGATTTGCGAATGCCACATCCATTCCGCTCGCTCTGTTCTACTCGGTGGCCGAGAACGCGGACGCCTTGCAAATAAACCCACACGATACCGCAGAGGACATTCAAGCTCGAGGGTCGTCGTATATTTTGATTTACACTATTATGACGACGCTCATGCGATGGACGGTGGCCGACCAGCTGCTCACACCGCCCGACGACTGGGACCCGCTTTCGTACCGCCGATTGCCGGACGAGTCCGTGCTAGCGACCGACGATGTACCGCCACCCTATCCAAGCTTTTCAGAGACAGCAAGTACGTCACTGCACCCTACCGCATCTCGACCCGATGCTGCTGGGGAGAATATTGCAATGACGGTACTTCCACGTCGACTCTCGCTTGACGGAGAGGACGACCTGGATGGCACCGACATGACATCAGTTCCCGTTGAAGCGAGCGATTCCTCGCATGCCAATTATTATCCGCCCTACTCTTCGCCAGAAGTAGCCATTCTGGCGGCTGGCGATGCGGCCGACTCGCCACCACAAAGGAATACAGAACCAGGGGGAATAGCGTCGTCCCGAAAGTCTCCAATGACCATGCTCCAGCGCATCCGCAAGTCTCTCAACCCGCCCATTTATGCAGCCATCGTCTCCGTCATCATTGGCATGATTTCACCAATTCGCGAGCTCTTCTTCCCGGCCTTGGGCAGTAGCTCATCCGCGCCGCTCAACTTTATCACCGATGCGGTTCATACAATTTCGAACGCGGTCGTTCCCCTCACCACCATGATGCTTGGCGCGGAGCTTTCTTCCGGGCCAATGCCCTTGAGTAGCTTGAGGAGTACCACGCTGACCTACAGTTCCGCAGTCGCGCTCGTTGTCGCCAAGTTGTTCATCATGCCTGTGCTCGGCACTCTCATCACGCTTGGCGCACATGCCGCATCCATCATTCCCGATGATCCCGCCTTCCGCTTTGTCATGATGCTCGAGTCGTGCGCGCCGTCGGCCATCAACTTGATTGTGATGTGCTCGTTGCACTCCTTCCTCGACAAGGAACTGTCCACCATTCTGTTCTACATGTACATTCTGTCCGCGTTCACCATGACCGGGTGCATCATGGTGTTTTTGACACTGTTGTGATGGGGGGGGGGAAGGTGGATGTTTTGATTGGCTTCTGTTTTGCATTGTTGCATGTTGTTCCCGCTTCCTGTGGGGGCTGTAAATCCGTGCCTACCATCATAGGCACTAAACAAAATTCCATAATGTTCGGAAAACACGGAAGTCAGTACTATGTCGAGGGCTGTTTTATCGATTGGAAACGGCTGAGGGTCGAACGAGAGGGTTTTTTTTTTTTTCAACAAACAAAACCAATTACAAAAACAAGCTAGCTGTTCATCACAATCCGTTTCTGGCAGCTCAATGCTCCTGTAATGTATATCTACTGTTTCCACTCTTCGAGAGGAACACGAGCAAATGAACCAATCGTGGCTCCGATAGTCCAAAAACTACTGCTAGAAAGCTCCGAGATAAAGAGATTCGATTAGCGAAATTCCGAAAGATTTGCTGGGTAGAACTTGAACTTGCCAACCCTTGCGCAGTTGTCGGATGAAGGGATGACTGGCTGGCCGGATTGTCACGAGATTGAGGTTGGAATCGACAAAAGTGGCGTTTGCAGCGCATTCATATCGAACAACCCCTCCCTTATCGCGGACTACCAAATCAAAAGTCTTGCCATTGGTGCTGTAAGGAGGATCCAACCAGTGCTTCTCGTCCCGAAGCACCTGAATGGCTTTCACACGGACTGAATTTCCAGCGATGCCCTGAGGGACTGTGACTGTTAGAGCGCCATTGGTGGTCCCGTCATGAAAGTGCGATCGTTTGGTGTGCTGCACGCCTTGCCAGTAACAGGCTTCGTCCATAATTCGTTCAGCAAGCTCGACTGGAAGTGCAGGTAGAGCAGCGGGCTGATCCTGCAGCTCTGGTCCGCTGACCAGCCAGTGAAACACTGTCTGAAGGTCTTTCGCAGTCGCTAATCGGGGAAGTAAGGAGAATGCGAGAGGGTTGATCTGGTTGTCGATGCTGTGTAAGGAACAACCAAGAAAAATAAAATGAGCAAAAAAATGCAAGCGGGACGACAACTTGATAGTTGGCTCCACGTCCCAGACAAGCAAAGCGTGAAGCAAACTTACCTGCAATAGGTCAGCGCTTTGGTCGCGTTGCGTGCGTCATCAATGGCCTGCGCTCCATCATATCCAATCCGATTCCTGTCCAAACTATCGTCCGCCCATCCCATCCATCAATGAGCACTCTGCTGAACCACCCACTCACATCGGTACAGCGCGATGGACTTACTGAAGCCTAGTCACCGTCGTGTTCTCTCTGAGTCCCTCAGCAATCGCCTTTGCTCCAGCATCCCCAATTAGATTTTGGCCCAAACTGTCCAGACAACAGTGAGTATTCTCCATGCCCTCTGCTGGAATCACCAACTCGTACGCATCAGTATGTCCAAGATGACAAATTACTCGAGCCAAGCCAAGGTCTTGTTCACTTTGAGTGCTTCAGCAATTGCCTGCGCACCAACATCGCCAATCTGATTCAAGCCCAAACTATCCATCCCCTCTCCATCAGTGAGCCACTCTGAATGACCCTCTGCTTCAATACTCCACACAGAAGCATCAATGGCAGCGAGCTGCCTGACTTGAGCTCGGTTAGCGACGTGTTTACTCGGAGTGCCGCTGCAATCGCCTGCGCACCAGCATCGCCAATCTGATTTTTTTGCAGCCTATCCATGCGATCAGTGAGCCCCTTTGAATGCCCTATTCAATGTCGAATCATCCACTCGCATCAGTACAACAAGATGTACTCACTGGAGCCTTGTCAGTGTCGTGCTCACTTTGAGTGTCTCCGCAATCGCTTGGACTCCAGCATCGCCAATCTGATTCTCACCCAGACTGTCCATCCCTCTTCATCAGTGAGCACGCTCAATTGCCTCTGCTGAAATCATCCACTCACTTGCATCCGTCAAATTGAGAGACGACCTACAGGAGCGTAGCCAGAGTCAGGTTCACTTTGAGCGCCTCAGCAATCGCCTTCGTTCCAGCATCGCCGATCGGATTCTTTTCCAAACTGCTCATCCCATCCATCCAGTGAGCACTCGGAAGTACCTTCTGCTGAAATTCTCAATATCAAAGTGAGACCGATGAACTTACGAGAGCGTAATCAGCGTCGTGTTCACTGTGAGCGCTTCCGCGATTGCCCGCGCACCAGCATCGCCAATCTGACTTTCAATCAGACTGTTCCATTGCTCAGTGAGCCACTCTCAATTGCCCTCTGCTGAAATCACCATGTCGGCGATGAGATCGACGGCCGTACGCACCCGAGTCTAGCCAGCGTCGCATTCCGCTTGAGCTCCTCGGCAATCACTTGCGCTCCAGCATCGCCAATCCGCCGGTGGATCAGACTGTCCCATTCCATCCATCAATGCGCAACTCTGAGCTGTGGATCACCCACCTCACATTGAATCAGGCACCGCGAGGATGATGATGACTTACTCAAACCACTTCCCCTCCGAGTTCATCTCTGCTTCGACCGCCGCTGCAAACGCCAATGATGCTCGGCTGTTTCCATGTCGTCAGCACACGAAGCGTGTCCCACATTGCTACAATGCATGCTTTTGCGACAGATCCGTCGTACCTGCTGGGCTGTGTTTCCGACATGGAAGGTAGATCTAGACGATGTTTTCTGAGACTGGCGCTCCTCCTTTTCTTGTTCAACAAGAAGAGTTTTGTTCAACAAGAGGAGGAATAGGAGAGAGCCATCGGTCGGACGGAGCAGTATGAGTTAAGTTGGATTGAGATTCTCAGCACTGGAACGCTGCGCTGGAACGCTTCGTTGTTGGAATTGTACATGTATTTGATTTCCCATTTATTCAGTTCTTCGCTTTCTACTCTTCTTTTTTGCCATCATGGATTTGGAATCGCGTGGGCCCGAATCCAAGCGCCTCATCGAGTGAGTTGGTTTTCGCATTGAGTTGCTTCGCTTTTGGCTTGCTTCATCGTCACTCACACAGTCCCGTCCACGCTTCGTAGCAACCAATACGATCCCGAGGGCGCTCGCTCCAAGTTCTGGTCGTCCAAGCGTCTGCTCCTGGCGCTGCTCGCCGTGGTCCTCGTCGTGGTCATCGTGACCGTCTCGGTCGTGGTGACACAGGACGACAATGTGAACGACCGTAAGCCGTGGGAAGCTCCCCCCCTCACCGCGCTGCTCTGGCATTCCATATTCTAATCGGAATAAATGGAGCTTCCTGAGAGAGATGGAAGAGGGCGAGAGAGGCGGAGAGGCGGAGGGGAAGGAAGGCGAACGATCAGCTGGGGCTGTCGGAGCCACATGACAGAATTCTTAATATTAAAAAAAAAAAAAAAAAAAAAAAAAAAGTCAAATTGAAATTTCCCATTCGTGGCGATCATCGTGTGGTGGCTGCATTTCTGAGATCAGCGCTCTGAGACTAACATGCATTGTGAAACATGCATTTTGAAACATGCTTTTTACAAGGATTTCAACAAAGCTTGTTTTGTGCTCATCAACATCGAAAGTCTGCACCAAATCTCACTCACTCTGCTGTTCGCATCGCTATGACAGACAACCCACCGCCAGTCTGGTCGGACATCCGCCTGCCAGCTAGCATTACCCCTTCCTTGTATGAACTCACCGTGCAACCGGATCTCGTCAACGAGCCATTCTCCTTCCAGGGCACTGTCGTCATCCATCTGCATCTCGCTGCAGCGACAACAGACATTGTCGTGCACATGGTCAATATCAACATTGATGCGGCTGCGCTGCGCGTGGCGAGTGCTCAGGACTGGCGTGAGCCTGACGACATTGTCATCAACCATGTGCAAGAGTATGTCGTTTTCCGCTTCTTCCAACCCGAAAAGCTGCAGCCCGGCGACTACCAGCTGCGCATCGACTACAACGGCCTGCTCGGACAAGACTTGCTCGGCTTTTACAACTCGAGCTATGTTGATGCTGATGGCGTCACCCATAATATTGCTACCACCAAGTTTGAGCCGACCTACGCTCGCCGCGCCTTCCCCTGCCTCGACGAGCCCGCAATGAAGGCTTCGTACATTGTCAACAGCATTGCCAACATTACCCTGACGCCGACCGTGCTGTCAAACATGCCCGAGGCGAGCCGCAAGCAGATCAACGGCGACATTTATCAAATCACCTTCCAGCCGTCTCTCGCCATGTCGACCTATCTTGTCGCGTTCATTTTCTGCGATTTTGTGGGCACGTCTCTTCCTTTCCACGGCGGAGGTAATACGGCAGTCCAAAGTATGGCTCGGGGTGTTTTTTTTTTTGAGCTCTGATTTTTTTGTTTTGTTTTCGTTTTGTTTTTTTTGTTTTGTTGTTGTTGTTGTTGTTGTGTTTGCCATGCACGCAGCCAAGAACGTCACCGTGTGGACTCGCCCAGATGCTCAAGCCCAAGGCCTCTTTTCGCTTCAGGTTGCCCAGAACTGCACCGACTTTTACGAATCGTACTTTGAGATTGACTGTAAGGCGAAAATTTCGTTTAACTTTTTATTGGCTTTTTTTTGTGTGTGTCCTCTCTAGCACACCAATTTTCCTGCTCATCACTTGCTCTCTTTCTCGCCGCATCCTACACTGCAGTCCCTCTGCCAAAGATGGACCTGATTGGCATTCCGGATTTCATCAGCGGCGCCATGGAGAACTGGGGCCTGATCACCTTCCGCGAAACCTCCTTCTTGATTGACGACAGCCAGTCCTCGGCTTCCGACAAGCAGCGCACAGCTCTGACTGTCTGCCACGAGTTGGCTCATCAGTGGTTTGGAGATCTCGTCACAATGCGTTGGTGGAACGACCTCTGGCTGAACGAGGGCTTTGCGTCCTTCCTCGAATACCACGGTGTTGATCACGCCTTCCCCGACTGGCAAATGAACGATCAGTTCGTCACGGCCGACATGCTCAACGCCTTCGATGCCGACTCTCTCCCCGTCACTCACGCCATCAGTGTCAACATTACCAACCCCGCCCAGATTAACTCGCTCTTTGACTCTATTTCGTACGACAAGGGTGCTTCCATTCTTCGCATGCTGTCCGCTTTCCTGGATTCCCTGCATCCCGGTCAGGTATCGGTTTTATTTTCTTCGATTCGTTAGGCTCCAATTTGTTGGTTGTTTGTTTGTTTCTTATTTCTCCTTCCACAGCCTTCCGTGTTCCAGTCAGGCCTGGCTAATTACTTGAATGAGCACAAGTACAACAACGCCGAAACGTCAGACTTGTGGGCGTCTCTCTCGGCCGCCTCGCAACAGGTAAATTCCCTTTGTGGTTTAGTCCTCGGTTGAACAACAATCTTTGTTGCCTGTGCGATTGCTCACTCGTGATTTTGATTTTGCTTGTGGTTTTTTTTTTGAAACACAGCCCGTCGCTACCATCATGTCGGCTTGGACGGACAGCGAGGGCTTTCCGTTCGTGTCCGCCCAGCTCACCACGCCCAGCACGATCGTTTTGACCCAGGAGCGCTTCTACCAATACCCCCAGGCTGGCAACTCGACCAACACGCCTCAGGTGTGGTGGATTCCGCTCAACTACCAGACCGACACGGATGCCAACCCGGTCTCGTTCCCTATGCCCCTTGTCCAGCAGTCCAATCCTCTGGCTTTCAACTCGAGCTGGATCAAGTTCAACGTTGGCCAGACTGCCGTTTGCCGCGTTCGCTACGATTCGTCCCTGCTCCTCGCCCTCAAGAACACGCTCGCTGCCGATCTCAACGCCCTCGCTCCGGTCGATCGCGCCGGTCTGGTGGCTGATACTCTGAGCTTTATGCGCTCCCAGTACGTGACGCCCACCGATGCGCTTCGTTTTACCAGCGTTCTTCAAAACGGTAGGTTTGGCGCTTTCTGTTGGTCGTTCATTTTTTTTTCTGTTTCTCTTTTCTTTTTGGCCCTTTTTCCGGATGTCACACTCTTCACATAGTCCTCGTGCTCATCTTGCTCTCCTCGACAAAAACAACAGAAACCAACTATGTCGTCTGGCAGGCCGCAGTGCGCTACCTGACCGTCTTTGAGCCGCTGCTGCGTCTGCAAGAGTGCTACGGCCAGTACCGTGCCTTCATCCAGTCGCTTATTCTCACCGCACTGAACGCCACTGGCGGCGTGCCTTCGGCGACTGTGCAGGAGGATCCGCTGAATGATTCCCAGACTGACATTTTGCTGCGCTCGCTTGCGATCGACACTGCTGGCCGCTTTGGTCACCAGCCAACGCTGCAGGCCGCCCGTGCGCTCTTCTTTGCCGACCTGGCCGGGACTGTCACCATCTCGTCCAACCTGCGTAGCGCCATCTACAACGCCGCTATGGCCAGCGACCAGACGGATGACAACGACACTGTCTACCACAGCCTTATTGTTCGTTACATTGCCGAAGCATCTGTGAGTGCATTAAATTGCATTGCCGTGTTGATGATGAGTGTTTCGTTTTTTTTTCTTTTTTTGCGTCTGAATCTCTGGAGTGCAACCCATGCTGACTTGCCGAGTTCCATTATGTTTTGTTTGGCGTGTTGACAGAACCCAACCGAGCGAAACCGAATCATCGCAGCCATGGCTCGCAGCTCCAAGCCATACATTCTGTACACTGTGTTGACATGGACTCTGGATCCTTCACTGGTTCGCGTGCAAGACGTCATCAGCGTGGTTGTTGCCGTGGCAGCCGGCCAGCAGGGTTTGAATCTCGCCTGGGACTTTTTCCAGCAAAACTTTGCCTTCTTCAACAGCAAGTTTGGTGAGCGCATGGCGACGCTTGTGACCGGCGTCACCAAGGACTTTACCATGCAGGCCAATGCAGACGAAATCAATCAATTCTTCCAGCTGCACCCGGTGGCCTCTGCCGCCCTTGCTGTGCAGCAATCCACCCAGCGTATTGCTTCCAACGAGGCGTGGATTTCCAAGAACGCCGATGAAACCTGCGGCTATTTGTTTGCTGCTTAATTTTATGTTTCGCTTTTTTTTTTTTTTTTTTGTTGACCTTGCATGAACTGCCACAATACATACAACCATTTCATTGTTTACGAGCGGGATTCGCGAAACACGGTACATCCTTTCACATAACACAACTAGGACAAGTACATGCGGTAGTCAAGTCGACTAGGCAACAATTGCAACAACCAGAAGAAGAAGAAGAAGCACAACACTCACACACACTTCACAACAGAGACTTGCTATTCGTCATCATCACTGTCTGCATCGACAGCAGTCGAAGCGGAAGCCGCCGCAGACACTGTGGCCAGACTGTCCGCGGTGGCGGCCAGCTTTAGGGCCTTCAGCCATGCATCCAGCTCTTGCGAACTCGAAGCCGCAAAGCAGTAGGTGCGCATGCCTGCGTGCGTGAGCTTGAACGAGAACTGCGTGTTGGCTCCATCGTTGGCGGACACATCGTAGCTCGGCACAATGACTTTTCTGCTCGCTTTCGCATGCCAATCTGGCCGTGACGAGTCCTTGATGTCCTACGGGCAACGCATGACGTTAGCAATCGCAAGAGTCATCAGAGTGTACCTCCCCCGACATGGTCACTCACCTTGGAGCTCTTGAAAAAGTAAAGGATGGAGTCTCGCAACACGAGGTAGCGTTTTTGCCAGCCTTTCTTGTTTTCGCCCTGCTTTTTCAGATAGCCAGCAAAGGTAATGCCCGGCGTTGGTTTGCCTGTTGGCGCCTGCTTGTCATTTGTTCCTTTGAGCAGCTCAGGGCTGTGTTGCCAAATTGCAGCCAAAGCAAACAAACGAACAACCGAACCAAAAAAAGAAAAAAAACCAAGAAAAAAATTGAGAAGATGGCTCCAACCCCAAAACATATGAAGCCAGACATGCTAGACTTTACGCATATTCTTCCAGCGATTTCATAATGGACGCCGAAGTCGCACCCGTCGAATCGGGCAGGCGAACATCAGCACCGTTTTGCACGAGCAAATGAGCAAGCGCCGTGAAGTTTCCAATGGCAGCAGCATGCAGACAAGTGGCGCTGCCTTTGAGATCGCGGGCATATTGCGGACTGCCTCCAAGGGCAATCGCGTGCAGGGCCCATCGTAGGTCGCCCACAGCAGCAGCATCGTGCAGAGCTTCGTCAATCTGCTGTGGAGTCGATGCCGTCTCTAGATCTGTGGCAGGGTTGGCGGCACGCAGAGCCAGGACATTCTTGTGGCAAAACCGCTTGTGCTCGTACTTGGATCGAATAAACTCTTCACGAACAGCAGAAGGCGCATCCGTGGCGGGCCGAGTGACACCTTGGCCAGCGAGACGAGCCTCAAAGACCGAATTGGCGAGCTGATTGCCCACCGAAGCCATCATCCGAAGGAGGCCAGAGCCCCACTTGTCGAGCGTGAGCGAGCGCACTTTGGTAATGTGCACGCCCATCCGACGATGCACACCCGAGCACTCGATGCAAATCAGGATGCCGAGATTGATGCTGGCCCAATCAGGATCGGCGCGGCCGCAGTCGGCGCAGTGGCCATTGCCGGGGACACCACGGATTTGCTGCATCAGGGCCTTTGCTGCGCCCGCGTCGCGTTGCGCGCTGGGGATGGTTTCGACCTCGAGGCTGGCCGCGATTGCATTTTGAAGCACTGCAATCCACTCGGCGACCTCGTCGTCCGAGTCGGCTTGCAGAAAAGTCTTCTCGCTGGGCGTAATCACCTCAAAGACATGCATGCGATCCTTGTGTGCCGCAGGGCGAACAGAGCAGAGAGACATGTTGCTAATGAGCACGGGGCTGTCAATCTCCAACGGCAGCAGAGGATCTGCGGTCAGTGGCACAATGGCGGGACTCGATGTGCCTGGATTGGCGGCACCGGGCAGAATAATGGCCGCCGGGGGATTGATGGCGCCCTCGTAGAGGTCAAGGGACGGGGCGGGAGGGTCTACGGAATCGTGTCGGTGCATGGACTCGTGCCGCGAGAGCGATTTCCGGGGCGTGATTGCGCCAGAAGACGGCGGGGAGGTCGCAATGACGTTGCCCTCGCTGCGACTGTTGGCCATGCGGCGATTTGGCACGGCTTGCAAATAGAGCGACGAGACAGGTGGTGAGGAGGAGAACGAATCCTCCTCGCCAATGGGCGACGCTTCGGACGCACCCGGGATGATAATGTTGGGCGAGCAGGCGGCACTGTCGGGGGTGAAATCCGCTGGTCCGGCCCGCAAACCTGGGGTTCCAGGCGGCGAGCCCTGGCCAGATTCTTCGCCATCGGAGAAGGCACCCGAAACGCGGGAGGACGAAACCCCGGTCAGACCGCCAGTCACGCGCGCGGCCGCGGTGGCAGCGGCTGTCTGTCGGAGCATGGACGATGTGCGTTGGCGTGCAAATTCCGCCTTGCCCTCCTTGCCCTGGCCCGACACGCGCGGTCGTGTGCGATAGACCAACAGCCCATTGTCGATGGAAAAGTAGCGGCGGAGCCAGACTTCCTTGCCGTCCTTGAGGACCTCGCGCTTGAACAGCTCGCCCCAGATGAGAGCATCGGTCGTTTCAAACTTGATGGGGACGCCTTCGGGACGCGTGCGCTGACGCTTGATGCGCGAGAGCTCTTGGGTACGGATGCGTTGAAGCTGGCGGTCTGCGGCGCTGAGCTCAGCGGCCTCCTTCTGGCGCAACTGTGCCGAGACTGTCTCCAGCTGGGTGAGCTCGTTCTGAATGCCTTCGATGAGCGCAAGGCCGCCTTTAAAGTAGCGCAGCTGACAGTTGAGGTAGTTGACGAGCGCGTCGTACGACAGGGTCTGCTGGTGCCGACCCATGCGATTGACGTCTTCCGTGTACTCGAGCGACTCGACAGTGGACATTTCGCGCAGCTGCCACATGCGGTTGGACACTTCCTGGAAGGACTCGACCTTCTTGTCCATCTGGGACTTGGAAAAGCCGCCGTGGCGATCGATGGCGACGTCCAGCTCGCCTGCGGTGACTTTCAGCTGGTCCTTGTGCTCGCGCGCAATGCGCGCTTCGTTGGTGACAAAGTCTTCTGCAGGTGCGTGAATCAGGCCTCGCATCTCTTCCATCAGGGTGAAGCGAAGTGCATGGAGGCGAGTGAACATCTCGCTGACTGCAGAAATGGTGGAGGCCACCTGTTGTCGCCAAAACATGAATAGGATTGAGTTTTCAGCGAGCAAAGTGCACAATGGGGGCATCATCCACAACGACGACGACGACGACGACGACAACCACAAAAAACAACAACTTTGGAACTGAGACACGGTACCTCTGAGGGAGCATCAGAGTTCTTGGAAAAGACTGGTGCGTCTGCTGCGAGCTTGGCGAGTTTGTGCTGAGCTTCATTGTACGCAGCAACTACCAAAGTAGCACAATCACACGGCAGAGGTGAGCATACACGACAAAAGAAAAGAGCGGGAGGGGGAGTGCTGCGGTTGAGTGGACTGGATTGAGCGAGAGAGAGCGAACAGAAACACCCTCCACCCTCCAGTTCGACCACGCGACAACCAGTGCAGGGCAGCTCGAGTCAGAGGATGAATGAGGTTTGTTTTTTGGATTGCTGGTGCGGAAGTGGGGCAAAGTCCGAGTCTGGGTTGGAAATCGGCCTCGGATTGCGTTTGCCGCCTTTCCCCCTCTTCCACCCCGCCACGTCCCCGGTCGCCGCACTCGTGGGACACTGAAGCAACATTCAAAGACCGCAAAGGCCCATAGAATCGAAGCCCCAAGCGCGAGAATGCGAGCAAACTCATACAACCGAGTTGAATCGAGTTGAGGTTTGAGCACCAAAAAAACCACAACCTGACCACCTCACGTCACAAACCCCTCCCCTCTCACTTGTCCCTCCTTTTCGAAGATCGACCGTCATTCGCAGACCAATCCAAGTGTCATGCCGGTGAATGTCGAGGAGCCAGCGCTGAAAGGGGAATGAGCTGCTTTGAGGTGTGTTTGAGAGTTTTTTTTTTTTTTTTCTTATTTCGCTTTGCCTTGTTCGCAACAATCGGCTGTTGCCTGCTTGACGCGCTCCAGGTGGCGACGCGCAGTGTCGATGCGGATTTCGCAGCCGCGGAGGGCAGTGCGATACGCAGGAGTGTCCTTGTTGCACTCGTCGTAGTCCAGCAGCGCAACGTTCCACGCAGGCACAGGAAGCGCCGACGGCGGAGGTCTCATTTCGCTAAATCGAGTAAGCAAGGAAACAGGAGTGAAGCGTGACCCCAATCGTGCGCCAGTCTCACGCGCTCAGACTTGGGATTCCTAGCTTTGCATGCGACAAAGCGCAAAACCGCGGGGATCTCAAACTCTGAGAGCGAACGCTGTTGTTTGTTGTTGTTGTTGTTGTTGGTTGCTGTTGTTGTTGTTGCACTGAGCCGGGTCAAATCAAATTCAGAACGTCAACACAACAAACAACAACATCGACTAGATTTCCCCCCCCCCCTATTTTCGTTGCAGGAGAGGTGAAGGACGAAGCGCGGTAGGTCTGAGACTGGAGAGTGTCAGACTGGACTTTCCATTGAGTTTTTCATTCATCTTTTTTTTTTTTTTTTTTTTTTTTTTGTTTGTAACAATGCTGCGGAGTGCCGTTCCTTTCCTGCGCCAGGCATTGCAGCTGCGCGCTCCTGTCACCGCCGCCGCCGCTGCTGCTGCCCCCGCTGCTATCGCAGGTACGCCTAGTCTGCTTCGTCCAGGCACCTGATCAACGCTCGTCCTCAGCACAAGCACAAAGCAAACGCCAGAAAAAAAGAAGGAAAAAAAAAAGCTGGCGATTTCCTTTTTTTTTTTCGGTTGTGTTTTCTGTTGCTCTTCGCTTTGTCGCATCGTTCGTGGCTTCCCCTCCTATATCAGTGCGGTTCATGCATATTGTCGCTTGGCTCCGTGGGTGCTTGGTCGTCGTCAGGACCAGACCAGCAGCAACAGCAGATCCGACCGCTCTTTTTTTTTTTTCTTCGTTTTTTTTTTTTCCCTCCTCTTTCTTCTTCTTCCTTGCTTCATTGGCGATCCGGTCGGTTCAGCAGCCACTGTCAACGCCCGCTCGTCGACACTCACTGCTCACTTTTGCTACGCTGGGGGCGCTGCCGTCCTTCCTTTCGAAGCGGATTGAACGAGAACTGCTTTTTTTTTTCCCAATGCTCCTTGCTCTCTCCACTCCATCCTGTCTCGGTCTGACGTCTGAGGAGCAGATCAAACAGCCACCAATATATGGCCTTTCGATTGTGCACGCATGATGCACGCGAAGCGATGGGTTGTAAGGAGAAAGAGAGAAAGAGGAGGAGCACCCAACCCAACACTCAACTCTCATGTGGGCTTTCATCCCTCGCTCTGTCTCTCTCTGTCTATCTCTCTCAAGCAACACTTTTGCTGGCCTCTCACTCAACACACTCACCATTCATCCCTTCCCACTTTTGATGCTTGCCTTGTAGCTCGAGGATACGCCACACACGTCTTGGACAACCCCGAGTACGCCGCGCGCGACAAGGAGATCCAGGCTGCCGCTGCTGCATCAGACGCCCTCTTCCGACAGGAGGTCGCCGACCGCAAGAAGTTGACGCAGTCCATTGCCAAGTTGAAACGCGCGTTCGACGATGGCAAGCCCAGCGACCTGCCCAAGGACCTTTTGCACAATATTGCCAACACGCTCGTCAAATACAACGACCGATTCGCCGTCAAGCGTTTCCAGGTCTACCTGAAAGAGTACGAGCTCGAGATTGACGAGGATGTCCGACGACGGATGGATGAATTCTTGACGCGCACTGCGGACGACGATTGGTTTGCAAACTAACAAGTTTTCATTCTCGTTTCTCGTTGATGCTGCCTCGAGTCAGCATGCGCTGTCCTCTGTTCTGTCTTGTCCTGTTCTGTTGTGTGCGTGTGTGTGTGTGTGTGTGTGTGTTTTGTGGTACTGTCGTATTGTTCTCCCTCATATGTCAATTCTCCTTTTTACAAAAGCCTTGTTCATTGTTCTTTTTTTTTTTTTTTTTTTTTTTTTTTGGAGCACTTCGTCGTGTTTGCACTGATCTGCGATGGCAGTCGAGGGCTTCCAGGCCTTTCCAAGCCGCCTGCGTCAATTGCTGAGCGGCTCGTCGCTATCATCGTCATCGGTGGCTGCCGCTGTCGGCGGTCCGTCTGAGCCACTTGCCACTGCCGAGCTCGGTACGCCACTCGCGCCACCATCGTCGCTCTTGCCATCATCGCCTATCATCTCTCTATTCGTGATGTCACTGGGGGAGAGAGAATGGGCTGGTGAAAGTCTCGGGTGGCACATTTTGACAGGACGACGCCTGGTCATCACCGCTCACCGTTGACTTTTTGTTGTTTTGTTCCACTCTGTGCGCTTCTGACCCGTCCAATCTCAATCAACGACATCCCAACATGCAACTCGACATTCACACTCTAGTGTCCTTCGAGGACGACCGAGCAAGCGCCGCATCCGAGGCTGATCAGGTATCAAAATTTCCCCCCGCCCTTCGCTCTGGCGTTCTGCTTCTGTCTGTCACCCAGAATTTTCAATGGCGCTGAAACGACCATGTGCTTTGTAACAGACGGAACAGCGATTCAAAGAAGCTGCACTCTTCTTGCAGGAAGGCACCAACAACCACAAGATGCACAACCACCCGCGCGATCCATCTGCCCTTCGAGCGTACCGGTAAAACAACAACATCACGCATCGTTTCTTCACACTCAATTTCCGAGCTCACCGGCCCTCGCCTCTTGTCTGTGTTCACTTTTTCAAATGGCAAGGATACTCCAATCGACTCCGATGAATCTGGCGGGATTGCTCGTCTCGGGAATTCTGCTCAGTTTGGCACTGATCGAACAGCCAGCCACGCTCGACGGTGTCCCCGACTGGGTGTCTCCCATGATTGAGCTGTTTTGCTTGGCGTTTTTCGCAGTAGAGCTGGCGCTCAAGTATCAGTGGTTTAAGCGCAAGGCCTTCTTCCAGCACACGCGCACGGCGTCCAAGCTGTTGATTGTTGTCGTCATGGTGGCGGACACGATCGCCATCTTGCTCGTTCCGTCGCCGTATGCTCGCTTTGGTCGGTCGTTGCGGCCATTCTTCTTGATTGACAACCAGTACAGCAGCCGGGTGCGACGCGTCTTTCGCCAAATCGCTCTGAGCTTGCCGCCCATCGTTGACATGCTTGTCATCCTGCTGGTCCTTGTGCTCCTGTTTGGACTCGCTGGCTTTTATCTCTTTTCGAGCGATCCCGGCGCTGATGGGTTTGCGACGTTCGGTACGACGCTTGTCAGCCTCAGTGTGTTGATTACCACCTCCAAGTACGTTCGTTCGCTGTGTGGCGGTTTTATTGTGTGAGCGCGTGGATGAGCATGCTAATGCTTTGATTTTTCATCCGTTGTTGCTCTTCCCGCACCCCCTCAGCTTCCCCGATGTCATGCTGCCGAGCTATCGCAAAAACCCGTGGTCGTCCGTCTACTTTATTGTCTTTCTGCTCGTTTGCCTTTATATTCTCTTGAATTTGCTCCATGCCATTGTGTACGAGAGCTTTGCAGAGCAGGAAAAGCTAAAGTTCCGCAAGTAAGCCCTCGGATAGTGGTTTGTGTGGCGGATTTTTTTTTTGTTGTTGTTGTTGGTTGCTGATGATTTTTGCTCCTCCTGGAAACAAACGCCCCACCACCCTCACTCCACAGATTGTTTCTTCACAAGCGATCCAGCTTGCGCCGAGCATTTCAAGAAATCACGGATGGGCGTGCTTGCATGAGCTTTGCCGAGTTCAAAACGCTGCTTCGTCTGTTCGCTACCAACCGCAACGATCAGCAGATTCTGGTGCTGTACAAGGCGCTGAAACGATCGCCAAACAACGTGGAGGGCTTGTCCTCGTTAGAGTTTTACGGGCTCTTTGACGCCCTGTCGCTCTCATTCACCAAGCAAACCCCAGTGCTCCAACTCTATCCTGCGAGGCTTCCTCGTCAGCGCTCCGCTGCCTCGCACGAAGAGACGATACACTTGCAACCTCTTCCACCAACCGAAAGAAGAAACACAATCCCAACTGGCGGCGCGTCAATTCCTTCGGAGAGTCCCGATGTCAGCACCCACCCGGCTTCAGCAGAAGACGCGGCATCACCGATCGTCCGAGCAACACCTTCCGCCCTGCAACTTGACGCCACCACTGGGACGTCACGCACGAATTCCATCAACCTGGCAGGAGAGCTCAGCCAATCGCAGGATTTGACCTCATTCGGATCGCTGGATTCGCCCGCGATTGCGCTCAAGGACCGGTTTGTGCGGTTTGGCAAGGCTTCGGTGGCAACTGCGACGCTATCTCGTCCAAACCCATCAGCAGGAAGCAGCAGTCTAGCGGCGGCCTCCGGCACTGCCAGAAGCAACGAATTACCAGGCAGACTTGCAGCGTCGCTCCGCGAGGTGAAGAGCGCCGGATTGGATACCGATGCCCCAGCACCAAGTCAACAAGGTCGGACTTCCGGCGACCAACTGGCATCTTTTGCAACGTTCGTTCCATTGCAAAGAGGGATGGGCAGCGTGGCGGACAACGTTGAAATGTTTTCGTCGTCGAGCATCCCGTCCTGGCTCGCCACGCCGCTCTATCTCGTCAAACAAGCGACGTTATCTGTGTGGTTTGATCGGATTGTCGCCGTCGTGGTCATGGTCAATGTTTTGCTGGCCATCCTTGAGGCCTCGCTCTTTTCTGAGCAAGTTCTGCACCCAGACCAGTATTCCCCCTTCAAATGGGTCAACCTTTCGCTGGCCTTGCTGTACGTTGTCGAGACGTCGATGCGCTTGATAACGCTCGGCATTGGCGGCTACTGCGTCAATTATTTCAATCGCATTGACCTCTTGGTGATTATGGCCAGTCTTTTGGGGCACATGGGTAAGAAGCAGTTTTGCTATTGTTGGGATGGATGTTATCGGAACATCTCGTCCCAAACAAAACCAAAATAACGTTCTCACTCTCTGTCTTGGACTGAACTGTTTCCTTTTTTGTTTCCGTTGTTTGTTTGTTTCTGTTGTTTGCCCTCAAACACACCCACAGCAAACATCGACGCGCTGTCGATCGTGCTGCTACCAATGCGCATTGTGCGCTTTCTGACGCTTCGCAAAAGCATTCGGCTGATCATCTCGACGCTCATCTCCTTGTTGCCAAAGCTCTTTTACTTTTTCATCACCCTCATGTGCGTTTTTTATTCGTTTGCGGTCATTGGCATGGAGCTCTATGCAGGCTTGATTGTCCAGGGCTGCTGCGGACCGGAATACGACGGGTCGGCGGAAGGACTGTACTATGTCAGCAACTTTGACAATCTCCTGCGCGCGTACGTGTTGCTGTTTGAGCTGCTGGTGGCCAACAACAACAACATAATCATGGAAGCGGTCGTCACCGTCACGTCGTACTGGAGCCGGTTTTATTTCTTGATCTTTTACATTGTAATGATTGTCGTTTTGCTCAAGTGAGTACTGTTCATGGGGTTTTTTTTTTGTTCTGGTTCTGGTTCTGGCAAACCAGGGCCGAGTGCGTGAGCTGTCTTTGTGTACTCACTTTGTTTTGGTGGGACTCGTTTCATATTTACGCAGTGTCGTCATGGCCTTTGTGTTTGACACATTCTTGGTGCGAATCCAACTGCTTCAAGCCGCTCCGCATGAACTGGACGATGACGCTACCATGACTGCTGCCACCGTGACCACTCGGCGAAGAAGCACTTCCGATCCGACGAGAGCAGCTACCGCCACAGATGGACTTGCAGACGAGCGCTCTGTAATACATGCTGGCGGCCAACTGCTCTCGCGGGTGACCATGGGTCAGGCAGCTGTCCGCGTCGCTCTCCTCCCAGACGAGCTTCGAACGTTGGTTCCTTACGAAGGAGCGCAGTACGAAGAATACCAGAGTCAGCGACAGCGTGACACTGCCTCGACCTCCCTGCAATCGGATGTGCCAGCAGTGGATGAAGGCTTGGTTCACTTCGTTGGCCGACGTTCCCTTGCGCGCACAGACATTTACTTGGTGCTCTGCGCGGCCGAGCTGTCGGAATGGGTGGAAGAGTATGATCAGAATTTGCAGCAATCAGGTCGCTCACGTGCTGACAGCTCTGTCTCGCACTCGTTCGAGCCGGAACCGAACAAACCAAGAGACTTGCAGCGCATGCTGATTGTTCAGCGGAATTTCCGGCAGCCCTCATCGACCTCGCTATTACGCCGCAGTGAAAGCGATCTGGATGATCGCTTGGTGACGATCGCTTAATGTCTTGGGTGGTCAATAAATGATCATTCGTTGATAGATCTCGGCGTACAGCAGCGCAAAACAAGGGCCAAGACTCTCAAGCAAAAAAAAAAAAAAAAAAAAAAAACAAAAAAAAAAAAAAAAGGAAAGTGTGTGCAAAACATGGCGTCACGGAAAAATTTGTAAATGATTGATTACAATTGATTGGGCAAAGTCAAAGAATACAGCCCCCAAAGCGATATCGACGGGGGGGGGGGAAGACGAACCAAAACGCAGGAAAATTCAAGAATTTAACAATCGAACGACCTCCCCTTCGTTCGCAAGGCGATGACTCCATTGCACACGAAGCTCATTGGGGTTCAGTCCGAGCTTGGAGCGAATTTGAACGAGCTCGTTGAACAGCTGGGCACGCTGTTTCAGTTTGGTTGCGGTCGCAGTTTTCGCTTGTTGAAAGGTTGCTTCCGCCGTCCGCAAGTTTTCTCGCAAGTTGTCCTGCTCCCGCTGCAGTACCGACATGTTGCCCTGAGCAAGCAAAAAAAAAACAAGCAACAAACAAAATAACACACCCAAGCGACACATTGACAATCATTTAAACAACAAAAGTGAGTTCAAAGACGACCGAAAAAAAAAAAAAAAAAAAAAAAAACAAAGCTGGATCCAGGACAAAACAACCTCCTTACCTCCAAATCAACGACAAAGGACTTTTTCTTCTTGCGACAAACTTGTGCCGCTTCGCGATTCTTGACACGCCGACGTTGCATTTTGAGATCGGAAATCTCTTGCGCGGACAAGTGTACCTTGTTGGCCATGGTGTTGAGGTCGCGCGTGGCAATGTTCATGAGTTCGTCCAGCGAAATGTTGAGCTTTTTCAGGGCAGACATGATCACGGGAGTGATTGCAACCGGGCGCCGGTTTACGTTGGCCGAGCCACCGACCGACACTGCACCGGGAGGGGCAGAGTAGCCTGCCATGTCGCTCGAGTCGCTTGCATCCAGTGCCGCGTCGTCGCTGTCGGTGGCCATGGCGGTCGTTTCATCAGCAGGCTCGGCTGCTGCTGCTGCTGCTGTTGCTGCTGCTTTTCGTCCGCGTCCTCGGCTGGATCGTGGAGACTTGGCACCGGCGACTGAGTGGTCGTCGTCCACAGCCATGAGGCTTTGCGTCATTTGCGAGGTGAGTTGCGCCGGGAAGGGCATGAACGGGGCGTTGAATGCTGCTAGCGACTGTTGTGATTGTTGTGATTGTTGTTGTTGCTGCTGCTGCTGATGCTGTTGTTGAAGTTGCTGTTGTTTGTGTTGCTGCATCTGGAGTAGTTGCATCTTTTGTAAATGTTGTTGCTGCTGGTGCTGCAGCTGCTGCTGCTGCGACTGCTGCCGGGCAATCAGTGCAAGAGCCGCGGCGGATTGGATTGCTGGCAGGGTGTTGAACTGCGGAAGCGGCATGTTCAACCCACCGCTGCCAAAGCCAGGCGAGGATGTGCCTGCTGCTGAGAAATTCGACGAGGTCGGCTGCGCCTTGTTCAGCGCGGCGAGGAAGGCCGAGCTGAGCGGGGGCGTGCTGGTGGCAGTATTGCCTCCGTGCCCCGTGGCGCCAAACTGCAATCCGGGCGTTGCCGGCTGCAGGCTGTTGAAAAGCGACGGCTGGTGGCCCATGGCCAAGGGAGGCGGCGATGTCGAAACCTGGTTGATGGATGCTGCGCGCGACAGCAAGAACGGCGACTGCAGCGCAGAAATTGGCGACATGAGCGACGGCGTCGGGAGGGTCGAGAGCGAGACGAGGCTGTTTGTTCCCGAGAACGGCGCGAGCTGTGGCGCCTGTTGCTGCTGGGATTGCGCTGCCTGTTGAATGGACTGTTGCTGCTGCTGCTGCTGCTGCTGCTGCTGTTGGGCAGCCGGTTGCTGGCGGAGCAGCTGGGGGTTTGTGCCAGAGTGACTCGCGGGTGTCGGAAACACAAACCGGGACGTCTCGAGGGGACTGCTGGTGACTCCCACGGCAGATCCGCCTGCAACCAATCCGCCGTTACCATTGACAGATGAAGCGGTGCCACCTGAAGTCAGCGGCGTGACGATGGCGGGGTTGACAGCAGCGGACGACGAAGAGGAAGACGAAGAAGCGGACGAGTTGCCGGCGGCGGTGGTGGCGGCGGCGGCGCCTGACGCGGCTCCCGTCGCCAGCAGACTGAGCTTGGTTGGCGATGCCAATGGGGACGGCGCTGCGGACGCGTTGACGGAGGCCGATGCGAGCAGGAAGAGGGAATTGGTGACAAAGCTGTCATCTTCATCCTGCGAGGACGGCGCCGACTGGGGCAGCGCAGCCAGGCCCATCCCGCCGCCGCCGCCGCCGCTGCTTGTGCCAGTCCCCATGTGGGGAGGGACTGCTCCGCCATGATTGCCGGACGAGGCAGCACTACCCGACGAGCGCTCGGTCGCTGCTGGAGCTGCGTCTTGGGTCATCTGTTTTTTTCTGTTTCTTTTTTTTTTGTGTGTTTTGAATAATAAAAAACCAAAGGAAGGAAGGGAAAGAGAAAGCAGAGGAGGGATTTCAAACAATAAAGCGAGAGAGAGAAAGTGTGTGTCTGAGCGAACAGAGAGACGCTGGGAGAGCGAAAGAGAGAAGGAGAGAGAAAGAGAAGGAGAAGGAGAGGACGGTTCAAAAAACAAAAAAAACAAAAAAAAACAAAAAAAAAAAAAAAAAGATTGAAACTTTTTGAGTTTTTCTTTTCAGTCAACTTTTTTTTTTTTTTTTTTTTTTTTTTTTTTTTGAAGGTGAGCTTTTTTTTTTTTTTTTTTTTTCATATTTTCTTTCATCTCTTTTCTCTTCATTTTGCTGGCCTTTCTTCCATCTTTCTGATGTATGTGTTTTGCAATGCTCTTGCGATTGCTGCTCAAAAGCTAAACAACTTTTTTTTTTTTTTTTTTTGAAGCGAACCTCTCTTGACTGCGTTTGTGCTTCTGAGCCAAACCCCACCCACACTCACATCTGCACACACACACACACACTTCTCACTGAGGGTTCTCCTGTCTCTGCTGGACTCCTCGAACTCGCCACCACGGCAGCTTCTGCACCACTTTTTGCGTCACTGTTCCCTCCTCACCTCGCCCTCCTGCCCCTCTCCCCTCCCATGTCAGAGCCAGGGCGCATAGACATACACGCACAAACCATCTCACTCACTCACTTGTGTTTGTTGTCGTCGCAGATCCTTTTCTTTTTTTTTGTGCTGGCATGGGTCATCATCGCTGCGCTGGTGGAACTGGCAGCCACGGTGCCACCTTCATGGCCGTCCGACTTGCGCTGGTGCTGGTCATCATTGCTGCTGCGGGCACCACCTCCATCGTGGCTGAAGTGTCATCCTCGTTCATGAGCCGCGAAGACGCGCGACAGTACCATCTCAACCGCCGTTCCTCCTCCGATAGCAATGACAATGACAGCGACAACAGCGGCGCTACCTATGCCTCCAAGTGGACGATCGAACTCGCGCCTGAGCTGATTGCCAATCCTGCACTGACGGACAAGCAGCTCATGGACGTGGCGTCCAGCATTGCCCAGGAGCTCGGCTACGTCAACTTGGGTCCGGTGGGCTCGCTGCGTGGCTTGTTCACGTTCACGCCTGCCGACCATCCCTCCGCCGTGCACCGCCGCAATGAAGAGCACGAGCGCCGCGACGACTTGACCCGCAAGCTCGTCCTCAACGTGCACAAGGATGCCAGTGATGTTTTGGAGGAAGACCTTTCGGTTTCCGCCACCACGCCCAACCTTGGGATTGAACGCGCTCGCCAGGAAACGCTGCACCAACGCTCGCGCCGCTCGGTTTGGGACGGCTTCAACGACCCGCTGTTCCCCAAGCAGTGGCACATCTTCAATAAGGACCATTCTGGAAATGACATCAACGTTGCCCCTGTGTGGAATGCAAATAACTTTGGCGAGGGTGCTGTGGTGGCGATTGTTGACGATGGTCACGACCACACGCACCCCGATTTGCAGAAATCCTACGATCCCGATGCCAGCTACGACTTTGCTGAACAAGATGACGATCCAACGCCCTTATACAATGGCTACAACGAGCACGGAACGCGCTGCGTGGGCCAGATTGGCGCGGGAGCAGGCGATGGTGTTTGCGGCGTGGGTGTCGCGTTCAATGCCAAAGTTGGCGGTCTCAAAATTCTCAATGACGACGACCCCGTGACAGACGCCATGGAAGCCGGAGCGTTGAGCCACAATCGCCACCACATCCAGATCTACTCGAACAGTTGGGGACCCAATGACGATGGCGCGACTGTGGCAGGCCCGAAACAGCTTGCATTGCGAGCTCTGCAAGAGGGTGTGCAGCTTGGCCGTCTGGGTCTCGGCTCTATTTTCGTTTGGGCTGCTGGCAACGGATATGCAAGAGACAATTGCAACTGCGATGGCTACTCCAACTCGCGATTTACCATCGCAATTGGCGCCGTTTCGGCCCTCAACACTATCCCTTACTACGCCGAGCCTTGCGCTGCCCTCTTTGCCGTCACTTACTCGAGTGGCAGCAGCCCCGACATCAAAATCACCACCACCGGCACTCACAACCTCTGCGCCGAGAACAAACATTCTGGTACTTCTGCAGCTGCCCCTCTGGCTTCTGGTATTCTCGCGCTTGTCTTGTCCGCAAAGTATGTCCGACACAGGAACCGGGGAGAGGGGTGCGGGTTGTCAGCTGGAGTTTGGTTGCTTCTTTCGCTTGCATTTTTTGTCTGTTTGGTTGTCTGTTTGGTTGTTTGGTTGGTTGGTTGTTTGGTTGTTTGGTTGTTTGTTTGCTTGTTGGTTGGTTCTCACTAACCCATCCTCGTTTGATCCCACCATCCGTTTCTACAGCCCCAACCTAGGCTGGCGCGATGTGCAACATGTTATCGTGCGATCGGCAGTGCCATTTGTCGCACCCGGAGATGTGAATCTCTGGGCGAGGAATGGCGCAGGCCTCCAGGTGCACAATTACTTTGGCTTTGGCAAAATGGACGCCAGCGCTATTGTCGGTCTGGCGCAACGCTGGGTCAATGCAGGGCCGGCGATTGAGTGTGCTCAGCCAACACAGACCGTCAGGGCCAGCATTCCGGATGCGAGTGCAGCTGGGCTGGTCCAACCGTTCTGGGTTGATGGCTGTGGGATTGCCGCAGCCGAGCACGTCACAGTCAAGCTGACCATTACACATCAGCGTCGCAGTGATCTTCAGATTTTGCTGACCTCTCCCTCCGGGACTGTATCCGAGCTTCTGAGTCGGCGGATTGCAGACTCCACCAGCGCGGGCTTCGTTGACTGGACGTTCCTCTCCGTTCACCACTGGGGCGAGAATCCCACTGGCCAATGGACGTTGCGAGTGATTGATTCTTCTCCGGGCAACACTGGTATGTTGGTTGAGTACGCGGCGACCATTTATGGAACTGCCATCGATCCCTGGCTTGCGACCGTCAGTCCTGTCGCACCTGTGGCCACTTCGACCGTTTCGGACGACATTGCGGCCTCTGTTGCGTCTGTGGCTTCTGTCGAATCAGTTGCATCTGTGGCCTCTGTTGCATCTGTTGCGTCTGTCGAATCAGTTGCATCTGCGGCGTCTGTGGCTTCTGTGGCGTCGGTGGCGTCGGTGGCCTCTGTCGAATCTGTGGCTTCTGTCGAATCAGTTGCCTCTGCGGCGTCTGTGGCCTCTGTCGAATCTGTCGAATCTGTGGCCTCTGTCGAATCTGCTGCCTCTGTTGCATCCGCCGAGTCCGTTGCCTCACTCGAGTCTATTGCATCTATCGAGTCCGCGGCATCCGTCCAGTCCGCTCTGTCCGTTGCATCGAAACAGTCCGTGCCATCCGCTGTTACGGATTGTCCGGCCATTTCTTCAATTTCCCCTCCTCCGTTTAGCAGTGCTTCTGCTGTGACTTCCAAGCCATCATCCGCGACGCCCGTCTCGTCAGTCTCGTCCTCACATTCTGCACCAGCACCTTCGTCAGTCACGCCAGCTGTTGCACCCTCGTCCACCATCGCAGTCACCTCTGATGTTGAGGATGCCAACCACGAGGTTTCCGAGGCCACCAAGGACCTTGCCTTCTACTCGGTCGTTGCAGCGATCGGTGCAGCCCTCTTTGCAGCGCTGATTGCGCTCGTCATCTATGTGCGTCGACGACACGAGGCTCGCCGTCACAGTGGCCACCAACCGCTGCATGATCTCGAGATGGACATGCAATCCTCGAGCGAGCTCATCCAGCAACGTGACGATGCCAATGATGATGACGACGACGACGACGACGATGACGGCTCTGACGCCGAAGAAGGCGATGTTGTCGATTTCGACATTACCGATTTCGATCAAAAGCACAGCTCCAAGCGCTCTGCCTTTACCAAGGTGCGTCTCACTCGATGATGAGCTGAGCTTGCGATGTTGATGTTGCATGAAGATGCATCAAACATGTTAGGTTTGTTGCGTTTTCTTCTTTTGAATGCTTTTTTTTTTCTGCCTGTGCTCTGTTGGTGTCTGTTAGAATTATAAAACTGTATATTTGTTCTTTTAGCATTGTTCTTTGGACACTCTGCATGCCAGTCCAACATTTTCCTGTTTCCCCCGAAACGGTGGATTGGGTTTTGACAAGTCGGGGAGTTATGCTGCGACTGCTCCGTCGCGTCGAGGCCAGGCACGCGCTGCTGGGTGTCGCGCTGACGCAGACCTTCCTTGTCTCAGGGCTAGTGTTTGGATGGCCGAGTCTCAGCGTCATCTTCAAGGTGAGCGGCGGAGGAAGTGGGGGCGGGCAGGAGACTCGAGTCCATCTGTTGTTGCGCTGCTGGGTCACGCGTCTGTGTCTCTGTGGCTGTCCGCTAACAGCTATTCCATTTGTCGGGCATGTTTCTGATTGGTTTGTCTGTGAAATTCCTGATCGTGTTGTATGGAGCCAGGGCGAAGGTCAATTCGGACAACTCTGCACCAATTCAAGCGAGCCGTCGTCAGGCGCCAATCCGACCAACCACTCGTCGGCATTTCACGTTGAATGCTCAGAGCAGGAAACACAGTTTGTGTTCATCTTCCAGGCGGGATTCTTTTCGCAGTTTGCGTCGCGACTGCTGATGGGCATCCTGCTGGATCGCTACGGACCTCGTGTGACCGCTCTGCTCGGTGCGAGCTGCGTGATACTCGGCTGCGTGCTGTTTGCAGTGTCGGAGAACACTGCGTCATCATCACCGACAGTCAATGCTTTTATTCCGGCGCACTTGCTGATTGGATTTGGCGGCCCTGGCTGCCACTTCAGCAACTTTCACCTGTCCAACCTCTTCCCGGCACGCAAAAACACCATCATGAGTACTCAATCTGCCATCTTCTCGACATCCGGCCTTGTCTTCTACTTTTTCCAGCTTGCCTATGATGCGTCCGGGGTTTCTCACAAAACCTTGTTCCTCAGCTTTGCGGGATTGCTGGTCTGCTTTTTCGGCGTCACCTACCGAATACAACCGCGTCGGGCGTACAAGCTGGGCGACCGGGTGCGCTTCTCCGTGGCTCGATGGGAGTTTGTGCTGATGGATTCGTCGCCAGCAGCCAGGACAGATGCGACCGCCTCCGAGGTCGGCGACACAAGCGACAAGATCCCGCTTCGTCTCCATCGTCAAGACTCGGACGGCGAAGAGAGTTTGAGCAGTAGTCCCGAATCCTCCTCGCCGCCTGCTAGTCCCCGGTTGTCTGCTATTGCGTTGGAACAGCGGGATTCGGAAGGCGGTGGGGACTCGGCTGCCCGAGGATTGCTGGCGCTTGAGCCGCCGCCGATGACCGACCATCATCATCAATCTCAGCCAAGCGGTGCTTTTGGTGAGAATGCTGGTCTCGCCTTATCATCATCATTTTCATCACCCACAGCGGATTTGGTGAAACAGAATGTGGCCACGCCCCTCGTCTCAGCGGAACCAACACCAAAGCTTCCGCCTCCGTTGCGCTTCCAGTACTATCGCTCGCTGACCTTTAAGCAGCAAGCGTTTACATTGCCGTATATTGCCATTACGGTCTTTCTATCGGTGACCGTGCTTCAGATGCAATTTTACCTCGGCACGTCGCGTACACAGCTCGAGGACAAGGGCGACACGGACCACGTCTACAACGGCATTTACAACATTCTCGGTGCCATCAATTTCATCTTTATTCCGATTTCCGGGTACATTTTGGACGGACACGGCGGCTACCCCGTTTCTGTGCTTGTCACCCTCGTCTGTGCCCTGCTCTTCAACGTGCTGAACGCCGTTGTGAATCCCCTCCCCGCCCAGATCCCGCTCTTCTTGCTATGGTCGTTCATGCGCTTCATCACGTTCAGCAGCTTCTTTGGGTTTATTCCAGACCTCTTTGGATTTGTCAACTTTGGCAAGCTGGCGGGCTTGGCTTCGCTGATTTCGGCGGCGTTCGGACTCCTCGCCATTCCGCTCGCCACCATGTGCATCTCAACACTCGAGCGGCAATTCTGGCAAACGCACATTGTGTTTGCCGTCGTCATGCTGTTGGAGATGGTGTTGCCACTGTACTTCTGGCGCCTGTACCGACGGGACGCGGCCTTGCTTGCGCTGAGGTCTTCTGGTTGACAATTTGTTCGTGCCCGACAACTTTTGCCTTTGAATGGTGATGCTTATGCAGTATAAAAATCGATAAATTTAAACAATGAGCAAAACCAAAGCAACAAAAGTAACACAAAACAACACCAAAGCCAACAACGGTTCTTTTTGCACGACAATATCAATAGTTACGAGCGCCGACCGAGCACCACCCCCAGCAGCAGCAGCAGCGGCAGCAATTGGCTTTATGCCTTGGTGTCGATGGGGTTGGCCACGTTGTAAACGCTGGCGCCGGCAGAATAGTCAACACCGGCAACGCGCTCGATTTGTGGTGGGAATTGGATGCGCTTGTCGGCATAGTAGGCGGAGCGGAAGTCGCCGTCAGAGAGAGCGTTGTATGTCAGGTAGTAGGCGCGGCGCGAGCGATCGGACACGTTGGGTCCCGAGCGATGGGGCAAGAACGAGCCAAAGAAGAGAATGGTGCCAGCCTCAACTTGAACGGGCTCCCACTTCTTTTCCTGCTCCCACTTCTTGACGAGCCACTCCTCCATGATACCGCCGGGGTGAGGAAGCATGCCCTTGGTGTGTTCGCCGCGAACAACCTCGAGGCAGCCGTTCTCAATCACAGCCTTGTCGGCAGCAATCATGGCAGTCAGGTGCAGGCGCTGCTTGAAGGTCGTGTAGGCAGGAGCGTCCTGGTGCGGCTCAAAGCCGGACGAGTGGGGGAGCTTGAAGTTGATCTTCTCCTTGTACAAGAGGGCGGGCTCTTGCAGCAGGTCGGACACGGCGTCGGTGATCTTGCCACGAATGAGCTGGTCGAGCTCGGGGAAGTAGTCCAAAAAGTTTTCGGTGCGGCAGAGCAGACGCTGGCCGTTCTTGTTCTCAAAGTACTGCATCCACTTGCCCTTGGTCTCGGGCAGCGCCGAGATCTGGTCGGTCCACTCAAAGATCTTCTTCTTTTCAATGGGGGTAAAGAGGTTTGGCACCACGAGGAAGCCGTCGCGGTTGTATTGGTTGACCTCGTTCATGCCCAGGATTTTGTTCGCATAGGACGCGGGGGTCTGAATGGCAGCGGCAGCAGCCGGAGCAGCCGCAGAGACGGATGAAAGGGCGCGCGAGTTTGCGGCGAGCGACGAGAAGAGGCGACGGGATGCGTTTGCAATAGCGGCCATGATGGAGATTGCTGAGATTGTGCTGTTTCGGCTTTTTTGTGTATTCTGTCAAAACAAAAAATAAACAAGTCAGATGCGTTTTTAGAGTCGCGACGTTTCAAAAAACAAAAACTCGAAGCGTTTTCCGGAGTGATCCGAGCACATGTTCGAAAGAGAGAAGGAGTACCAATGATGCTTGGTGATAGAAGTGGTGAAAGAGGAAGGAAGTGGTGCGAGAGGAAGGAAGAAAGTACGCAGATGTCACTGCTTGCCAAGTTTGCCCTGCTGAGCAATAGATGCAAACCTTCTCGATTGTGCTTCGTTCATTGTCTGCTTGTTTCCGCCTCTTTCCAACCCTCTCATCCCTTCAAAAACGCTGCATGCAGATAAATGGATGAAAGGTGCGTATGTCGAAAAACAAAAAAAAAAAAAAAAAAAAAAAAAACGCTCACCAGAAGTCGACAATGTCCAACAAAATGAAGACTGAAGAGCAGACTGACACTCGATTCCTCGCCCTTTTTAAAGCGCCAAAAACGCAGGCTTGAACAAACTTGAACAAACTCTCATGCTTCGAGATCAGCATCAAACGAAAAGAAAGGCAAGACGAAACTTGGTCGCTTTCCCTTCCGCTCTGCAAGTTGGGTCAAGCAACAACACTGCGAACGCTGTTTTCCAATGCAAGCAGAGGAAGAAGAAGCAGGAGAGACGAACGAGAGAGGAGGAAGGACCAAGCCGTGGCAGGTGTCTGTGCAGAAATGCGGTCTCGTGTGCGCGTTGCCGAAATGACGAGCAAGGGGCATATGTCGCTTGGTTGAAAATTCATGCACATGTGGCCTCGGAAAAATCATTCAAAAAACCGGAAAACCGCAAGGTGCTGTAATTGCTCGCTGATTCACACAAACCGTTTTACATTCGCCTTGCTTCTTCTCCCTGTGGTGCGAAGAGGAAGACGGGGGAAGAAGGGGGAAGAAGGGGCGACCAAAAAAAAGAGGAATTAGAGGACAAGAACGCAATAATCCTACCAATGTCCTTTCCTCCACGCCGCACGTCTCTCCTGTCTCGCACTCGACTCTATGGGGGGGGGGGACAATTCGTGAGCGGTTTGATGGCGTGAGAGAGCGAAAGACGGAGCGGAGCAAACCGATTGGACGCGACCAAATTTCCGATGCGAAAGTGGCAGCTGGCACACTTCATTGTGGCCCTCCTCCCAGCCTTTCCTCTTCAACCCCATGCCCGCTGCTTGGGCTCAGTCGCTGTTTTGGTGTTGCATGAGCTGGAAAAAGTGCAAACAACCCCCCCTTTAGCGAAAGCACATGGAAAAAAAGCAGCGGTGGGGTTGCTGTAAGTTGCTCGTTTTGCTGAGCGACAATGTCGAAAGGAGACAATGCATGAAAAGGAGGTCATCGATCCAGTCATAGATTCCCAAGATAAAACCAAAAAGGGCTGTGCATTCATGCAAATGGTTACAACAAGATTCCAACGAGACACGAGGAGGCGGGAAACAAAAACACACAATCTGGTCTGGTCGCGACATACACCAAACAATGCACACCAACCCTTGCTCCAGAATGCTTGCTTGAAAACAAAGGCCTCGTCCAGGGTTTGTTTCGTTACTTGTACTTGTGCGAGTCAATGGACGTGCCGGCACCGCGGTAACCGCCAGGGCCAAACAGCTTCATGTGGCAGGGGGTTGTGCAGTAGGGCTTGCCGTCATGCTGCGATGGTTGACAATGAGTTTGATGACGGCGCAAGTCAGAGCAGGGGTCATCGAGCAACAAGGCACAAACCGTAAAGGCTGTTCAAAAAAAAAAAAAAAAAAAAGAGACAAAGGTGCATCGTTTTTGGCTTTGTTGCACAAAACAGATCGAGGTCACCGGCCATTGAATACATAGCTGGCCGACATGTTGTGCGATTTGCACCATTGCGCGTTTTCAATGCAATGCAATGCAATGGAACTCGACAACAAAAGAATTCTTTTTTTTGATGCTGGAGTTTCTCGCTCCCCCCCCCACTCACCCACCCGCACAAGCTCACGTCGAGTGAGTCTGCCATGCATATCAACGCCGCGCAATGATCTCCAGCCGCTGTACTTGCCTCGCTGTGGGCGCCGCAAGTGAGCGTCTTCTTGCATTCGACGCACTTGAGGCAAGGGCCGTGCCATTCCTTGCCGAGGCTGGTCTTCTTCTCCGCTGCGCCCGCACCAAAGCAGAGCAAAGCAAAGCCGAAAGGGCAAGTCCACCCAAGAGAGAGAGAGAGAGGGTGGGGCGGTGGGAGAGCGAAGCCAGGCAATGGAAACGCAGCGAAATTGTCAAAAAATAAAATAAAAAAAATAAAAACAACAACCGTTAGATCCAAAGCAACAACAAACAACAGCAGCGATTGCAGATCAGCCTCCGTCCACGCAATGACACATCCACAAACACAAGGCAAAAGGGGGGTGATTGACACATACCGAAGTAAACTGCGAACGGGAGGGCCAAGCCAGCAGACACAACAACAGCAACGACAAACAAATAGAAATCAGTCAAAAAGATTTTTTTTTTTTTTTTTTTTTTTTTTTGGTTTTCGAGTTGATGACACAGGCTCGAGTGGCAAAAATCACTCGCTCGGCACATCAGAATCCAAAAGTGCAAGACACAAGGCAACACATCCTTGCGGGGGGGGGAGGAGGCGGAGTCACACTGACCTTCCTTGCCGCACGCTGCGCACTTGCCCATGGTGACTGATTTGAAATTGTGGTTTCAAAAAAAAAAAAAAAGTGGTTTTGGTTTTATTTTGGAAAGTGGAACCAGTTATACAGAACACTGTAAGATGGAGGATCGGCTTGCATCATTCAATCGCGACATGGGACACAACTAAACACACAAGAGTGGTGAGTGAGGAGCGAGGGGAAAGAACGATTTTCAATCCAATTTTTTTATTTGGTGTTCGCTCTCGAACGAGGCTTTTTGGGGTTTTTACAGCAACTGCACACTTCGAGAAAAGTTGGCCTGCCGCTCGAGCATGGCAGCTACAGACTCGAGAAGAACGCCGAGTGGCGTGGTGGACGAGGTGTGGTGAAGATCGCCACGATCGCTTTGCACCTTCAGATTCGCAATGATGCCATTCGACCAGTCGAGTGCCGAGCCCGAGTCTGGCAGCGAGTCAATGGTGAGGTTGGCGCCGTCAGCAAGCCGAAGACGGATGGACGTCGGGCTGTTATCGACACGGAACACATCCGAGAGGGCGATGATGCGAGCTGGTCGCGTTGTCGGCTACACAAGCAAAAAAAAAAAAAAAAAAAAAAATCAGAACAGCTTCCATCAACACACGCAGCAACGAAAATGTCAAAACCCAGAACAAAACCTACCACATCGGACAGGAAACAAACGAGATCGGGACCAGCTAGAACGGTAAACATTCGCTTGCCATCAATCAGCAGGTGCCCATTGAGTGTCACGTACGCGCCCGCCTGAGAGGACGGCTCGGAGTCCGGAGGAACATCGGGGACTGGGTTGAGACGATTGGATTGGACAAGACCCGCAAAGGGCTCCAAGGTGAGGATTGCAAAGCAGTTGGCGCAAACGCGTCGCGGCTCGAGATGCTCGGGTCCAAACTCGGGGATGCTAACTGTGTGATTGGAGCACATGGCACTGCAAGAGATGGAGGCAGGAGTCGGCAGATGAAACCCCAGTGAGCGAAATCATAACGGTTTGGAAAAAAAACCGACATTGCGGCGAAAAAAAAAATCATCCAATACAAGTAAAAACAAACAAAGGCGTACCAGAAAATCTTGCCACAGTAACGGCAATGGTGCCGGCGGAGGGTCACGTTGAACCGGCGTTTGCAAATGTTGCATTGGTGCACAAGCCGATCGGATTGCCAATTCGGCGGCGTCGTGCGAGTTCGCATCCGGACAAATGCAGTGCTGTCGTCCACAATGCTTTTCAACGACGGTGCTCCATCCACTGCCATGACTGGAATAGGCGTTCCATCAGGCGCTAGCTTGGGCAGCGCATCCAGCATCGAAGGCCCGAACATGTGGGAAACGCGTGAAAGCGGGACCACTTCCGCCTTTGGCGGCGCGTCATCGGGGACTGTCATGCAAAAGTGGCACGACCACCCCATGCTATGCAAGCCAACAATTGGAATTGTAAGAGACCATTCAGGGGAATAAGATCATCGATTTGATTTTTGTAAGTGACCCCCACCCCAAGAATTCGTTGACATTCCAAAACAACTCGGCCCTCTCCTCCTCCTCCTCCCCCCCCCCTCAATTCGACTCACCTCGCCTCGTGAAACTGGAACATGTTCAGGAAACCAGCATTGCTCAGCTGCTCGGCAAGAGAATCTTGCTCTTTGGCAGTGAGGAATGGCTGGCCGAAAAACTGCACAAATGTTCGGTAGGGATGCGAGTTGTACGTCTTGTATGCCTCTTCCAGCGCCTTAAACCCTCCTTGCTTGTTGATCTCAAAGACACTGTTGCCAACCATCACGAGACAGAAGGCGAGTTTCAGCCAGCGAATCCATTCCTGGGTATCGGTGCTCCAAGGGCGAGCTGACAGGCAAAATCAAATGCACGTCCGGTGAGCAACAACAACGGGTGAGGTCAACAAACAACAACGAGAAAAATCCGCGCTCAACGACCGCAACTCACAGGGAGGAAACAGGCAGCCGTTGCGATGGTGCGTGCAAGAAAAGCTCAGCTTGAGGCTCTTTCGCACGCCAGATTCGCCCCAAAACTTGGTGGGCAACGGCAGCCGATGCACGGTATCGGCGAGAAAATCACGAAACTCTTGCTCGTGCTCTCGAACATACTTTTCCAAGTCTTCTGAAGTTTTTGCTGCAACCGCAATCTTGGCGTTCTTGTCTGCAATGGTGGCCGCGAAATCTCTAATACAGCCCCCAAAAAAGCAAAAAAAAAAAAATAAAAAAAAATAAAAAAAAATAAGTGGTTGCAAACATTGAGATCAAAGAAAAGACCTGGGGAGGACAAAATGTACGCGTCACAAAGACAAACACGCTGTAGTCGTGCTAGCATACCGTGAAGCGAGACCGTCCAGAGCGTCGATGCAGTGCTGAACTGCGTCTACAACGGCGACATTCTTGTGGGCGCTGAGCGCAAGCAGCTCTGCACGATGAGCCCCAACAGGCTCGGGATGGTCACGTGCGAGAATGCGAATTTCAAACAGAATAGCGAGCAGAACAAAGTCCGCTGCCTCAGTTTCCACGGTGCTAAACTGCTGCAGTTGTGCCATCATCCACTGGACAATCCGTACCAGCACGTTGACATCATGCTGCGCAATCAAGCGCGCAATCGTGACAAGCAAAGTGCGAGGAGTGGCGTGGGCCTCAACCATGGCTGCGAGAGGCGAGCCGCAGAGAGCAACAGGAGCGAAAAAGTGGTGGTGGTGGTGGTGGTGGTGCTGGTGGAGGTGGTGAGTATGGTGATGGTTGTTGTTGTTGTTGTGGTGGGGCTGTTGGTGATGATGGTGATGCCCGTGGTGGTGCTGGTGGTGCTGTTGGTGATGATGAGGGCTTTGGTGGTGATGATGAGACGGCGAGTGCCCTGCGCTGTTGTGGAGCGGCGGATGGAGAGGCGAAGGTTGAAACGGAGAGTGGGGCGCCTGGTGATGACCAGCGGTAGGGAAGTTGGGCGAGTGCATCGTGTGCTGGGGCGAACCGGCAGAGCGAGGCATGCTGCCGTCAGCATAAGGCTGTCGCGCTGCCGCTTGCACATTGAGGACCAGACCAGAATGGCTCGACTCCGAGTCGATGGCATTCGCCACGGAGGTTGAAGGACTGAGCGCCGCTGCAGCGTCGATTGCCTCGTGCGCCGTCAGCCCCAGTAGTGCATCCAAGAAGTGCACCATTGCCGTCGCATGCTCGGTGGCGACATGTTGCAGGGTAATCAGGCCTAGGGACAAGGCTTTGGCGACGTTTGGTCCTTTGCGCTCCACCAGACGAGACACAAGAATGTCCAGGTGCGGCATGATCAAAATGGGCGACGAATGGGCAATGATGGCAATGCAATGCAGTACGGGAATGTCGGTGGCTGGTGTTTGGGCTTTAAACAGGGCTGAATCCAAGGGAAGGTGAGTGAGGTTTTGGGTCTGACCGCACAACCAGCAGCAAAAGAAGCGCAAAACAAACAACAACAGCACCAAGCACATTCAAACATTCAAGGACGTACAAATGACTTTGTGAAAGTTGGTGGCAAACACATCGCTGTTGGCCGCTTGCAAGGCGGGCAGAGATGTCAGCAGCGCAGGCGGCAGCGAGTTCACCTGGCGCAAGAGCCGAAGCACATGATCGCCAAGAATGTCGGTGCGACGTTCGATGAGCTCGCGCATGCAGATGGTTGCCTCCGGTTGCGCTGAGGGGTGCAAGGGCCGTTGATGAAAGAGAGATGTGAGCGACGGGTATAACAAAGAGAAATGAGAAAACAAAAAGGAAAAGGGGGGGGGGAAGGCAAACAGAAACAAACAAACAAACATCGAAAAAAACAAAAAAACAAAAAAACATACCTATCTCGGGCTTGCCCAACGCCAAAAAAAGCAAATCAAGCAACGCGCCCACGTCTTGTACCGTCACAGCGCCGATGCACTGGCGCAGGACGTCCAGCATGACGCCGGCCTGTTTGGCCTCGGCCGTATTGGTGAACGATATGTCGTCGGTAATCATGCCACGAGTGATTTCAATCAATGTGGCAATGTACTCTGGGCCAAAGCCGTGCATTTGCAACGCCACAATTTTCAACACCTGACCCAGACACAGCACCAGTCAGTTGGCACACGCGAACAACAAGACAAATCAGCCGAGCGCAAAGGAACGAATCTGCAACTGCTCTCACCTTTGCCAGATTGAGAAGCGTGCGGGGCTGCATTCCTGGCAGCTGCATGCACTCCATCACGCTCTGTCCAGCCTCTGCAACGCTGGCTGGAGATGTTTCGGCAGCATGTTTGAGCAATTCGCTGGCGGCCAGCGCAGTGGATCGCGTTGCACAGCTCAGGTGAGCAAGAGTGTCTGACACTGACACGGTAGCTGTGCCGCACAGCACGCTGGCCAGCGTTGGCAGCATGGGCAGGTTGGCCAAATCGGTGTCGTGCATGCCAGGCGAAGGGACCACGACTGTTGTGCCTTGGTGATGAGGATGCGCCTCTGGTTCTGACGTTGGAGTGGTGCCGCCTATGATGCAATACGACCATTCATTCACAAACAACAAGGCCAGGCAACCGTTTCAAATCCAAAAGTGAGTCATGGTGCTCGGTGTCACCCGGAAGTGGAATGTTTGAGAAGGGGACGGGGGGGATTGGTCATCAAACTACGAAACGAAGAAGCCTTCCCACTTGTTTTTGTAAGTGTTTTTTTTTTTTTTTTCGTTTTTCAAACTGCCCAGCCAGATCGAAGCTCAGCAGTTTGAAGTATGTGAGTAAGTGAGTGTATCTCAACAACGCAACCAAGAAAAAAAAAAAAGAAAAAAAAAAGGTCGCCAATTGAATCTTTTCAATGCATTGCTCATGATCTGGGACTGACAAACACCGTTCAACGACTTGTTGAAACCCCGACGGCTCGTCCATCTCATCGGGGGGGGGGGTAGTTAGTTTGAATTTTGGGTGGAGTGCCACGAGAGATGGGGGGGGGGGCTGCTGGGATATACCTTTCTGGGATGAGCTCTGAAATGCATGCCGCCGTCCTCGTCCTCTTCGTCGTCGTCGTCGTCGTCGTCGTCGATGCTGTTGGTCGAATGAGGACTTGCATCTTCAACATCGCTGCTCAGATCGCTGGCACTTGCGCTGGCACTTGCACTGGCACTCGCTCTGGCGCTATTCCGATAGTGCGAGGCGTGGTACTCGGCCAATGGCGCTGCTTCTGCTGCCTCTGCTCCTTCCGCTGCAGTCGCATGCTGGTGGTGGTTGTGGTTGTAAAGCGAGTGCTGGTTTGGCCGGTGGTGGGCTTGGTGGTGACCGTTCAGATTGCCAGCCAGTCCGTCGGACGAGTCAACCGCTTCCCCGCTCGAGGTGACACTCGGGTCGGCTCCTCCAGCCCCTGCTTCTCCAGCTCCTCCATCATGATGGCCGTCCGCTGTCAGCGCCGCCTGCTCGCCGCGATGGTAGGCTGCCGTGGCAAGCAGCAACTCGCTAATGTCGCTTGTCTGGATGGGCGTTGAGCCGCTCGTCATCTCGGATCAATCTCGACTGCTGTGATTTGTGCACCCAAAACCCAGACACAAATAAACATGGAGTGGTTGCCCACCCCCCATCAGGACAGAAACTTTTGTGTCTGATTCAACAATCGGATGGAGATCGCCCCAGATTGTGCTGATCGCGAGCCAAACACTCAAATACTGCAGGGTCGACCAGTTCAACCGTCAACACTGGCGAAATGACAATGCTATGCATCAACATGGACAACTGAATGTATCATACAAGAAATCACGTCAAACAAGCTAAATGGAACCGGTTTGGACCACCTTAAAAAAAGCGAACATGCGAAAAAAAAAAAAAAAAAACGTACAAACACACAACAAAATAAGCCACCTAAAAATTGAACGCTATGGCGCGCCTCAAACTCGCTTGAAAAAGCGGTCAAAACGACCGCGGTTTAGTAATATGCAGGGGGCTTCTCGGACGATGATGAGTTGTAATCTTGATCGCTTGAGTTGGAGTACAAAAAGTCGTTGTTGTAGCTGGAGGGCGCTGCGTGCGACGTGATGCTCACCGAAGTCGTCACCATGCCAATGTCGTAGTCGTCGCGATGCGGGGCATTCACGTAGTACTGCGAGTCCATCTTGCGGAAGTATTTCGCGAGACGAACGGCAAAAATGATCAACGGAATGCTGAATGTGGAGCACAAGCCCATGGCAAACATGAATCCGTCCATTGTGGCGCTGTGCGAGGAGAGTCAAAGTCGCGTGCGAGAAGCAAGAAGAAGAAGAAGACCAAAAAAAAAACCACAAAAACCACAAATGCAGTCAGAACGCGGACACAAAATCAAGCCATTCAGCAGATCCAACTCTTGCGGTCTTCAACGTACAGAGCGTAATCGCAGGTTGCAGACATGACTGCATCGTACACGGCGTACGCTGGTGCACAGCCGCCAATAACATTCTCGATTTGGTCAACGGCATTGTCACGGAAATCGTGGATCAAGAACGTTGCGGTATCAATCAGATCGCCCACAGTCTGCCCGCCCGGCGAAGAAAAGAGCCAACGCGTGAGCATGGGCGGTCAATCAACCAAATGCAGACAGACACACACACACATACACACACAAAAAAAAATGCCAGCAGCCACTCACATTGTTGATGAACGTCTGGAAAGTGCTTGTCAAATCGTTGACGGTGACCTCGGCAATATCAATGGCAGCGGTAACCGCAACCTGCAATGCATGGGCAGCACAATCGAATATCAAAACGCAAAATTCACCAAAGTGAGAAAAAAAAACCGGCGAAAAAAAAAAGCGACACCATCGCGGCATCTTGAGGATGCTAGACACCGACAACAACTCACCGTCAAATTGGAGGCGGTCTCGTTGAGTGAGGACAAGTCGGTTGCAAGATCGTAAGTCGTGATGGAAGTTTGCAAATTGCTCGCCATCGCGTTAACCTGCAAATGGAGGTTTTAAAAAAATCAAAAGGAAGAGAAAATCAAACGGAAGCAACGTGCCATGTGAGTGGAGTGACAACAGCCCCGACACAAGCACTTTTACTGTCTGAAGAAAACCTACAGCGGTGATGTTGGCCTTGATCGCGTCAATCATGTTGGAGACGGCAAGTTCTTCGGGAACCACCGGGTTCAATTCACTCTGAAGCTGGTCGAGGTCATTTGTGACGGTGGTAGGGTTGAAGGACAGGCCAGGGTTGGCAACCATGTTCTCGTACAGCTCATAGTCCACCTGAACCAAGCCCGAGTTGGCGAAATCAAGCAACAAGTCTTCAGTGGCCTGGTCAAAGATGACAATATTGTCAATGTTCACGCTCGCGGAAAAGTCGGAAATGTTAAAGTAGCTGTCAACGTCAGTGAGTTCCTGAATGTCGATAAGGGAGCTGAGATGCAGAGCGGTGTAGGCTGCTTCGTTGTGTTCGCACGCGTGAAGAACACCAGCAAAGGTCAGGGGGCAAGGGACGGTGGAAATGTTGGCCAGCTTGCACAGCGGGTGCTCACTGTTCGACCAGGTGCTGTCGACGTCGAGAACTTGCGAATAAATGGTGCCCTCGGTGATCGGATCGCAAACAGTATGCACACCGCTAGACAGAAGGAATCCAATGGCCGCAAAGAGGAACATGAAGAAAATGAAAATAAAGGCAAAGACGACGGACGCCATCAAAAAGTTGCCAGCAGCGTTGGAAGTACCACTGCGATCGCACGGGAGTGCAGCGGCGTCGTTCGAAAGAACGCCCATGAGCAGGCCAATGGACGCCAGCACGACCACAATCAGAATCATGCAGCACAGCGCAACACCGCCCTGGTAGCGGTACTTGTCGTAGGTTTCTGCAGTATCCATCGCGTCATCAATGCTCTCGTGGCGCGCGGGGGCATCGACTTGGTCTGTAATGACAGTGTTGACCGTGTCACGCGCATCATCAATGTTGTCGTGGATGGTCGCGGAAATGTCGTCAATGGCCTGGATGGCGTCGGTGCGGTAGACATCGATTTGGTCTTGAACGTCGGTGGCGAGGTCGTTGAACGAGCTGTTGGCCGTCGAAATAAACTGGTTAATGTGCTGGTCGTACACTGCAGTCATGGCAGCAAGCTCGATCGAGAGGTCGGTGATGGAGGAGAAATCAAAGGCTTGGCCGAAAACCGAGGCCGCAACGATCGCGCAATCCGGCGGCGGGGACGTCAGTGCCTGGCATGCAGTGATCATATCGTTCGTCGCGCTTTGCATCCACGCCAGAGTCTCGTTGATGGCGCTGGCTTGGCTGAGAATGTCGTCCAGCTCGGTGTGGACCTCGTCGACGAGCGTGTATGTCGCATTGATGCTCTGATCCATTTGCACAAGAACATCAAGCATGCTGTAAACGGTGGGCGCAATGTCGTCCTGCACGAGCGCGCCGACTTGGTCATCCACGAGGTTGATCAGATTGCGCGCTTCGTCGACATAGGCGTCAAAGTTGTTGATCAGCTGCTCGGCCTCGGCAATGGTGTTGTTCAAAAAGATGCCCACATTGTCGACGCCATTGTGGCCTGCCTCGCTGGCAACATCCAGCGACTGGGAGAAGCGCTTGTTGCTCACAAACGCCAAGACCATGCCGGCAAAGACAAACAGGATGGACACGAGCAGGAAGAAGATGAGCCAGTTGCGGCATTTGCGCGTGTTGTTCTTCTGGAGCGGACGAGCGCCGCAGTTGCCGCAGCAACGGCAGCAGCAAAAGAACAGGCCCACAATGGGCACAATGATGGCGCAGACAACACCGAGGCCAATCACAATGGCTGCCGGCGTGAAGAACGAGATGGCCTCGTCCTTGACCGCATCCGAGTCCACGCCGTTGCCGTTCTGCTCGGCCTGGATTTGCTGCTGCACGAACGTCATGCTGAAGGTGCCGACCGCGGTCCGCACCATCGAGCGCGCAAAGTTGACCGAGCCCCGCAAGCCTGCATTGTTGAGTTCGTTCACGCTTTCCAGGCTCTTCGTTGGCGTGTAGTTGGCCGCAGGAAGCGGCTCAAAGGTGACATTGACGGGCAGAACCACAGCCGCGGCGGAATGTGCCAGCAGCACCAGTGCGAGCGCCGCCGCCAGACCGCTTGATGAGAGCTTCATGAGACTAGAGGAGGGGGTGTTCTGTGAGGGGCAGAGGTGGGGGTGGGGGCGGGTGAGCCAAGCATGAGCGGCGATTCAATTGAAAAACAACCAAACGAAAAAACGAAAAAAAAAAAAAAAAAAAAAAAAGCTACATTCAAAAACAACAAAAAAAAATAATAATAATAATAATTCATAGTTTCGGAGCACGATGCAGGTTTTTTGTTTTGGTTTTTTGTGTCTGTGAAGGCTGATCCGCCAGCGCTTCAACGAGGTCAGAGCGCAAAAGGTGGTCATGAAAGATGATTGCTGGAGTGGAAGCAAGAGGGGAGGAGGAAACGTGGAGCAGAGGAACGGCACTCGGCCGAGCCAAACGGATTTTTGCTAAAAAAACAATAGATAAAAATAAAAATAAAAAATCATCATAATAATAATAAAAAAGAGCGGGAGAGAGAGAAAAGGAGGCGCCGAGCGAGCACGAGCAGTGATTTCGTGTGCATGTTGGGATGCTGAGTCAAGCACGACAACGGCGCAGCGACATGGCTGACTGAAAGGGAGCAGCGATGGGGGGTCGTCAAGGGCGCAATAACCAAAAAGAACAAAAAGGCGGTGGCTTTTTCGGGTGAATGCTTTTTGTATTTTATTACTGGCATGGCTTTTTCTGAACGGGAGGGAGAGAGAGAAGAGAGACGGGTGGTCGCAGCAGGAAGACATGTCCAGCAAAAGCCACAGTGCTGCAGCAAACTTGCGAGCGCTGGGGAAGGGCGAACAACTGGCGCTGTCAAAACAAAATATGAAAAAATAATAAAAAAAAAAACTCACCGAACCAAAACAAAGAGAAAACGAAAAAAAAAAAAAAAAAAAAAGAATGCCAACACAAATTCAATTCAAAAAAAGCAGAAAAAAAAAAAAAAAAGAAAAAAAAACCAAAACCAAAAGTTGAACGCAGATCTATTCACACCAAAAGTGGGATTGTGGATTAGATCGTTGCGGACGACAAACACAAAAACCACGCACTGAACACCAACAAAAAAAAAAGCCACCCACTCCAGGAAGGTTCCTCTGTACCGTGCTTACCATGAGCGCGTGGAGACGTGCGCGCATTGCCCACGCTTCGTGCGCGGTGGCGGTGGGGACGAACAAAAATGAAGTTTTGCTTTCGGCTCGTTCTGCATGCCCCCTCCAATCAGTGCGAGAGGTCACCCCCCCCCCAAATTGGATACATGATGGATCAAGCAGAAAGGTGCAAGTATATATCGCATGTATCCCCCATTGCTAGACTATTGCTTTCGAATGGCAGACGACAGCACTTTGGTGATTTGGGAATTTCGCACAAACACCACCCCCCTCCTTCAGTCAACCAACGCAACCACCAACCCGCTGGCTACTGGTTGCTCTCAAAGCTCCCCAAGTATCTGCTTTTGTTTGTGCGTGGATTCTGTTCTTGTTTGATTGTGGTTGGCTCCCGGAAAAGTCTGAATTTTTGGCACCACGATTGAAGTCACGGAACGCCAACATCACCGCCGCAGTTCAAGGTCGGCGATCTGTGCAGCAACACTTGGGATGTGCTTGTTGGGCTGGAGACACTCGAGCTCAAGGCCTGACAGTCTGGTGACTTGGATGCCCGCTTTTTCGAGCCGATCAATGCCAATACACACCACAAATTCGGCGGGCTCCCGCACGCCAATCACAACGCGTGCAATTCGATTGTTGATAATGTGATCTGTGCAGCACACATTTCCCGACAGGCCTGCAAGGCGAATCGAGAAGATTTCCAAAAAAAAAAACCCCGTCGTTGTTGTTGGGGGTCAGCACGATGGAAATCGGGCAAGTTGCAGCCCTCATCACCCAGCAACACTTTGCGAATACTTTACGCGTCGTGCACGGCTCCATTGTAGTGTAAACAGTGGCGCCCTGTGCTTGCTCGGGCGTCAACTTTTTCAGCGCGCACTCCTGTTGCAAGTGTTTTCATCCATGATGCACAACTGAGTAAGCATGGGAGCATGAAAATAATCTCAGAGCTATGCTATGAACATAAACCACGGTCATGTCGCCTGCAACCCCTCGATGACATGATTGACGACAACGGTGTGGGCGACAGATACGGTCCTCACCTCTGCGTGAGTATTCCCGGGCAGCTCGCGACTAAATCCAGACGACAAGACAACGCCATTTTGGACAATCACACACCTGTGTCACCAAACCAGAAATGTCCATGATTTCTGAGCAGCATTTCCACTTCCAGCCAATTCAGCTCCTGTGTCCCACTTCTCCCCTTGCCCTCCCCCCCCCACGCCCAGCCCAGCCGTGCGATTCCACATGGCCGCCTCAACGGCAAGGCCATGCAGGAACGCAGCATGTCCGGATGGCAAAATCGGGTCGGATTGACTCACCCGACGCAATACGCCGTTTCAACTGGGACACTCTGGTTGGCTTGCTGAATGGCCATCGCCATGTACCGCCAATCATTGCTCTCTGAATCCAAAGACATGTTTGGCAATGAAGTCTGGATTTTTGAGCAAGAGCAGGTGCTTTTTGCGCGAATCGAAAAAAAAAAACCAAAAAAAAAAAAAGACTGATTCTTGAATGGAACAAGCACGCAAACCGTGTCAAACAATGCGCCTCAGGCACTACACAACAAGAATGGAGTAGATCAAATAAACATGAAGCAAAACCAGATAAACGAGCGCGGAAATGCGCACCAACGGGCGAGAGCGCAAGCTGCGATTGGCTTGAATGCTGACAGTATTCAGAGCGCGTAGAGCTTTGCGGCTGAGAATCTTGGCCTTATCGATCGGGTTGGAGGCTGCACATGGAACAAGGAAACACATTCATGAGCGTTTTGATCAACACGCACACTCCTGGCCAAAAACAAAAAAACCACAAATGCTTTTTGTCGCTTCCTCACCTCGCTCGAACGCGCCGGCCTCGACGTCGAAATCGCCAGTTTCGTTTCCAGAATCGTAGTTTGCGCCACTTCCCCACGAATCCATAGGAGTCTGTTTGAACACGGAAAGGTTGGTGTCAGAATTGGTTGGCATTCGCTGCGCCTCAGAATTGTTTGTTCAAGCAAAGAAAGAAACGAAAAAAGAAAAGCCCGAAACTGCCCGCCCCGCCTCCCCCAAAAAAAAAAAAAAGCAAACAACACTCACGCTGCGGAAACTCACGTGCGGCTCGGCAGCAGATTGCCTGTTGGCGACTTCACGGGCGAGCTCGGCGCGAAGTTGGTCAACTTCACGACGATGCTGCTGCAATTGCTGCTGCAACTGTTGCTGCAGCTGCTGTTGTGTCTCGGCACTTGCAGAGGCAGTTTGGAACTGATGCTGTTGTTGCTGTTGCTGCTGTTGAACGGCCACGGCTTTGGTGTGCTCGAGCTCCTGCGTGAGCGCCCGGACCCGCTGCTCCAGCTTGTCCACCGCGCCCTGCGTCTCCTGGGACGGTGCTGCTTGAGCCAGCTGCTGGTGTTGCACCGAAACTTCATCCAGGCGCTCTTTCAACTGTGTTGCGAGCAACGCGGACGCCAACTCGCGTTGTTGACTTGCCGCGAGCTGTTCGCCGAGCTCGCCCACAGACGCGCGAATGCGGTCGCGCTCGTCTCGCATCAGTTGCGCTTGGGCGGCCAGGCCAGTCGCCGTTGCAAGCTCCTGGCGTAGCTGCGTGAGCTCGTCCGCTTGCGACGACTCGAAACGCGACTTGCCAGCAAGTGCCGCTTCCAGCTGCCCGACCTGGTTGCGGAAGGCCGCGCGCTCTGACTCAAAGGTCTGCTGCTGCACGGCAGCGTGGGACTGCTTGAGCGCAGCTTCCTGCTCAAACCGGTCAACAGTCGCCAGCGCTTCGGACAGCCTGCTCTGCAGATCGTGCGCATGCGAGCGCAGCGAGCTCAAGTCGCGAGACTCGGCACTCTGGAGTTCAGCGTTGCGTGCCATTTCACCGCGCAGCTGCTGCTCGAGTGCGGCTTGACGCTCCAACTGCGTCTGCAAATCGGCCACGAGAGCTTGTGTTTGGCCGGCAGCAGAAAGCTGGGCCTGCAGTGCCGCCACCTGATCCGTGGCAGACTGTGCCAACGCGGCTTGCGCGGTAGCAGCAGCGAGCTGCTGCGTCAAATCACGCACTTGCTCAGCAGCAGCACTCATGCGAGCATCAACATCTGCGCTACTGGAGGTCTGCTGCTGTTGAAGCGTGGCCAGGGTCTGTTCCAGCTCGGCGCACTTGGAATTCGCGGCAGACACTTGTTGCTGGAGCGAGGCTTCGCGATCAGCGTGTTGAACAGCAGTGGCAATCGCGTCTTGACTGGTCTGCTGAGCCGGTGCTGATGCGGCTTGTGCAGCTGCCAGCTGCGCCGCCAGGTCGCGAATGCGCTCGTTCAGAGCCGAAACTTGCCCCTCTTGCTCGGAGGCGGACGCCGACGCAGCAGCCTCGGCCTGAGCTGCCTGCGCTGCGAGTTGTTGACGAGCAGCAGACAGTTCCGTGCGAAGCGCATCTTCGCGTTCGGAGCCCGATGCAAGGTGCTCGGCGTGCACTTGCCGCAAGGTTTCGAGTTCTTGGGATGCCTCTGTCGAGGATGCAACCGCAGCCGATGCAGACGCCACCTCGGCCTCAAGCTGCTGCACGCGCTGTTGGAGTGCCGCTTGTGCTTGGGTTGCAGCCTTTGCCTCGGCACGGACGCGCTCCAGCTCGTCGGCGTGTTGTTGGGCGATGAGAGCGGTCGCTTCGCTCGCAGTACTGCGAAGCTGGGCAATCTCCGAAGAGAGGGCGGCGCTCTGCTCCATGCTTGCAGTGGCAGACTGCTTCGAAGAATCCAGCTCGGCAGTCAAGGAAGCGATCGACGCCCGCAAACGCTCGGCTTCGGCAGCACCTTGCTCGCGGGCGGTCTCGGCTTCCGCGGCCGAGTTCGCTTGGGCAGCGGACTGTGCCAACGCAAGATCCGCGCTGTGCTTGGCCAAAAGCGCAGCATGTTGCGCGTCTGCCGTGCTGGCAGCTTGACGGAGGACATCAACTTGCTCGACCAACACCGCGCGAGCATCCGATGCCGCGTCCAGTGTCTGTTGAAGCTCGGTCGCACGGGCGGCGAGCTCAGTCTTCTCCTCCTCGGCAGCAGAGGCGGCAAGCTGGAGAGCAGCGACTTGGGCTTGGAGCTGAACGACCAGGTCGGCCGAGTTGTCGGGGATGGTGGCCTGCTGTTGCGACGCAGCAGCGGCAAGCTGCTCGCGCAGCACAGACACTTGTTGTTGTGCCTCTTCGCCGGTCGCGCGAATGCGGGCAAGTTCGCTTTCATGCTGCGCACGGGGCACAGAGTTTTCAAGCTTTTGCTCCAACTCTTCCTTTTCGGTGCGTAGCTCCTCTGCCGAGTCCGCATCCCATTGTAGCTTGGAAATGAGTCGCTGGGAGTCGGCAAGTTGCTGCTCCAGCCCAGTAACGCGTTCGTGCAGCTGCTGCTCCAATTCGGCAACACGTTCGCTTAGCTCTTGGTTGATGCTGCTCTCATTGGCCGCCGGGGCGGGTGCGGATGCGGATGCGGATGCGGTGGACGACTGCTGGCGGAGTAAATCAACCTCGGCCTGGAGCTGCAGCACGTGCGCACGAGACTGTTGCAACGCCTGGTCGGTCTGCTGCTGCTGGAGGCCGCTCTGCTGAGCCTGCTTGAGTGATTGCTGAAGCTCAGAAATGCGGGTTTGCAAATCGTCATTCTCTTCGGCATGCTCCTCGCGGAGCTGATCCAGCTTTTGCTTGAGCTCTGCATCAGCTTGTTGCCGGTGCTGCTGCTGGGCCGTCGCGAGCTGGGACTCGAGCTCCGACACTTTGGATGTCAACGCGCGACGCTTGTCCTCGGCTTCCCGCAGCGCCGAGTTGGCCACCGCCAGCGCGTTCGAGGTGGCCGAGTGGTCTTCCGCGGCGAAACTCGTATCTCCAGCCGCAATGGCGCTCGCGTTGAGGCTTTCGTTGAGCACACCGGCCGAGGCAGGCGTTGCTCGTCCAGAGTTGGCTGCAGACGAGGCCATTGAGTCGCCTGCACCGGCACCGGCACCGGCACCGGCACCGGCCGCCTCCTTGTACTGCTTGAGCTCCTGCTTGACCGCGGCGAGCTTGGCTTGGGCCTGGTTCTTGAGCTTGTTGAACTTGAGCTCGGCGGTCTGGTTGAGCTCGACCAGCTGGGTTCGGAGCCCAGCCGTCTCCTGCTCGAGCTGCTCGATGCGGCGCTGCTTGTCGTCCGCGTCGCCGCTGGGATTCCAGCCACTGGTGCTGTTGGCCTGCTGCTGCAGTCCACTCTTGCTGCCCGTCACGACCTCGGGCGTCGATGAGGGTGACGACGTGGCTCCACCGGCTTGATCTCCTCCTGCTTTCGCCGCTTCGGCCGGGCCGCCGTCGCCCGCTCCACCTCCAGGAGCAGCAGCGTTCATCCCGAGATCCTCGACGACGTGCTCAATCCGGTCCTGCACCGTCTTGGTGAGGGTGTTGAGCCGCGACCACATGTCTGTCATGGCGACTGGCGTTCAAAAAAAAAAATTAAATACAAAAAAACAAAAAAAAAAAAAAACTGAAACGCTTCGGAAAAAAAAAAAAAAAAAAAAAAGAAATTCAATGAAAGCTCAAACAAACAAACAAACTACGTCTACAAAACTACCCGAACTCAAACACAATCTGCTACCTCGAAGTGAGCAAAAGTCATCATCAGAAGAAAACACAGCATCACACCACCAGAGAAAAGGAAGCGAGCGTTCTTTGGTTAATTCGGCGGTTGATTCTCGCTCAAGCTGTTTGAAGTGAGAAAGCCAGGCCATACCGTCAAACAGTAAGTACCACGTGCATACACGACAGTATCAGCATCAGAGAAAGGGGACCCATACTTGAGCGAGACAAATGCAGACTTCTGGTTGAGTGCGTTGTCCAACGCAAGCTCTCCGGCTTCCCCGATTTCGTTATACCACAAACTGTTTGCATAGGAGTGAGCAAAAGCACTGCAGATCAGGACGTACACACATTCATTGTTGATCTCAATCTGCAAAATAATGGTCACATACTCGAGTACTTTGAGTGTGGTGTTTCGCAGGAGCGCTTCTGCCAACCTTTCGGCGCCAGCATCGCCAATATGATTCTTTCCGAGACTGTGTACAATGCAGTGAGTAACATGCAGCTTGTTCAATTACCAGTGCGACACGAAGCAGCAGAAAAGCGAGAGGAACATACTCGAGAGTAGTCAGTGTTGTGTTCTGCGAAATCACTGCCGCCATCGCATTTGCACCACTATCGCGAATAGAATTGCGGGACAGACTGCTCTCAAAAGGTAAGTACCGCTATCACTGTTCATTAAACGACATGCTCAGCATGCAAGGTAGCAAGCGAACGGAAACGTACTCGAACGAAGTCAATCCCACGTTGTGCTTCAGTTCCTCCGCCAGCGCCATTGCTCCTGTACTGCCAATCCAACACTCGCGCAGGCTGCTCAAAGCGTCAGTATCATCAACGTAGTGCAGCAGCAAAAGGGCGCAATAAGCAAGGGCAGAAATAGCCATTTCGTACTTTAGAGTGGTCAGTGTCGTGTTCACCCTGAGTGCCTTGGAAATCGCTTCCGCTCCTGCATCTCCGAGCTGAGTGGAACTCAGACTAGAATCGTGTCGTGATTGAACAAACCCCCGACATGATCAAGCAGCGATTAGTTGACGACGCCGAGAACGACAACAATCAGCAAGCCAGCGCGATGGAAAGACAACATACTTGAGTATAATGAGCTTGGTGTTCTGCGTCAGCGCTTCTGCAATCGCTTGGGCTCCAATCGGGCCAACCTGACTGGAACGCAGACTGTTGTCACGGTGAGCGCTGATGTGCTCGCATCAAAAATCAATCCGACCGACCACCGACACCACCGACGCCACCCCTCCTCCCCCAGAACAAATAACATCAGCGCGAAAGAAGCAAACAAACTTGAGCTCGGTCATCCAAGAGTTCTGCTTGAGTGATGTCGCAAGCACTTGCGCTCCAAAGTCGTCAAGGCCAAAGTAAATCCTAAACAGTGTCGTGAACAACAATCAATGTGAGTTGCAATGAAAGTCACAACACCAACCGAACACGAGAACTTACTCAAGCTTGCTTGGCTTGATCAAACTCAGAACCTCTTGAATCACTTGCACTCCAGCAGAGTCAACAATGTTCTCACGCAAGCTGTCCGCATAAACTGAGTTACTTATATCCATCGAAAGAAGCATCACATGCGTCGTCGTCATAGAAGGGGGAACAACAGGAGAAGGGAGAAGGAACATACAAAAGCCTGGAAACCCGCGACAGGGCTTTTTCGAGTCCAAATCCATGCGGATTACGCACCTGCGGCAGCAGACTGTGACCACACGGTGACAAGTTGCGTGAACGACCACCTCTGGCCACTTCAGAGTGAATGTCAACTGCAGGACAACATACCGCTCTGTGGTCAATGGTTCTGACATTTCACGCTCGAATTCAGGGTCATAGCGCTTCATGTCGCGCAACCTGGAATCACGCCGTGAGTAATCGCATCAGAAAGAATCATTTTATGCGCACACGTGAGATTTTGACCGGCACGAGGGATTGCAACCTACTTGAACGTGGTCAGCGTAGTGTTGTGCTTGAGTGCGGCTGCGATCATTTGCACTCCTGAGTCAACAAAGCGAGCCGTCACCCTGTGATGCCATCACGGTGAAGAAAACAAACAACCAAACAAGAAAACGAACCATGAATCATCAATTAGCACTTGCTATCGCTTTCGGAGCATCAAACGACACACAATGAAAGGTGACCGTACTCGAGGGTGGTGAGCTTGGCGTTTTGCTTCAGCACAGTGGCAATCGAGTGCGCTCCAGCTTTGCCAAGCACGCCGTTCCCTAGTCTAATCCCAGAAACAGTGTCAGTTTCAGTGAATCAAGCATCGAGGCAAATCAGCATGCCGGTTGGTACATACTTGAGCGAGGTTAGAGTCGTGTTCTGAACAAGTGCGGGTGCAATTGCCTGCGTCTCAGCATCACCAATGGAACAATCCTCCAACCTGCTCCCACATAACAAGGAAAGTAATTACAGTGAGGCATGACAACATCAATCACCGCGGAAGATTGAACATACTCGAGCGTGGTCAGCGCAGTGTTCACTTTGAGCGCCTCGGCAATAGGTTTCACACCAGCAGTGCCAATGGCATTGTTATTCAGACTGCAACCACGTGCTAAGTGAGAATACCAACAAGCAGGTCGCCCCGCCTTCAGGTTTCACATCAATCAGCAAACAAAGAACGTACCGCAGCGTCGTCAGGGTCTTGTTCTGCTTCAGGGCCTCGGCAATCGCCTGCGCTCCAACAGCGCCGATAGGGTTAAAGGCAATAAACCCACGAGCATTGGAAGATAAACTGATTGAGCAAAGCCGTGAGTAATAGAACGGTCAAGGAACAGCAATTGTGTATGAGTGACAGAAAGGTGTTCGAAACCCTTACTCGAGTGTCGTCAGCGCCGTGTTCTGCTTGAGAGCTTCGGCAATCTCGTGCACTTTAAAACAAAGTTGACTGCAACTCAGACTGTTGGCTGACCGTGAGTAAAAGCAGCAACAACCAGTTCCACAACAACAGGAGCATAGAACGTACTCGAGAGTGGTCAAACTTGTGTTCGACTTCAGCATTTCGGCAATGCTGTTGGCACCAACATCGTCAATCGGATTCCTTGAAAGACTGTGTTTTCAAGTGGTAAGAAAGTGAATCACCAGAATATAGCCTCGCTCTCAACAACAGCATTCCCAAACGTACTTGAGCGTGGTCAACGTGTTGTTCTGCGCGAGTGCTCGTCCGATCGCTTGGAGTCCAGCAGTGCCAATCCTGCAGTCATTGAGACTTGACACGTGACACGCAATACAAGAAAAGTTAATCTTTGTGCCTTTGCAGACGAGAAATGGGCCAATGTGCGGCCGAAAAACATACTGCAGAGTGGTAAGCGTCTTGTTCTGCCGAAGAGCATCCGCAATGGCCTGAGCACCGGCATCACCAAACCAACTGTGGTCCAGACTGTGCTCAAGCAGTGAGAATTTCAAATTACTTTGATAATCAAGAGTGATAGCGTCAAACCGGCATGACAGATTGCAAACATACTCGAGTGTGGTCAGTGTGGTGTTGCTCTTGAGTGCTGTAGCAATCGCCTGCGCTCCGGCTACTTCCATTTCGTCACCCATAAGTCTATTCCCAAAGCGATGAGCCATACCATCGGATACCACAATACAGCACAACATTCATCAACACAAAGCGAAGATCTCGTACGAGAGTTTCGTGAGAGAAGTATTTTTCGCGAGCGCTTCTGCAATTGCTTGGAATCCAACGCTGTTCAAGTTATTGGCACCCAGACTATAATCAATGTGTGAGCATGCGCTACTTGAAGGCAGAAGGCAACGTTGATTGTCTCGATTTTCGTTCTCTTCATCTTTCTGCTTTTCGTTTGGGGTAGGGGGATAAAGGTAGGAGCTGTCACGTACTCAAGCTCAGTCAGCGTCGTGTTCACTTGGAGCATCCGTGGTATCGCCGCCTGCGCGCCAGAACCGAGAGTGATATTGTTTTTCAAACTGCGAGCATTGCAGTGAGCGATATGACGAGTGGAACAGCACGTGCAGTTACAAAGACATGGATTCAGTCAAAATGAGAAGGGAGGATCATACTTGAGGGAGGTCAGCGTCGTGTTCTTCTCGAGCGCGTGGACAATCGCTTCAACTCCAGCATCTCCAATCGAACACCAATACTGCCTGTGGCAATTGATGTCAGCGATGGCATAACAACGCAGCAGTGGCACCCAGAGTCACAACATCCATCCGGCAGTACGTACGAAAGCGTGGTCAACGTCTTGTTGCACACCAGAGCCTCAGCGATCGCACGTGCTCCAGCTTCGCCAATCTCGGTACTCAAACTATTACAATGAAGTGAGCAACAAACATCACAGCAGCTCCAATAATGATCTCAAGCAATGATTCAGCATGAGAGTGGCACTGACACAAGCGTAGTCAATGCCAAGTTGGTCTTGAGTGCCTCTCCAATCGCTTGCGTTCCAGCGCTGCCAATATCGTTGTCGATCAAGCTGGTGACCATGCAATGAGAATCAATAATTCAATATACGATTCAACTTATCAGCGAACAAGCAACTCGCAGACGAGGAAGAGAGTGGTGGAATCCTTACCGGAGTGCAGTCAAAGTGGTGTTTGATTTCAGCGCTTCTCCAATCGCATGAGCTCCCAAGTCTCCAATCTTCGTATTATCCAACCTGGCCGCGACATACAAACAGAGTTAGATTGATGTTCGCAATCAGACACGGAAGTGGTCAGCATGAGAGGGAAGAAGCATACACGAGCGTGGTCAGTGTCGAGTTTTGCTTCAGGATGGCGGCAATCGAGTTTGCCTCGGCAGGGCCGAATTTGCCCGAGTGCACACTGTTACCACAAAGTGAGCGACGCCATCGAAACAAATGGAGCGTTTGCAATGGTTCACTGGAATGCAATCAAAATGCGAAAGTGGGTGCGTACTGGAGCGTGGTCAACGTGGCGTTCTGCGTCAGTGCCTTTGCCATCGATCGCGCTCCATTGGCATCGAGGTAACCCCTGTCGTCACACGGTGAGCCAATTACCTCGCAAAGCAACACGGGCAAATGGTGCAAAAACAACTTACGAGAGTTCAGTCAGAGTGGTGTTTTGCGTCAGTGCATCGGACATTACTGCGTCAATGTAATTTTGAGTCCTGTTATCAGAAAGTAAAGTAGTGAGCAAGGGGGACTTTGCACAGCTGCCATTATCATGGCATTGGCAACGGATCCTGCTTTACATACCAGAGTGTTGTCAGCGTTTTGTTCTGCGCTAACGCGGCCGCAATCGGCTGCATTTTTGTATCGTCAACCACAAGGTAACCCAAGCTGAAACCATACGGTGAGTCAAGGCATCAAACAAACATGGAGTTAGCAGAAGACGACAAGTACATACTCGAGCGTAGTCAGTGTGGTGTTTTGCAGGAGTGCTTCACCAATCGCTTCCTCCCTGCTGAGCTTCTTGCTGTCCTGGTTGTCGTCGCCGTCGCCAGCAGTGTCGTCGTCGCAGTCCTCGTAATCGCCGTCGTCAGCATCGTCAGCATCCGTTTGACGAGCCTTCTTCTTGTTCTTCTTGGATGTTGAGGTGTTCTCCCCGGCCATTTCAGCAGCCCGACGCTTGCTCCGGATGGTCGTGGGGGCGCCACTACTGGAAGTTGAACTCGTCTTGCCAGTACGCGCAATTGCAACCTGAATGGGTTTGCGAGCACGAAGATGGTAGCTCACAGTCTGAGATCCTTGGTTGGTTGGTGCAGTGGCCTTCTTCTGAGCGGTCTGGCGTTATGTGAAAAATCAAACAGTAGGAATCACAAACGAAGCAAACAAGATGTCAGCGACGAGCTAGTGGAGTGGCATTACGCCTCACAACTCTTTGGGCAGGAGCGGCACCTTGCTGAGCGGCGCTGAGATTGAAGTGGCAGGGACAGGTGCGGCTGCCTTGCTGGTCCTGCCTCGCGGAGCAGCAATAGTAGTAGTAGCCACTTGTACTGCTGATGTAGCAGCAGTGGCAGCAGCAGCAGTGGCAGCAGCACGGGCAGCAGCTCGCTTGGGTTTGGGTGGATCGACCTCCATTGGCGCGACCACACGATCGTCTTCCACTGCGTCGGTGCTACTGATGCTGCCACCAGTCTTTGGCTTGGTGGCTCTTGTAGCGCGCACAGGAGTAGGAGTAGGAGCAGGAGCAGCCGAGGGTACCGCCTTCTTTGCCATTTGAGAAACGCAAAGATTTTTACACAATAAACAATCCACAAGAAGATCAAAAACAAAGACTGATTGTTTCGAATACAATGCCATCGTCGAGCCAGCTCTAGCGTGCTTGTCCCTGCTTTCCTTCTGGTTTCTTTGTTTGTTTGTTTGCTTGTGTGGTTGTTTGTTTGTTTTTGTGCTTGACCCTTGCTTTCTTTTGTTGTTAGTTGTGATTTTCTTTTGTTGTTTGGTTGGTTGTTTGTTTGTTTGTCGTTCTGTGTTGCTGTCCTCCTGACTGTCAAGCACCCGAGTCTGGAAAAATTATCGTGCCCGAGACTTGAGCTTGTCGAGGAGACTTGACTGCTCATTGCTCACCTTACCGATTGTGTGGGTTCTGACCAAACGAGGTGTCCAGATACGCCACAGAGACACTCTGCAGCGTCAAATGCAAACGTGGTTTATATTGGATGCTGGAAGACACCCACGAGCTGGACACCAAGCAGTGAGGCAAATCTGAGCATCTCATCCGTCCGTTTCGTTAAAGCTTGGAAAGCGCGCGGCCAGGCTTGTGCGGGCGAGCGAGCTCCACAACATCAGCAGCACAACCGTAGCTCACAGTCCAGCCGCAGCCTCCGTGTCCATAGTTGTGGATGAGTGGGAAACCTGAACACAAAACATGCCAACCACCACCACCACCCGTGAGCTCGCTGATTGGCAACAGCACTCTTCGACAAAAGAAATTGTTCAACGCACCGTTTTTCAGTTCCTTCTCGAGGCGAACTTCAGTGCGTCCAGGACGCAACCCGACAAAATGCCCCATCACCTTGTGCATGGAGGTGTCATTGATGCCAGGAGCCAGCTGGGCACACCGATGACTGTTGTGGCATGTTGTATGTTGTGTGCAACACAAACATATCAAAGCGAAAAAAAAAAAAAAAAAAAAAAAAAAAAAAAAAAAAAAAAAAAAAAAAAAAAAAAAAAAAACAATCGGCCAAATCGCATCCTGGTGAGCAAGAAGCCCCAACGACTCTAACAAGAATACAAAACATCAGTCTCCCGCAGCACGTACCGAATGTCCGCAGCCACCTTCATGTCAACGTGCGTGTCCCATTGGCCTTTGTGTGTGGTGCCACCAATGACGATACGGTCTTGGCGAGGGAAAATGTAGGTGACATTGTCAACTTGGTCCTCGACAATGTAAAACTTGTTGACGGGAGACTCTGGTGTCGTCGTGAGGTAGGTGACTTGGCCTCGGATGGGATAGACGTTTGGGTCGGGCACGAGCGAATACGCCTCAAGTCCAGCGCAATTGATCACAACATCGCCTCGGCCAACCACGTCGTACACGCTAGACAGCGTTTTGCACTCGAATGTTCCACCCAGCGCCTTGATGCTAATGCACATTGTGAAAGCACCAAGATTGTTGGATTTGTTGGAAGGGGAGGTGGGGGGGCGGCGGCCAGAAAATGTGAGGTTCCAAGGGAACGAAACAAACGAACAAAAGGCGTTTATCAGAGCGATGGAACTCGTCGACGTACCGCTCTTGCAAATACAGCAAATGCTTGTGCGTTTGGGTTACAACGGCGGTGATCAACCAACCCTCGGACATGCCCGCTGGGAGCTCGGCGCTTGTCAACTTGCGTTGCGGGATGTTAAACACGGTCCAATACGGTCCTTCTGGTCCGTGTGTCTCCTTCTCGTACACTATTGCAGCACAGAAACACACGCGCATACATTTCATGAGAAATACATCCCCGCGCATTTTTAGCACTGCGGCTCCGGCCCAACGGTCGCGAACGACACTCGCGCTTCAAAAAGAGCGGCAACACACCATATGGAACTCAACAAAACCAAAAAACCCTCCGCTCCAGTGCATGCGACATGAAGGGTGGCATTCGTCCCCTTGCTTGCTGGCAAGCAGTTTCACACTCACGGATGTAGCCTTCTGAGAATTCGCAGCCCGTTGCGGCGGAGTCGTGGGTCGCGAGGTACTGCCAGCGCGAGAGTGTCTCGCTCGACCAGCGAACAATCTTGTCGAGTGGCTGCGCAAAGTACGGAAACCAAAAGCCAGCAGCGCCATCGCTCGTCGTGCTTGGGGAGAAGTTCTTGGCAACCACAGTCACCTTCCAGCCGTCTTCCAGCAGGCGCACTGCGCACGTTAGGCCGTTGACGCCCGCGCCAATCACAATCGCAGACATTTGAGGATTTGGTCAAAGTGGGGCAAAGGACTGAGAGTGAGCCCTTGCAATATGATGCACATATGGAAACTTGTACAGTATGATTTATAAAGGGCCAGCTCGGGCGTTGAGATGGCCTCAGATGATGGTTGGGGCCGTCTCAGACCAATCTTGAGAATTGATTGATTCACACTCAATGCAGTCGCTAGAAATGATTGTGATCGACGACAGCCAGATTTACCCTGAGACACGTTAGTATGCCAGACTGTCCACTCACTTGCAGGTTGCTCACTTTTCATTCTTCTCACCAAAAACAGCGCACAATGTCGGATCGCGCGACGGTGCTGATGCGCCATCTGCTGGGCTCTGGTCGTTTTACTCCCGTCCATGCGTCTGCTTCGATGCCCTCCTCCGCCACCGCCTCGTCTGCGCAGATGACACAGTCATCGTCGTCCACTCCATCCACTGCGGCTGCTGCTAAGTTGGGCACGGAGGCGGCTGCGGCCACCAGCAGGTGAGTTGGGACGGCCGTGACTTTGAACCGACGGTTGGATTCCGTCGGCGTTTTGCGCGCTCTTCTACTCCAAGCCACCCCCCTGCCCCTTTAAGACGTCTGTCGGGCTCACTCACATGCGCATCGTGCTTGCGGCACGTTTGTTTGTTTACTGCTTTGTGGCTGTGCGGGTGTGCGGCTTGTATTGCCATTCCTGCCAAAAGTAGCAGTGCAGTCGGCGGGATTAACTCGCTCACAGTGGTCGACAACCGGACTGGGCGCAAGTACGAACTGGCCATCCAGGATGGAACCGTGCGGGCAAGCGAGTTCAAGAAGATGGCACTTGCAGCTGCAGACACTGAAGGCATCAAGTACGACGTGATTGGTTTGCAGTTCACCTGGTTGTTCTCACTGAATCTGGTGGCTGGCTAGAATTTACGATCCCGCGTATACGAATACCGCCGTGGCACGCTCAGCAATCTCTTACATTGATGGTGACAAGGGTGTCCTGCTGTACAGAGGTTTGTGCAACATGCTTGATGCTTTGCTGTTCCAAATGCGACGGTTGAACGCTCATTTTTTTTTTTCGTTTTTTTACACTCGCACCAATAGGATATCCGATCGAAGAGCTGGCAGAGAAATCGTCCTTCTTGGAAGTCAGCTTCTTGCTCCTCTACGGCGAGTTGCCCACAAAGGCAAGTGCCACAAAACGAACACGGTCGGTGTTTGCCAATTGTTACACTCACGCTCCGCGCGTCCAACTTCCAGCCTGAACTTGATCACTGGAATTCAATGATCATGCATCACACATTCATTCACGAAAACCTGCGAGATTTTATGCAGTCCTTCCGCTACGACTCGCATCCGATGGGCATGCTTGTGAGGTAAGACGACCCCCCCCCCCCGTCGTGAACTTGTGCCAAACACAGATTGCTCATCACTCGCCTGTCTGTCGGTCAGCTCGTTTGCTGCCATGTCTACATTCCACCCCGAGGCCAATCCGGCGCTGTCAGGAGCCGACATTTACAACGACATTCGCCTGCGCAACAAGCAAATCCATCGCATTATGGGAAAAGTGCCCACCATCGCCGCGAATGCCTACCGCCACCGCATGGGTCGCCCGTTCAACCACCCGGTCAACCATCTCACGTACACTGAGAACTTTTTGTACATGATGGATCGCCTCAGTGAGAGCAACTACCGTCCCAACCCGCAGCTCGCGCGCGCGCTTGACATTCTCTTCATTCTCCATGCCGATCACGAGATGAACTGCTCAACTGCGGCGATGCGTCACATTGCCAGCTCGCAAGTGGATCCTTACACGGCCATGTCTGGCGCTGCCGCTGCTCTCTACGGCCCCCTTCACGGCGGCGCAAATGAGGTATGGCGTTGCAACAAGAATGCAGAGGGGGGGTGTCTGTGTGAGCGTTTTGTCTTTTTGTTGTTTTTTCCCCTCATTGCATATTGACCTTTGCACGCCCCTGGCTCTTTCCTCAAGGCTGTCCTCCGCATGCTCGAGCAAATCGGCACTGTTCAGAATGTGCCTGCGTTTATCGAGTCCGTCAAGCAAAAGAAGGGCAAGCTGTTTGGATTTGGCCACCGCGTGTACAAGAACTATGATCCTCGTGCCAAGATTATCCAGCGCATTGCGTATGAGGTCATTGAAATTTGCGGCGGAAACGAACCCCTCATTGAAGTTGCGGTCGCTCTCGAGAAGGCCGCTCTCTCCGATTCGTACTTTATCGACCGCAAGCTGTATCCCAACGTGGACTTTTATTCTGGTCTGATTTACCGATGTGAGTCGTGCTTTGCTTTGTCAGGCGCAGAGACGCGGGGCGGGGGAAATTATTCTCAGACTCATGTTTCTTATGTTTCTTTGGCCACTCGCCTTCCCCTTCGTGGTTGACAGCCATGGGGTTCCCAACTGACATGTTCCCGGTGCTGTTTGCCATTCCTCGCGTGGCGGGCTGGCTTGCTCACTGGAACGAGGACATTGAGAAGGGCGAACGGCGAATCTGGCGTCCTTTGCAGGTATGTATGGGTTTGACAGCATCGCGAGGCCCCTTTGTCTCGGACGTGCAAGGCTTGTGATTTTTATTCTTTGTTGTTTCGTCTATTCTTTGCTGTTTCGTTGTGTGTGTGGTCAAACCAGGTCTATGTGGGCGAGAAAGAGCGCGCGTACGTTCCCCTGCAACAGCGTCAAGTCGCCTCCAGCAAATCCCTCGCCGGCTATCCGAGTCAATTTGGGAAGCGCAGCAGCATGGCCAAGTGATGTGGACTCCTTCCCTGGCTGCTATCTGAGTTGATGTTTGTCCGAAGTGAGAATTTTTGGGTGTTTTTTTTTGTTTTTCTTCCAATACAAATTCGGATAACACGGTAGGGTATAATGTACCTTTGATTATCTCTTATTCCACGTCGTTTTCTTCGATCTATGGCAAAGGGATTGGCCAACTGGGAAAAATGGCCCAAAATTTCACAAAAATGTTGATTGAAGGACATTCAAAACACTATGCTTCACAAATCAAAGAATGCAACAATCCGCAGCCTCCAAGCCCCCAAGCATCCAAACACCCACCAACACATAGCAAAACACTGCAATTTGATAAATCAATTGTCAGATGCTGATACCGGCGGAGTGGTTTCCGGACTACCATCCAATAAGACCCGCCTCGCCTCCTCGTCCGCCTGTTGTCGTCCTGGAGATCATCTTGCTGTCGGTCTCATCTTTATCGGAATTGCAATGATATTTATCACCGATGCGTGCATCCCGGGGGGTTGTCGCTCCTCTCCAGACAACGCGACCGAGCTGCAACGGAAGGCGATCGAACGTGCAAAATATTTCATCATCACTCGCAATCACGGCAACATCGTTTGCTGTAAGTGGTAGTTTTTGCGCTCCCCTCCCCAACCACCACCACCTTTCCCACGTTTCGCGTCGCAATCTACTCTGCCACGTCCACAACCATTTCGCGCCTGGATTTGGCGAGGTAAATGGAAAAAGCTCTCACTCTTTATTTTTTTCCCCCTTATTTTTGGTTGTCTCGGCTCCAATTTCCCGCCTTTTTTTTTGTTTTTAATTTCCGCTTTTTTTTGAAAGCCTTTGTCACCGCCACTCTTCTCACCAGCGATGGCCGTCGAGCTCCGCGTCGCTGGCGCCATCCGTTCCATGGGCGAGTCTCGCCTTGTGACGGACGCGCGGGGTGCTCCAGCCACCTCAGGAAACAGCACGGATGGCTCTCACGTCAGCGCAAACGTTGCGTGTTTTGCGCGCGTTTCAGCGAACGAACAACGTCAGCCTGTCGCAAGCCACCTCGCAGCGCCCACCTCCGCCACCTCCGCCACCTCGAGCACCACTCCAACTCTTCCTGCGACTGATGATACTATTCAAAGCGATATGCGCGCCTGGGAAGAGACTGGACGCAGTGTCGCCTGGCAGACACGGGGCGAAACCGCAGTCCTGTCAAGCCAACCGCCGATTGCCGAAAATGGCAGTCTTCTGTCCTTGCACCACCGCTGCCGCCGTGAAGAGTCGACAGCCATCTCCGACCTCGAGCAAGGAATGAACGAGCTCTCCTTGCAGCGCATGCAGGTCGAGGGGCTGCTGCGCATGGCCCTGCACAAGGTTCTGCTGTCCCCGCCTCCCGTCCGAAAACAGCACCGCGCTGTCACACCTCCGCTTGCTGTCGTCCGAGCAACCGCGAACGCCGCCGCCGCCGCCACCACCACGACCACCACCGCTGCCGCAGCACCTGCTACTTCCACAACTGCTGTTGCCGACAATGCCAAGAGCATCCCCGACCGCGAGCCGACATCGCCACGCCAACTCGAGCCGGCGCTGCGGCGGTCGGTGCTGCTCAACAACTCGCTCAAACGAGCCTGTCGTCAGCGCCGAGAATTGGAGGAGCGTGAGTTCCAGGAGCGCGAACGCCTCGTCCAGCTGACTCGCGCTGCGCGGCAGGCAGCCACGATGGCCAGCAACATGGAGGAAATGCTGCATCTTGGCTTGGACGATCTCTTGCGCGAATTTGACAGCGAGGGCGATGACGATGACGGTGGCCTGCCGACCGTTCTGGAAGAAGAGCCCGAACCACCGCAGCAAGAATCTCCCTCGACAACCATGGTGCCCGACTCACCCATCGCCCTGACACACGGCTCGAGCGCATGCGCCACGCAACCGAGCAATCTTGCTGCTGACCACCATCGCCAAGCAGACCAAGAAAACCAAGCGGTTGCCAGCACATCCCCGCAGTTCCAGTCACACCACTTGCTACAACAAGAACAGCAACAACAACAAGAGCAGCAACAACAACCACAGCAACAACAACAACACCATCGTCGACAAAAGCGCTCTAGTGCCGGGCAACACGAGCCAGTTTCTCGTCGATCTCTGACCCGGAGGAGTTTGAGCGTTTTGCACTGCCACAGACGCCAACCGGTGCCAATCGTCGCAGAGTTTGAGTCCTTTGCCGGGTGCTGCTCCCCTCGCCAGCATTTCGCTGCACCTCTGAATCATCGAGGATGCATTGCATAAGGCAGCCTTGCGTTCCCTTTGTTTTCCTTGATTCGTTTTCATCCATTTTACCTTGTCAATACACGATTGTTTTCTTTTTGCCATTTTCCTGCCATATTCACAACTTGCCTTTTCGTCAAATATTATTGTCTGAGCACTCTTTTTTTTTTCTTTCTTCTCCTTTTTTTTTTTTTTTCTTTCGTTGTCGTTGTTGTTCCAGCGCAATGTCGAATCGCAAGTCCGGCGAGACAGTGCCGCTGCTGCAAGGCGAACCGCAGGGCTCTCCGCGAACACAATCACAATACTACAACAACAAGCTGAATGAGAGCACAGTGAGCGCCAAGTCGCTGTCGCAGAGCTTCCAGCAGTCTGCGAGCTCGAGCAGCGCCGCCGCGACCAACGCTTCGCCCGCGACCCCCGCGCCCACTGGCTGGCGCAAGGCCGTTTCCGGCGAGGGCTTCAAGCTCGGCATGCTGCTGCTGACGGTCGTTCTCATCGGCACAACCAACCGCGTGACATTCAAAATCATGCAGTACGGCAACACCAACTACATGTACTTTGTCTCGCAGGTGAGTTTGCAGTTGCAGTCAGCCGGCTGTCGTGTGCATTGTAGTTTTGGTGGAGGCGGGTGGTGTATGCATGCTTTGTCGGCCCCCCTTCGTCTATGTATTCCATTCAATGTGAGAAAGCAGAAGGCAGAAAGTGTGTTAAAAAAGAAAAAAAAAAATGGACTTTTTGTTCGTTTGCTCCTTGTCGGCACTGGCAGTTGGAGCGACGGACGGCAATACGCCCCCTCCCCACAATGGAGCACGTTTGCTTCTTTGCTCTTGTATCGCGGTTGTGGCTGCGATCGATCGCCCCCCGTTGTCTCTTCTTTATTATTAGAATTATTTTTATTTTTATTATTTTTATTTATTATTTTATTACTTTTATTATTTTTTGCCCTCGCTCTCTCTGCGCTTCCATTCATCTTTGGCAGTTGTCGCTGCGCACAGCTGTCTTCATCCACTCCTCACCATCCTCTGTGTCTGGATGGTCGGTGGTCGGTCTTTCCCCCCAAATGCAAGAGGATGGCTGGTTGTGGCTGAAGCGAGTCTTCGTGTCCACGAGTTTTCTTTTATTTTTCGATTTTCTCCTCTTTTTTTTTTTTTTTTTTTTTTTTTTTTTTTTTTTTTTTTCCGGCATCTCAACTCATTCGTTTCACACTTTTGCATTGGAAGCATCACTCGGTCGTCTTGCGTGCGTATCAACTCACCCATTGCATGGGATTTCCCTCCCCCCGCTTGTTTGTTTTGTGCGGACAGTTCACCTCGTTCATCTTCATCCCGATCTTCTTCGCCGTCATTCTGTTCAAGCGCCTCTTCACCAACGACATCACTCCCGACCAACTGGCCTTCCCAAAGTACAAGTTTGCCGTCATGGGCGGCCTCGACACGCTCCAGGGTCTGTTCATCACTGTCGGCGGCCGAAACGGTAGGGCATGCGCATGGCTGCTATTTATTCCCTTCCGAGAGCTCAACCAACTCACTTTTTTTTTGTGTGTTGTTGCTTTCCTTGTGCTCGTGCGTCGGCTTTGGGTGATTTCGTCACGCAAACAGTGCCCGGCATGATGCAAAACCTGCTCTTGCAAGGCGCCGTCCCAGTCACCATGCTTGCCTCCATCATCTTCCTGCGTCCAACTGGTTGCGAGTGAGTATTATCTCTTGCTTTTTGCGATTCCTGGTTGTCTCTGGACTTGTGCCTTGCCAACCTTTGGCCTTATTTCACACACCCCCGGTTCTTGTCTGTGGTTTATTTTTTCTCTTTTGTTTTTCCTCGTGATCAGCAACTGCAAAAAGATGCGCAAGGTCCTCACCACGCGCAAAATCAGCTTCTCGGAGCAGTCTACTCTGCCAACCCTCAAGTGCACTGACGACGAGTGCAAGAGCTGGGCCTCGCTGAACGGCACGAACGTTCGCAACGGCGACGTGAACGAGCTTACTCGTGTGCTCGACAACGAAATGCCATCCACCCTCAAGCCCCAGGTCACGCTCTACACTAGTGCACAGCCCTGGAAGGAACATCTCAAGTCCTTCTACAGCGTTTGGCAATACGTTGGCGCTGTCATCATTCTTGCTGGTCTCGTTGTTTCGGTCTGGCCCGCTGTTTCTGGCGGCGGTAGGTCGTTCCTCTCTCTCTCTATTTCCCTCTCCCTTCCTCGGTTTTTGTTTGGTTGCTTCCATGCTTCTGTACGTGATGCGAATTCCAACCCTATTGTCTTGTTCTGCTTCTTCGTCATGTGCCTGCAGATGGTGGTGGCCCAGTTGCGGACGACATGCTCTTCTTCACTGCTACTCTCCCTACGGCTCTTTCTGGCGTGTACAAGGAGATTGCCTTCCGCTCCTGCGATGACATGGATGTCTGGTACCTGAACGGCTGGGTCTCGGTCTTCCAGTTCCTGCTGGGTCTTCCTTTGGCACCGCTCGCTGCAGTCATGTCCGATCTTGCCGTCACTGACATTCCCAGCAATCTCTGGGAGGGTATCGAGTGTCTCTTTGCTGCTCACAACACGATCGTTCCTACCAACTCGTCGAGCTCCTGCGTTACCTTCTCCAACTGCAGTACGTTTGAATGCTGAAGTGTTCGTTGTCTCTCATTTTTGTTTTCTTCTTCTTCTTCTTGTTGTTGTCGTTGTATCGTTTGTGTTTTTGTTCACTTCTGCTTCGCGCCGAACTCACTTTGCCTCATTCTTACGCTTGTTCCTGCTGCTAGCCACCAATTGCTGCGATTCTTGCGACGGCTCCTTCTCTGAGGTCTCTGCCCTTCCCGCTTACGGTGGCATGCTCATGTATCTGTCTGCCAATCTCATCTAGTACGTGTTTCGACAACAGCTTCGCGCGTTGGGTTTCGGTGGCTCGTTGACTTTGGCATCACTTTTATGTTTCTCTCTGCAGTAACGTCGTCCTTGTCATGGTTATCAAGTACGGTAGCGCTGCGTTGATGTATGTGGCCAGCACGGCTGTGGTACGTTTCTACATATGCAGATTGACGCTGTGGCTTTGGGTTCCGGGGTTTTTTTCTTTGCTCTCGTTTTGCTCTCGTTTTGCTCTCGTTTTGCTCTCGATCTGCTCTCGTTTTGCTGACTTTGAAACTCTGCCCTTCGTTCTGTTCGGCAGCTCCCTCTCGGCGCCATCTGCTTCACTATTCCCGCCTTCTTGGGCGATCACGCAAAGGACTTTACCGTGTACGACGGCAGCGGTCTCGGCATTGTGCTCGCTGGTTTGATTGTTTACCGCTTTGTCGGCGGCCTCATGAAGAAGCGTCAACAAGTACCGTCAAAGGCTTTGATCTCCATCAACATGACCGAGCCTACAATGATTGAATCCGATCATGTTCGGCAACAGGTATGCATGCACAGCGCGTTTGTCCCCCGAGGCTTTTTTGTTTCCCCGCCGCTTTTTTCGCGAGACTAACACTGGTTGTTCTCGGCCGTAGGAGAAATTCAAGCCACGAACAGCAGCTCGTATGCGCAGCGACCTTTACATGCGCCTTGGTGTACAAACTCCGCCCCCGCAACATATGCGGATTAACATGGAGACTCAGTACGACACCGACGCATAAGCGACCTTTGTTGGTTTCTGTTGTTTCATTTTTTTTTTCCCCCTTTCTTTCTTTCTGTGTTTGTTGCCTTCATTCCGATTCCCGTTTTGAAATAACAATCTCCCCATCCCCTCGATTTTTTTTTTGCATTCCATCCGTCTTTCTTTGATCTTACTTTATTATTTGTATCTTTCAGTTCACTTCTCATTCACTCTCAGATTTGAGCTTTTTTTTTTTTTTTTTTTTTAACAAGAAGTTTGAGCTATTTTGAGCCTTGTTCGATGACAAAGCTGAACTGGACACCGACCACGGTCATTCCGCTCGCCGATCTGGACGACCTCGCGCGGCAACTGCAGCACGAACTCGATGCCGCTGCAGACGACGACGGCGACCAGACCAGTAGCACCGAGAGCCCCGTCGCCGGTACGACTGTGGTATCTGGTTTGACTGAGCGAGACCTGTTCTCCCTCTCTCGCTGTGTTTGGAGTCCCTTCACTGACTCGGCTGTTGGATAACTGTGTGAATGCCTTAGTGATCTCTGCGCCTGCGATCGCTGGTGCCTCTGCGCTGGCGTACACGATCGACCAGCGTGCTGGTGCGGCGGACGACGAGCACGTCGCTGCCGCTGCTCACATTGTCGCATTGCTCGCTGCCAGTGGTGAGTTTGAGTATTAGGTTTGCATTTTTATTTATTTATTTATTCTTTTGGAGGGCTTACACTGAGCGATCTGATTGTTGGATGAATTTTGTCGCGCATGTTTGGCAGAAAGCAATCGCGGAGCTTTGCGAGAGGCTGGTCTTGTCGCTCCGCTTGCCAAAGCACTGCAGCCAGTCTCGGTCGCGAGTCTCAACGCCAAAGCACCCCGTCAGATCATGCGTGCGCTGGCCAACATGAGTTTTGATAATGGTGTGGCACACTCGTTGTGACTTTTGCTGCAGGATTGGTTGACCAACCATGACTTGTGTATTCATTTCGCCTCGATGCTTTTGCTCTGGCAGATGAGACTCGAGCCCAGATCATCGCTGCAGGTGCCGTTGCGTCTCAAGTCGCCCTTCTTGTCGAGGCGGTGGCTGCTTTGCGTTCTTCACCCGGATCGGTGCGCGAGGGAACTGTGTTGCTGCGCATCTGCGCGGGCTTTGTCTTGAACGTTTCTGCAGACAATGGTACGCACCCCCGCTGGAGTGGTCGTTGTTGTTGTGTTATGCGCGGTTTGTTTTGAATTTGTTTGACTGGTTCAACGGGGGGGGCGGGGTTTCGTCTGGCCGAATCTCTCTGATCTCTCGTGACTACTCGTCTCTTTTTTTGTGCGCAGCGGACAGCCAGAAGGCGTTTGTGGAGGCTGGCGCAGTGGCACCCCTTGTGACTGTCGTTGAAAAGTTTGTCGACACTGCACCGGATGCCGTCACGATGAGCTTGCGTGCCCTCGCTTCGTTGGCTGAAGTTGGTACGTGCGCGCTGGTGAAATTTTCATGCGTTGGTTGCGCGCCATGCTTTTTGTTGTCTCTGACTCGATCGGGCCATCATCATCATCATCATCATCATCATCATGTGTGCACTGTAGAGCAAGGCAAAGCTGCGCTTCTGGGTGCGAGTATTGTCCCTGTGCTGGTCGACGCTCTGTCTCGCACTTCGGATGAGGGCGTGCAAGAGCTATCGGTCGCCGCTCTCGAGCTGCTTGTCGAAGACGGTGAGTTTGGCTTTTTGTTTGTTTGTTTGTGTTTGTTTGTTTGTTGGGGAATGCACTTCAATTCTCCTCACGCTCCCCCTGGCTTTCATCGTGCTCTCTCTATTCCAACTAGAATCTGGACGCGTCCAGTTTGCGGGCCCGCTCTTGCTCCACAAATTGATTGTGTTTGTCAATTCCGGTGGTAATGGCTTGGCTACATCGGAAGTGATTGGTTCTGTGGCCAAGGTGGTTTCGACAGCTCTCACCGAAGGTAAGGCCTTCCCACCCCCCTCCTCCATCCCCTCTGTGCTGCAACACAAAAGCTGCTACAAGAAAAGTCAATCCAGCTTGTTTTTGCATAACTTTTAACTTTGTCTTGGTTTGGGCAGACGAATGCATGCTTCCCATGTTCCAACCGTCCACCGATGGCAATCCCTTGAGCGAGTTCTTGCGATGGATGGAGCACTCCGAGGCTACTGTTCGCATGGCTGGCGCCTTGTCGGTTGGCAATCTCGCTCGTCGCGACGACCACTGCATGCAACTGTTCGCCGCCGGCATTGTTGCTCCTCTGAGCAAGTTGTTCCCTGCGACCGACGCACGCGAGCAGCACGCGGCGCTTGGCGCCATCAAGAACCTGTCCATGCCAGGTACGTCAGATCTATGATGCGCCAGCCACCCCCCCCGTCCTTCTGGCCCGTTCCTCGTTTCTTTCAAGCAACTCACACGTTTTGACCCGTTTGCGTTTTGTTCTACAGCCGACAACAAGGAGAAAATGCTGACTTCCCAGTTGCTCGACGACTTCAATCCGTTGCTCCACTCGCCGCACACTGCCATCCAATACTTGGCCGTCTCCACTCTGCGGAGCTTGTGCAACAATTGCGGTAAGCCACCTCGCATCTAACGGCCGCGCAAAAGTCGTCAGCATCCTCTTTTCACTTCTTGTTTCACTCCTTCCCTTTGTCTAGGCGCCAACGTTCCAAAGCTCCTTGCTCGAGACGAAATTCTGCTGCGATGCATCGAGTTGCTCAAGTCAGAGCATGTCGGCACACAGTGCGAGAGCGGGCGATTGTTCTGCAACCTTATTCGCTACGTGGATGTTGGCGGTGAGTTTTCCTTTAGGAGTACGTTGCGCGAAAAAACCGACTGCCCTCGTCTCATTTCGTTTGCCCTTCGGATATAGAAACGATCGACGCGGTGATTGCCATCCCCGGCGCTCTGGATGCCGTGTCGTCCCTATTTGCGTCCGAACACGTCATGCTGCACGGCGAAGCCATCTTTGCGCTTTCTGTCCTTGTCAAAGTTCGACGTAAGAGCGATCTTCGTTTTGATTGTCCAAAAGCACAACATGCTGCACTGACCTTTTTCATTTTTATTTTTGATTTCTTCTGTTGTGGTCTCTCGCTTGTGCAGCTGGTACTGTCGACAAGCTGCTCCACCTCGAGTCAAAGCTGTTGAAAATCGCCCAATCTTCCACAACTGCCAACGCGTCTCCTGTCGTGTCCGCGAATGCGCTGACCTTGCTGCTTCACCTCTTCACGGCAGGTAAGTCATGGCATTGTAGCGAGAAAGTAGTTTCGACCATCGCAGTCAGCAGATTCACTCATCCTTTTGTCGTTTTCCTTTTTCTTCGTGAAACTTTTTTTTTCTTCAGCTCCCACCCAGCAATTGTCAACCGAAACAACGGAGGGCATCCAAGATCTGGCGCAGGACGAAACTGTGGATCCGATTCTCCGAGCCAAAGCCAAAGAGGTTGCGGACGCTTTGGCCAGCCTTCATCCGTGAGCGATTCTCGCGCTCCTTCCGCCAGCGTGTCTGTTGTACACTTTTTCTCTTGTACTACATTGAATCGAAAAACATTTTAATTTCCAAAAACCAAAAACAACAACAACAACAACAACACAAACAGACAAACAAACAAATAACTATTTAAATACATTTTAAAAACATTGTTCCAATAGATGGCGCCTCTGACCCAACAACTGCCATTGAGAAAATCTCAAACAACTCTCCTCCACCCAAAGCTCTAAAGTTCTGTACAAGTAGGGGGAACGGCTTTGGTACTGTAACCCACCACGCCCTATTTCGGCCGTATCATCGAGTTAAAAAATGTAGTGGTCGAGTGCGTCTTCTTGGTCTGTTGCATCGAGATCGCCAAACAAGTCAAAAACGCCCGTGGTCTCAGCCATGCCTTGCTGCTCATGGGCTGCAGGGTCGGCCGCATCACATGCGTTCTTGTCGTCATCGTCGGAGTGTGTGACTTGGCCTTCTTGGTCGTCTTCATCGCCGGCCATGTCGTCGTTCGCACAGGCGCGTGCACGAAGATACTCCAGATACTGTGCGCGCTCTTCGTCTTGCAGCTCAATGGACTGCTGCATTAGGTCGTCCACGCGTGCGGGATTGGAGCCAGTCATGTGCGAGTGGACAACGTGGTGGCGCAAGCTCGTGTCGGTCGTGTACCGCTTGCAGCATCCTCGCACTGGGCATCTGTACGGCTTCTTGCACTGCGCCGTTGGGCCGTGTCCGTGGTCGAGATGATAGCGCAGCCCGCCTGGATTGCGGTACTCACGGCCGCATTTTGCGATCGGGCAGGTGAACAGCCGGCGACGGCGCGGGCGGCGTGCAGCGCCGTCGCTGTGCGCCAGGCCTCCTTGCTTGCTTTCGCTATTGGTCAAGGCATGGCTGTCCTGACAATGCGCATCCCTCTCTTGCCTCGCTTGGGTCTCTTGCGGAAAGAAATGGCGGGCACCCAAGCCCAAATCCGCCGCGGAACTGGACCGCGCAAAGTGAAACTCTCGCTTTGGAGGAACAGCAGTCTCGCTAGACTGCGGGCGGACAAGCCATTCAGCAGCCATGCTGGGAGAATCAACCCCGGCCGAGCCTGCGACCGAGCCACTAAACGACGAGACTGAGCTCATCGAAATCCCAGACATGCGATCAATCGAGGCGGACCGCTTGCGACCAAAGTGGTCGGCGCTGTCCATGAGAGCTGCCTCCAGCAGATTCTGCTGCTCGAGCAAGCTGGACGTCCTTTGTGTCGCATCAGCACCCGTTGAGTCTCGAGACGGGCTGACACGATACAGGGGGCTGCTGTTACTGATGCTGGTGCCGCTGGCTGCTGTAGTGCGACCGCTGCCCGCGCCCTGAGCGACTGGGACGTTCGCACTGGCAGCCGACGCCGCAGCAATGGCCATATCCAAGGTCGCTTGCATCTCTCGTGCGTCTTCAGGGCGCAACGTCCCGATGGCACGTCGATGCTCTAGCTCGGCGAGCTGCGCAGCAATCCGCTTGAGGTCAAAGTGTGGTCGCACCGGCAGACGCCGAGACGCCTCGGGTTCCAGGTGCAGCTTTGAGTTTTGCCAAATTGCATTATAGTCGGCGAACGCTATTGGCTGAGGCGCGTCAGAAAATGTCTCGAGGCGCGTTGCCACAGGTGCATCGGTCTCCACCCGACCTCGCGACTGCGGCAGCTGCGCAATCGGCGCCAAGTCATCAGGCTGTTGGAATGACAGCTGCCAAAGGTGCTCCAGCTGCTCTGAGGAGAGCGATGGGAGGGTTTGTTCGACGGTGGCGAGCAGGTCTGCAACGTTCGCTTCGGACGGCAGTTCCAGTTCCGGCACGTGAGCTTCAAGTGTCGTGGCCCGGTCTTGCGCGGTTGACGGCTTGTAATTCATCTCTGTTGTTGCCGTGGGCATGCTCCAAACATCGAACACAGACTGGACGGGGCCTGGCGGCTGCAATGATGGTGACGTCGTGCTCGCACGCGCAGGGTTGGCGGCAACCGCGGGTTGACTCGACCAAACCCACGCAACCGCCTCGGGAATACGTGATTCCGCGTCACACAGTCTGGTTTTGAACAAAAGGTCCATGTCAGACGACATTGCGGCTTCCAAACTGTCGACGTTGCCGAAAGCGCCTCCTTGATCGTACCCAAGTGGCATTCTGCGTTGCGAGTCGAGGGGCAAGTGAGTGTATCCCGTCGCCAAGAGCAAACGACGTGAAGACATTTAGTTTATACTAAAGCTTAAAGGTTTATAGATTAAAATGAAGAGTGAGGTGCGCGCTGGAAAGGCAAGGCTGAATTTGGGACGACGCATGCGAAAACGAACATGGACCTAATTATCACGTTTTCTGGAGCAAAGTGTGACTTGTCATGGTGGCGCGGTTGCCAATCGCGGTTGGAAATGGCGTTGTCGCGACAAAAGAAAGTAGCTGTGGTTTTTTGTTTTTCGCTAGTTTTTCGTTTGTCGACATGCCGTGTTCACAAAGCTCGCGAGCTCTTTACTCGACATGTTGATACATAATGGGTGTGAGTAGAGTGCAACATCAGATCTACGGGTCGGTGGATTTGCCCGAGTGAACGGCGGGAAAGCCGGAACGACGGCAACTAAAAGTTACGGCGAAATGTCGTTGTGGACTCTGAGCAATCGCACTTTACTATGCCATCGGCCGCGTATTTGCGACTCTTCACGCCCATTCCATACGACATCATGCACTCAAATGGCGTCCCCCGACGTGTTGTCGACACACCTCTCTCATGACGTCCCAATTTTGCGACATGTTAATCACTTTCAACACGACTAGCTCAGTTGTGGGAAACTGGAGTCTGGATGCTTGAGGGGACAAAACAACAAAACGAAAAAACAACCGAGCAACATGCCGCAAGGACAAAAAGGCCGACAAGTCAGCATGAAATGAGAATCAACGCGGGGGCGTTCTCGAGTTGGGAATTGAGTTCCTACCGCGCTGAGCGTTCTTCATCATGTCACTCTTTCCTTCCTCTTCTCTTGCAAGTTCGACTCCCCAGCTCTACTCGTTGGCAATGTCTAACTGAAATGCCCACAGAATAGACTGGATCCAAACACCTCCGTGCTCCAGTGCTGCCAGGTTGCGGGGGAGGTGTCGCGAGCGGTCGCAACTTTTGGCCAGCTCCACGGCATGCCCCAAGTTTTGCGGCAAATTCGGTGAGGACAGCTTCAATTGCACCACATGGTCCCTCAAACGCGCTGGACACACAGACACACACACGCGCGGCCAAGCGAGCCGAGTGCGTCACTCTGATGCCCGACGGCACCGCCGTGCTCGCTGATTCGAATCATTCGGGATTAGACCACAGCGTATGCGTGCGCTTTGCTTCGATTGCAGATACCCTTCCCTTTTCGTCGTGGAACAACCAACCGCCACTACTGCAGGCCGCGAGCGAGAGCGCGAGATGAACGCCCTGCAAATGTCATCCGTTCGTCGTCCAGAAGACGCGAGCTCGAAGGCCCCAACTCCCCGTGTTGTTGTTGGCCTTTTGGTGGTGGTGGCAGCTCGATTCTCAGACTCTGCTACTGATTTACCTTCTTGCGTCGTAAAATGGGGACTGAAAAAAAAAGAAATGTCAGTTCCTTTCTGAATATCTTTCTTCCTCCTTCGAAATTGATACCAAAGAGGGAAAAAGGCGGAGGGTTACTTCTCAGCCGGTTGGAACGCATTCCAATCTGCGACGACACCGCTAAGCGGTTCCCCCTTCCTTCTGCGGACTGTGAGCTGTGGTCTGGTTGTTTGGCGTCTCCACTCTTGCAGCTGTGACACTTCGGGTTTGAACGACAGCTGCGAGTACCGGAACGATTTCTTGTTGGTGACATCGACCTTGTAGCGAACGCCAACGTGTCAACGCCCGTTCTCTGCAGTTGTACGACCCTCCGCTCTTTGCGTGTCGATCTCATCTTGCTGGGTACAGGTAGCAGAGGCCGGAGAATGAAGATGCATGGTAATTGGCGACCGTCAGACGCAAAACATTCAACGTTGGAGGGGTTTCGCATCAGTTAAATACTTTTCGTGAATACTGTACATCATCGCGTTAACAGTGAAAGTCATGACACACAAGAATTGTAAAAGTCATGACACGAAGAATTGGCTGGCTACGGTAGCTGTGGCCAAATATCTGCAAAATCCACCCGGAGACGTTCCGCCACGAATGCCGCAATCTTCTCGTTGCCACTCTCGCCCGGGTGGCTTCTGCAGCCCCAATCGGACGGGCCGATTATATCGGTGACATTGAGAAACGTTCCTCCAACCAGATCAGCGACGGCCTTGATGGCCTCGCATCCAGCCTTCTCAAAATGCATTGGACCACATAAAAGGTAGACGGGGAGGTTTGGTTGGTTGTGAGCCACCCGCAATTCCTGAATGAGGGACTGGTAGCCTGCCACAAGCCATCCAGCCCATATTTGGTTTGTTAGAGTTGCAAAAAAAGGAAAAAAAAAGGAAAAAAAGAAAAAAAAAAAAAAGCAGCCCGTCAAACGCGCACACCCATCGTTCAAACCGCATTTACCCTCCGTGAACGACGCTGCAAAGGCGGGAGTAATGCTGCCCCAGCCAATAAAGTCGTTCGTGCCCAAATTCAACACGAGCACATCCGGCGCGAACAAGGTCGTGTCCCACCGCGGAGCAGATGGCGCTGCCATGGAAAGATGCATGACATCCTTCATGACCGTCTTCGCTTCCACAGAATTGCTCCTGTGATGCATGTTACACGGTAGAGCACGACGAGATGAGATGACGGACACCTTTGCGAGCCTCAAACACAAACCAAACTAAACAACCAAACAAACAAACAAACAAAAAAAAAAACCCAAACAAACGCGACTCAACAAACATGTTTTACCGTAGCACGCCCATGCCCGACCGCGCAATGTAATGCGCCTCTGCATGGAGAGCTTTTGTGACTTTTGAAGAGTAGGAGGCCCGGACGTCTCTCACGTTCTTGGCGCATGAAATGTTTTGCAAAGCTGCCGAGCCAGCCGTGACAGAGTCGCCGTAAAACACCAACCGAGGCGGGTTTGTCAATCGCTGATGGACAGTGCCACCGGCTACAGCATTGAGCATGTCGGCATGCGAGCCATGCGCAAAAACGGCAGGTCGAGGTGGCGGTAGGAGGCGCGGTGGCATTTGCCCAGTCGAATGCAGGCGAAACCCGTAAAACGCGCATACACCTTGCCGGACAGATGTGTGCAGGGCTCGCGAGTCGGTGCGCTTGACAATTCGAACAGAATGGACGGCAGTTTCGTCCAGTCCCGAAACCAGCTGCTGCGCGGCCACCATGTCTGTCGACAAGCTCAGCACGGGCGTCTTTGGTGGCAGCGGCGAAAGTTGCACTCCGTCAACGTACACATTAAAGTCACAGTCCGACGAGTGCGGACTTGGATCCAAGCCTTGCTGAACGTCGTTGAGATTCACAGTGACGCTGCTATCAGTGCCAGCGAGCTGGGTTGCAATGACAGGACCAGCTAGGACGGCAGCAATGCTTGACGCGCCAGTGAATACCGCATTGATCTCGAATCCCGGCCACCCAAACACGACCGCGTCGCCGGTTGCATGCGGATCGTGCACTGTTGCATAGCGCCCAAGGAAGCCAATCGGGTGTGTTGCAAGCACGACCAGTCCGTCTCGTTGATCATGACTGTCCAACAATTCTGCGCTTGGGCGCTGGATGGCCTGGTCTGGCTGCCTGAGCAGCTGGCTCAACTCGGGATCGAGCGCCTGCCACGCCTCGACGAACGGATTTCGCTGGTCGTCGGCGTAGTAGTCGACTGTTGTGCCTTGCTCTTGCACAAGCATCATCGAGGGCCAGAGCACGAGCCCAGAGCAGAGCAGCACCGCCGCTGCGAATGGGATGAGCACCAACGCCCTTGGCTTCATTCGGGCCTGCAGGTAGCGCAGTGGCGGGTGGGTGTGGTTTACTGCGTTGCTGTCGTGGTGAGTCGGTTCGATGAGGTGGTGGTGGTGGTGGTGGTGGGAACGATGGCCAAACCTGGAACAATACGAAACAAACGGACAAAATCAAAAACTGAGACTGAAGCACTCCTGATCTCAGATCCGTCGTCCGTTGGCATGGTCGGTTGTGCTACACCCGAGGGGAGGAATAGGTGGATTTCGATGCAAAGTAGTGTTGAGCACTGAGCCGGCAGATGCGGTCGGGGTTGGGAGTTGACCGAACTACAGAAAGCAAATGGCCAAGGTTTGCTGTGTCGGGGTTGCCGCATCGCTGGTGAGTCGGTTGATCGTACAATATTGACGTGTGAAGATAGAAAGGCAAATACTAGTATGGCTTAAGGGAGTCTGCGAACGTGGGTAAAGCGTTATATTACAATTCGCAACAATAATTCAAAAAACGAAAAAAACAATACGACAACACACGTTGCCAGCTCGTCCCCCCCCCTTGGGTCATGGAAAGTATTGAGGAAAGTCTTGCTTGACCTGATCGAGGACGCGAGCGGCAACTTTGACGTTGCTACTTTCGCTGGGATGCTTGCGACAGCCATACTCTGACGGATCGAGCGTATCTGTGACATCGATATATTTGCCACCAACGCGAGTGGCGACGTCCTTGATGGCGTCGCACGCGACAGGAGGCAAGTCCATCGGTCCACAAAGCAAGTACACTGGAAGGTTGGGTTGATGGTGAGCCGCTCGCACGCGCTGGATGAGCGATTCGTATTCTGTCAACCGAAAAAAACAAGCAAACAAACAAACAATGAAATGTCTTGAGTTGGGTGATCACAGAGCGCAAAGGGGAAAAAGTACCGCGATAGTCTTACCATCAATGAATGCTGCGACAAATACGGGTCCGTTGTCACCCCATCCTCGAAAATCGTTGGTGCCCAAATTGAAAAACGCGAGGTCTGGGGTAAAGTTTGCATAATCCCAGGGAGTGGCCCCTGTCCCTCCAAGAGAGAGATGCGCAATCTCCTTCATGACCGTCGTCGGTTCAGTCGAGCGGCTCCTGATTCGGGGTGCGGGTGAGTGGGCAAAAGCGGAAGGAATGCAACAAAGTTGGCGGGTGCATGAGTACGACCGCGACAATCAACGCATAAGGGGGGGAGGGCTACAACCAACGCAGCTACCTTATCAGGCCAATACCCGAGCGTGCAATGTAATGCGCTTCGGCAAGCAGGGCTTTGGTGACCTTGGTGGCGTAGGAGGCTCGAATATCTTCAGTATCAAAGCTGAACTTGCATGGGTCGCGATCCAAAGCCCCGAATCCAACAGTGATGGAATCTCCGTAGAACTCAAGGCGCACAGGGTGGAGCAAGGATTGGCTGACGGCCGCAACGTCGTTCATGGCGTTTAGGTGATCCGAAAACGCGCCATGAGCGAACACGGCCGGACGCGGCGGAGGGAGCAGCCGTGGAGCGGCGCGGCCTTGTGAAGTGAGCAGCAGCCCGTAGAATGCGCAAGCCCCTTGTCGTGGGGCAGTACTGGCTGCTTGCAATTCTGTGCGCTTGACAATGCGGATTGAGTGAACGCTCGTCTCGTCCAAATTGGAGGCGAGCAGGCGAGCACCAAGTGCGTCCGAGGTCAATTTCAGCGCCGCCTCTGTCGGAGGAGCTGGATGAAGCTGAATGCCGTCAATGTACACGTTGAATTGGCACGACGCTTCGCGGGTGTTGTTGATGATCATGGGCAACTCGGGGTCGAGCCCGGCGCGCTTGGCTGCGAGCTGCGGACCGGCCATGACCGCGGCAATGGACGACGCGCCAGTTACCATTGCGTTAATCTCAAAGCCAGACCATCCAAAGACGACGGCCGAGCCGGGCTTCTGCGCGTGCAGCTCGCCGTCGAATCGGCCGAGCAGCCCGATCGGCTGGACGCCCAGCATCGCCGTGATGGGCTGGCTGTCCAGCGTGTCGCCCTGCTGGCCATCAATCACTGGAATCGACGCACTTGTCGACGCGACGGCGCGGTTTGGGTGCTGCAGCAAGTAGCTCAGGTCGAGCTTGAGACTGTCGCCATGGTCCCCTGAGCCGCCTCCGCTCCAGCGGAGCTCGACTGGCGACGCTGCCAGGACGAGGATGCTCACGAGCACACACGACGACACAATCCAGACCGCGGCGGTCAGTCGGTGTCGTTGGGCGACGTGCATGCTTTTGGGTAAGGGGAGAGGTGAGCAGCCGCTTCCACCCTGCTCAGTCGGAAGTGTAATGGAAAAGTCAAACAGATGTGGGACTGGAGGGCTCATGCTGGAGCTGTTTCATGCTGGCGACAGTATTTGGAAGCTCATTTCCCCTTGATGATCACGATTTTGACATGTCGTAGGTGCTCAGAAGCAAGTGTTGTTGCTGAATGAAGCTGCTGTTCTGAGGCCGCTCAGTGTTCTTCCCCCTCTAATGCTGCTCTGCTCGTAATGTACCAAAATTGCATTTGCAAATGTATGTACCTACCATCTTTAGCTATTCCTTAGTCTCTTCATCACTCAGTCTTTTTTGTTCTTTGGATTCGGACAAACACAAACAAAATGGCGTCTCCCCTCAATCTGACTGCTGGAAACTGCCGCGTTGGCTGGATTGGCACCGGCGTCATGGGTCGCTGGATGTGCGAGCACGTCATGAAGGGTGAGGCTTTGCTCAACCAACAGTTTCTCCACCCCCTTCCTTGGTTTCTGAGTCAAAATCTCCCGCCAATTTCGTTTTTTCCCGCCACCAGTTGACTCTCTTCTCCCCTCCCCTTGATTCGCACCACTGCTCATCAGCCCATGCAAGCATGGAGAATCACACAAAGCACGCTTGTACACCCAACAACAACAACAACGCACGCACTCACAAAGCGATTCCGTTTGCTGGGGATTGGCTGACGATGGTGACTGCGGAGAAACCAAAATCCGAATGCTTCAACCTGCAAACTCACTGCCCTGCTGCTGCTGCTGCTGTCGTGTGCTGTTGTGTGGATTCGTATCGTTTGTTTTTTGTTTCCCAGCTGGATTCACCAATATGACGGTGCACAACCGCACTGAGGCCAAGACGGAGCCGCTGCGAGCACTGGGCGCACGCGTTGTGGCCACTCCGCGCGAGGTCGCCGAGAACTCGGACGTCGTGTTTACGATTGTGGGCTACCCGAAGGATGTCAGAGAGACGTATCTCGGCGCCGACGGCGTGCTCGCTGGGCTCAAGGCGAACGGCGTCTGCGTCGACATGACCACTTCGCAGCCGTCGCTCGCAGAGGAGATTGCAAAGGCGGCCAAGGCCAAGGGGATTTATGCTGTCGACGCCCCCGTCTCTGGAGGCGATGTCGGTGCCAAGAACGCCACGCTGTCCATCATGATTGGCGGCGAGGAGGCTGCCGTCGAGGCACTGCGCCCGCTCTTCTCGGCCATGGGCAAGAACATTAACCGCTTGGGCGGCCCGGGCGCTGGCCAACACACAAAGATGGTCAACCAGGTGCTCATCTCGACCACCATGATTGGCGTCGTGGAGGGGCTGCTCTACGGCTACAAGGCCGGGCTTGATCTCGTCGATGTCATCAAGGCGGTCGGCGCCGGTGCCGCCGGATCCTGGTCCATCAACAACTATGGTCCTCGCATGATCAAGCGTAACTTTGACCCCGGCTTCTTTGTCAACCACTTTGTCAAGGACCTCGAGATTGCCCTCGACGAGAGCCGTCGCATGAACCTGTCGCTGCCCGGTCTCGCCCTCGCCCACCAATTCTACGTTGCCCTGAAGGCCCAAGGCCACGGCCAGCTCGGCACGCACTCTCTGCTTCTTGCGTTTGAGCAAATGAACCACACCAAGATTGACCAGCCCGAGAAGCCTGCTTCCCAGTAGAAAAAAACCAAAAAAAGTTGTGTTTATTGGTGTTTCTGTTTTGAGTGTTGTTTCTGTGTGCATTTGTTGCAGAAGCGTGTTTTTTTGCCTTGTTGCTCCTTGTGATTTGCTTGAATGAACGTCGTATCGACAGTTGAGGGTTGTGAAGGAACATAGGGGTTGCTTGTTCGTTTCATTCTCCAGCGCAGCGCTTTCTTCACTTTCCGCAACGAGATCGATATCACCATGTATGCTGCACTATCGATGTGGTGAATTCATTCACTTCTCAGTCTTTGTTGTTTGGCGCACATTGCGGATGAATCCCACACGAACTCCTTCCAATCGAAGCCAATCCGTCAGCGACGACGATGCCGTCCGCGCGACCAACGACGATGCTGCGACTGCCAAGCTGTGAGCGACTGATTTGCGCGCGCACCTTTGTTGAGCCCCCCCCCCCTCTCTTCTCACCCGCTCGTCGTTGATGTCGTTGTCGTCGTCATCACAGGTCGGCTGTGAATCTCGGTTACTGGAGCGACCCGTTCATCTCGCTGTTTGTCAAGCGCACCGACAAGAAGATCCCGCTCATCCATCGCGGTGAGTCGCCATTGACCAGAGCGAGCGAGCGAGCGAGAGACAGAGAGAGACGAGTCAGAGGTTGAACGCGTTGCTCACTCTTGGCTTTCGGTTGAATGGACAGGCTACTATGCACGAGTCACTGCCGTCCATTCGATACTGAAGCAATTCATGGCTGTGACAACCGAAACCTTCAAGCAGGTTGTCGTTCTTGGAGCTGGGTTTGACACGAGCTATTGGTAAAGTCTGAGAGGCACAATTCTTAAACTGAACAATTTTGTTGTTTGGTTGGTCCACCACGCACTCATCCTAGAAACATCATCAATCTCCGCTACAATAGGCTGTTAAAGCTGGCCGAGCAACGGATACGATGGTACGAAGTCGATTTCGAGGCTGTTGTGATGCGGAAAGCGGCCGCCATCCATCGCCAAACCCCGCTCAAAACCGGACTGCGCGTCAGCGAAGATGAGCCCGATGCGCCTTACGTGTATAAGAATGGTGAGTACCCCCCATGCACTGCCTGATGTGATGGCAATGTTTGATCTGTCGGTGAACGACAAATTGTTGACTGATTGATCTTCGTCGATTTTTGTTTTGTTTTTTTTGAGCAGACGGGCAGCAAGTGCACACAAACCGGTATCATTTGATATCTGGCGATTTGAGACAGTGGGATCAGCTGAAGGCCAAGCTTGCAGGCTGTGACTTTGATCCCAGGTGCGTTTCAGACGAAATTTTCTTTGGTTGGTCAAACCAAAAGGTGTGGATTGCTCACATTTCCCCCCCCCCTTTTTTGTTTCTGTCCGCAGCCTTCCAACTCTCGTGCTTTCAGAATGCGTATTGATCTATCTGCCGCCAGAAAATGCAGCAGAGATTATTCGCTGGGCTGGCAGCCTACCACAAAGCATCTTTGTCAATTACGAGCAGATTCTGCCCAACGATGCCTTTGGCGTAACGATGGTTTCAAATCTCGAGGTAAAGCATTTGCTATGCGCCGACATTGTGCCTGCAGATTGCCCAGCGGCTGACAGTCGTGGAAAATTCATTGGTTACGTGTGCTCGCTTTCTGCAACAGCTCCGCCAATGTGCTCTGCTCGGTATTCAGGCCGTGCCAGATCTGGAAGCACAACGACAGCGATTTTTATCGAATGGGTTTGCACACGCACACGCTCTGGACATGATTGAGGTGTACTCGGCTGTTGTTCAGGGAGCCGAGCGAACACGGTATGATGATGTTTCTGCGCTGGTGGCTGCCAAAGCGTTGCGCTTGTTCTCCATCTCTTTTTCATACGCTCACACGTGCACTCACCGCTGTCCTTGCGATTGGCTTGATAGAATTGAGCGCATCGAGCGATTTGACGAAATGGAAGAGTGGGACATTATGTTGCGGCACTACTGTTTCAGCTGGGCAGTGACCTCACAGCCATCTGCCTTTGCAGACATTGTACTTCGCCCTAGCTCTCGATGACCAGCAGGGTGCATCCGCGTACACCCTCCTGTACCTTGTTCTTTTTGACGCGAATCGTGTTTTGTGTTCAACCTCTGTTTGATTTTTTTTTGAAATGGTTTCTTTTCAAATCCACTTCCATTTCAAAACAACGTCTCAGTCCTCTTATTTTCACTTTTTATTTTGTTCCATCATGCTCGCAACAGTCGTGTCGCGTCGAGTCGGATTGCTCGCGATGCCGTTCGTCCAGCGTGCTCAGTCGACGGCCGCCGCTGCTGCTGCCTCTGCTGCTGCTTCTGCTACTGCTGCTGCTTCTGTTGCTACCACGACTACCTCTGGCACCGCTGATACACACTCATCTCCAACCAAGGCGGGCGACTCGGCGTCGATCGGCAAGTTCCGCGCCAAGCTCGCCCAGGGACCCGGCCTGGAGCACTTCATGTCCCAGAAGCAGCAGTCTGCATCTGCATCTGCTGCGTCGTCATGCAGCAGCGGGGGCAGTGCGGTGCCCGAGGACGCCGAGTTTGAAGGCGACGAGGAGCCGCACGAGGCCGCGCATGGCCACACAGCCACGGCCACGGCCACTGCCAACGCAACCACTCCGACTGGGGCTGCCGTCGATGCTGCCGCGACAGATGCAAGGCCAGCCAGCACAAAGCCAGCTCGGTAAGAGCATTTCCACACAAAGACCCTCCTCCGTCCTGCGCTTCTTCAGCGAGTCACTGCCAGTGCTCAACGAGTGCATGTTGGCTCAGCGCTTCGACGCGACTCGTTTCGTCACGCCCATGTTGGAAAATGCTGGCTTATTGCATCAGCACCATGCGATGGGGAATATTGGGCTGTTGTCGGAGCCGTGGATGAGGGTTGAGGGCCACAGCGAGTCGTTGCTTGAAAAAGCGAATCTGAGAAATCGCGAAACCGGTTTTCGTGTGGCCACCATTGGATTTATTTTGTTTTTGGTCTTTTTGAATTGTTATCGTTTTGGATTTTACGCTTTGGGTGGTCACTCACCTCTTGCGCTTCCCGGTTTTACGTCCGTAGGCCTCGACTGCCTCGCTGGCTCAAGACCGATATTCCGGTCAGTGCCAGCTTCAACCAAGTCAAGAACGACTTGCGCGGTCTCAAATTACACACGGTGAGTCTCTTGCCGCTATTGCCGCTGTTTTGATTTTGTGCAAAAAAGGGGGCGAAATAAGTTTGTTGTTGTGTCGCTGACGGCTGTGTGGCCATTGTTGTCCTTGATTCCCATTTCCCTGTCCGGCCCATTCCCCCTCCCCCTCGTAGGTTTGCGAGGAAGCTCGCTGCCCAAATATCGGAGAGTGCTGGGGTGGAGGCAAGGGTACCGCGACCGCGACCATCATGGTAAGGAGCACAAAGCCGCATTTTGCTTGGTGTATTTTTGTGTTGTTATTGTTTTGGGGTCATCGTCCCTCCGTTCCTCCGTTTTCTGGTACTGATTGCGCATTGTTCATCCGACGGCCTTGGCTAGCTCATGGGCGACACTTGCACTCGAGGATGCCGCTTTTGCTCGGTCGGTACCAGCCGAAACCCGCCGCCGCTTGATCCCAACGAGCCGACAAACACAGCGCAGGCTATTGTCAAGTGGGGTCTTGACTATGTGGTGTTGACGTCCGTGGACCGCGATGATCTTCCGGACGGCGGCTCGCATCATTTTGCCGAAACCATCCGAGAAATCAAGCGCCAGAAGCCGTCTCTACTCGTCGAGTGCCTGACCCCTGATTTCCGCGGCAATCTCGAGCAGATTGAACGCGTCGCGACTTCCGGGCTCGACGTGTATGCCCACAACGTGGAAACCGTCGAAGCGCTACAGAAGGTAACGCGCCACCTTTCTCCGCAGCGCTGAGCTGCAATACCGAATTCAATGTGTGTGTGTGTTTGCCATGGATGCTCATGCCATTTTTGCTGCTCATTGTGGGTTTCACGCAGCATGTCCGTGACCGCCGTGCCAACTACAAGCAATCGCTCGCCGTTCTCACGCATGCCAAAAAGGTTCGACCGAATCTGGTGACGAAAACGTCCATCATGCTCGGCCTTGGCGAGCGCGACGAGGAAGTGATGCAAACTTTGAAGGGTACGTTTTTTGGATGGATGCTGCTCGCCTAGAGTTTGTGCTTCAAAACGCGCCCGAGTCTGACGGGAATGTTTTTTTTTTCCCTTCTTCTTTTCTGCCTTCACCCAACAATCAGATTTGCGTGCGATTGATGTCGACTGCGTCACGTTTGGCCAGTACATGCAACCAACAAAAAAGCATCTCAAAGTCATCGAGTATGTCACGCCGGAAAAGTTTGCGTACTGGGGCAAGGTCGGAGACGAGCTCGGCTTCAAGTACACTGCGAGTGGCCCCTTGGTGCGCTCCTCCTACAAGGCGGGTGAGTTTTTCCTCAAGAAGATTTTGAACGAGCGTAAAGCAAAGCAGCCCGCCGAGGCGTCGGGCTCGTTGTAGTGCATGTCTGCAATTTTTGGTTGTTGTTTTTTTGGCAACTTCTACTGCAAAGTTGAATGATGAAAATTCAACCAAATGGGGGTTTCAAGACTGGCGCACGGGCAAGGAAAAAAATGTAACGATGGAACAAAATGCTCAACACGAGGCAAAACCAAAACAAACCAACAAAACAAATAAAAACGAACAATGGAAGAAATCTCTGAAAGTGTGGATCAAACTGCTACTGCGTCTAGCACCGCCTGAACTTCTTCTTCAGTTGCGGGTTTGCTCAACACTAGTTGCTTGAACTTTGGCCACGTGTCGGTTAGCATGAGCTTGAGCACTTCTTTTTGGGCAAGATCGAACGCCTCGACAGGCGCATTGAACGTCTGCACGGCCTTCAGAATGGGCTCACGCGCGGCCGAGGAAATGTTCACTCCCATGAGAGCGTGCTCGCTGATGAAGAGATCGTAGATTTCGTTGAACTTGTTGAGCAGAGAGGTTTCGCCGATAATCGACGTCTGCTCACCGGTGAGCGCCGACTCGGCCTTCTTGCGCTCAGACAAAGCGCGGAATTGAGCGACTTCCATAAAGAAGAGAATATTCTCCGAGCAGTACACGCCCAGCGAGAACTGCTTGAAAATTTCAATGTACGTTACAGACGCCAAAACCTGCTTGAGCGTGGAAGGTCGCACTCCTGGTGGCAGAGAAATGTCGGCCGCAACACGCTCGGCTTGCATGACGCTGTTGTGCTGGCCGTAGGAGCGCGCACTTCGGTTGCTCGCAGTGCTTTCGCTCCGGGCCACGGAGGCCACGAGCCCCTTTGGTGGCTTGTTGGTGGTTGCTGTGGAGAAATTTGTGGTCAAGGATGGCCGCTTGTTTGTCGACTGGGCAAAGGCCGCAGAGAACGAAGGGCGACCGGGCCGCTCGGCCACAGACCGGCGCGCTATGGATCCTGGGCGTTGCACCACGTCCTCTTCGCCGAAAGCCTGCTCCAGCTCATCCTCCGGCTCGGCCTCAGCCATCGTCGCCTCGGCTTCCGAAGCAGCCGCTAGGCGGGCCTTGTGCCTCGCAGCGGCAGCGATCGCGGAAGCGGGCTTGGCGTGTGCAGCAAAGCTTTCTTCTACACGCCGCGAGTTTGCCGCCATCGTGGCGATGCCACCAGTGCCGAGCACAAGCGCCGTCCCCTGAATCTTGGTGCGTTTTTGAAACCGGCGGTCGAGTCGCGTGACTGCGCCCAGCTCTGCTTGTTCGAGACGATCTTGCTCCCTGCGCAGCTCTTCCTGCAGCGGATCCTCGTCGTCCACATACTGGTACGCGTTGGGATCGTCTGGGAAGAACTGGCCACTGGCAGCCGAGGTGTTGCTGATCAGCGAGCTGAGTTTGCCATTTAAGTTGGCTGATGTGAGGCTATCGGCGCTTGCAATGCTGATGCCGGATGGCGAGAGCGGTGGCTGCACCATTTCCAAGGCATTGGCGTTGGCGTTGGTGTTGGCCTTTGTACCAGGAGCGAGTGACAGACGAGTGCTGTCCCGCGTGACACTGGCACCGATGATGGCGCTGTCAGAGCTGCTGGAATTCATCAACGCGCCAGGGTTTTTGACAAGCAGGCGCAGTGTTGTCCCGACGGGCCATAGACAGTACACGACTGAGACAAACATGGGCACCAGCATGACAAAGTACAGCGTCCAAAATGCCGGGTAGAAGAGCATGATGATGGCAAGGACGCAGAACAGGGCGCAGACAATCACCATGGCACGAGCGTGAGCAACAAGTTGAGGCGCGGTGGCGTCCGGCCGCCGCCGCGCAGCTCGAATGCGGTAGGCAATCAGGATGGCAGTGACGGCGAGCAACAGCAGGTGCAAAGTGGCCCACTCTGCGTCCGCCCACCAACAGCCGTCAGTCAATGCATTGCTCTCGTAGTAGGATCGTGCAAACTGAAGAATGAACGCCACGACGATAAACACCAGCAGCGACAACACATATTGGATTGCCGTCATGCGTGGCGGCTGCAATCGCGCTCGTATTTGGCGAGCTGTTTCCGCGTCGCCACTCGGCACCGATTGTCTCAACAATTCTTCTTGCAGAATGAGCGGTGTGAACGTCATTGCCATGCCAAAGTATAGCAGCCACAGCGCAGCGGGGCAGGCAAAGCGGTTTTCGATCAAGGCGAGCAACGGATGCAAGGACAGCAGAAAGCATCCGATTGCCACCGATGCCACCAGCAGTGGCTGTTTCGGTTGGAAGACTTGAATCTGCGAGAGACGATTTGCGAGCGAGTCAGACCGACGGATTGAGCGAGAGAGAAGAGGTGACGAATTCGGAGCCATTTGAATGGACAAGTCCCCACTCCCCGTTCTCAAACCAACCAAAGCAGTGTCAAGTAGTCGTGCATGACAAGCGCATGAGGGGATGGAGCTCGAAAGCCTTTCCTCACAACTTGGTCGAATTTGATTCGTTGTGGCTTTTTTTGCGGTGAGCTTTTTTTTTTTTTTTTTTTTTTTTTTTTTCCGTTGTGGTTTGCTTTTCGTTTCCTGTGTTTCGCATTCAACCCCCTCCCCCTCTCCCTCCTCACCTCGCTGTTGAGCAAAGCAGAAAAACTCAAAGCGTGCTGATGAGCGACAACTGCAAATCCACAAGAAATAAGAAGAAAGCGATTTTGTTGTGCGCGAATCCGAATCGACCTTTTTTTGGGCTGTTGCGCGCGCCCAAAATTGAAAAGACAGCCGAAAGTGGATCACTTTCAAGATGTGATGCGAAATATGCCAATGACACTGAAAACGGGGGGACGGCGTGTCTGAATAGCAGAGTCCGTTGGAGCGAAAACACAGGGTGGAGGCTCGTTTTTACCTGTCGCTTCCATTCAAAGAGAGCCACGCCACAACCCAAGGAGGCGACGCAGACGAGCGCATGGACGACTTGGAGCACAACGAGCCAGCCGTGCTCGCCGTCCGACAGCGCAGGCCGCGCGGGACCAGGGTAGCCTGCAATACAAAAGGATGAGCCACACACACACAAAAACCCGACACAAGCGAGACGTGAGCGACAGACACAAAACGAAAACAAAACGAAACGCAGGCGAAGCGAGCAAAACAAAAGCAGAGACCATCGCGTGTCGTGGTTTTTTTTTTTTTTTTTTTTTTTTTTTTTTTTTTTTTTTTTTTTGCGGTTGGCGGGTTGTTTTTGTCAAAGATTCGCATTTCGTCATTCGGTTGGCGTTTGAGTCGTTTTTTGGAGCTCGTGGAATGAATGGGAAGGCAAAAGAGTGGAAAGCGAGCGGAAGCAGGGGGCGATGGAGGAAGGGCGAGGACGAGAAGGAGAGAGAGCAGTTGTTTGTTGTTTGTGTTTTGTGAAACAGAATAACAAACCAATGGACGAGCCAAAGAGGTACGAGCCCATCGAACGAATGAAAAACAACACGACTGACCTCGACCTTTTGTCATTTGGCATTGGAAAAAATAGATATCGATGAAAATGAAAGCAAAAAAACCAAAAGAAAAAAGAGAGAGAAAGAGAGAGAAGGGCGGTGGAAGAAAAGTTTCAAAGCTGGGGCATTCTTCCAGGTACTCGTGGTCAAAATCAACAGCCGAGACAGGAGCTCCAAATTAACAAGCGGATTTCACAAGGGTTGTCCCCCAATATCCAAGCGGGAAATATCCCTCCTGCTGGAAAGGTTTAAAGAATTCTGACTGCAAAAGCCAAGTCGTCCGCCTCAACGAGGATCGAAGAAAGGCCGAAAAAACTTAACAATTGGGGTTTTATTCTCAGAGCGACGTCTTCAAGATACAATACAGATGCTGAGAACGCATTGCAACACACGAAGGCGAGGTTGGCAGAGGGTGAACGCTTGAAGATGGCTCAAGAAGCCAGAAACAAGGGACGGCCCTACGGTCTCGTGCAGTTCAGCAGGGTAGACACAGAGCGCTGAACGTGGCGCGAGTGAAGGGTGTAGGTCTTGTTGGGATGGTAGGCAAGAATGTTGATCTTGGTGGCGAGGAGTTGCTTGGTCAGATCGACGCCTAGCATCTCGTGCACGAGGCTATGCCCCAGAGCTCCACGAGTGAGATCACAGAGTGTCTGGTGCACAGAAGATGTTGCGTTGCTCATTTCAGAACGGCCAATCAGGCGCAGGAGAGAGTCTGCCGTATCCACGCGAAACTCTTCAAAGATCTCGTCCACAGTCTTGAACAGAAGGTCGTCTGCTAGATTGTTGAGCAGAATGAGACGCCCACCAGCAATTTCAGCGACCGCACGCTTGGCCAAATCCTCGTGGATGTCACGACGCACCAGATATGTGACAGCTTGTTGGTCGGTGAGATCACCCACTTCAACAACGCGAGCACGGGTCATTGCTGACGATGCCTTGAGCTCAGGCAGATTCGAAACATCGCAGGTGACGAGAACAACATTGAGCAGCTGCTCGTCAGCAGCCGCCTTGGCAAATTTTTGAATCGCATGCAACAGTGCTGAACCCTTCTTGGCGATGAGGTCCACGGCGTCGATGACGAGCGTGGCAACGTGACCATGCTTGGCCTTGAACTGTGCGGCGACGTCCCGAAGACCGAGCTCGAGTATCGCCCAGCTCTTGAACGGCTCTTCTGCCGATGTGACTTGCTCCATCTCCACACCACGGTCTTTGAAGTAGCCTGCCGTGAAGGTGAACCGGTTGAACGCGAACGCGAGAGACCCCGCCAGTCGTTTCGGCACATCAACGATTAGCTCGCTTTGGACGATGTGGTAGACAATGCCAGTGCTGTTGGCTCGGATGGCGTCGAGGACGGCGGTGGTCTTGCCGCAGCCTACTTCGCCAATGAAGACCGTGTAGTCCTTCAACAGCGCGGGGCGCAGCACCCCTTGAAGCATAGCAACGGCCTCTGGACGATCGATGTGGGACTGTCTGACGGGCGGGATGACGGAGCCGGCCTCGAAGCGTGCGAGCATGCGAGCTTGAACGACTTCGGGCGAGTGGGTCTTGGCGATCGTGTTCTTATCGTCCAGCACGTGCCGAGCAACAAAAGCCGCCACAACCAAAATGATGAATATGGTGGAGACCGCGTGGGCGACCGCGCCGCCTATGAAACCGAACACACGCCGAAAAGTTGGCTGTTGCTGAGCCAGGGCTGCTAAAACAGCTCCAGCTGCAGCCGCAGCCGAGATTGCGGGATAAAACAAGAAAAACAAAAGAAGAAGAAACTAAAAACTGCGCTGTCATCTTTCTCAGCTTTGGCAATCCAGTGTCAACCCATAATGAGTGAATGATTGTATCATTGTTCTTCCAAGACGTTCCTGATGATGCTGCATTGTGCCGCTTTTCAAAGCGGTTTGAGTGTTTCCGCAAGGCAAATGGTTTTTCCAGAGCCCATTGGTAATTTGATGATGAGCATTGGGGCAGTCAGGTCGATTGACTTGATAATAATGTCTCTCTTTTCGCTATCAGCGAGGTCGAGGTGCGTGTGGGATTTGTTCATCTTGGCGGTCATTGGTAAATAGCAAGATACATTTAATACATTATTCGTATTTCTTAAGGCGGTTTCAAAATTTCCAATTCCACTTGCGCCAAAACGTGAATATAAAAGCGCCCGCCTGTGGGTGGGTGGCACCGATATAAAAGGCACTGAAGGCACTGAAGGGGGAGTATGGGGCAAGTCTGGGAGTTGTTAGAAACAGTGCTGCCTCGGATAAGAATATATTATCGAATAGGTAGCACTGTTGATTTGGGAGTTGTTACTACAGCCCGAAGGGCGACCACTGCTATGCGAGCAAGCGCAAGCGCGCGATAGCCCCCCCCCCAAGCCACAGCCGCTCAATGATCAAAAGCATCAATCGCCCTTCAAAGGCCACGATGCAGAATCAGGGCAAATCAATAAACCAGAACTAGATCTACACAAAATACACAGCAGATACAAAAACCGAACAGGGAAAACAAACAAACACAACCAAAACCAAACGCCACTTCTTTTGCGTCACTTCCACGTATTCCGAAACTCTTCAATGCGACGCTCATACTCGGCCCATGCTTGCCTTGTGGCAGCCTCGTCAGAGGCTTGCTGTGCTTTGGAGCGTTGGTTTTCGAGCACAAGCGCGTGCTGATCGTCCACCGCACGGATCATTTGCGCGGCTGCGTCCACGCCTTTGGTATAACCAAGCTCTGAAGAGATGTGCCCAAAGAGCTCGAGCAGACGCAGGTCACGCTGTGCACACAAAAGCCCATCACTGATGGTCTTGGTGGCTTTGCCAAAGTCGTTGCGCTGCTCGCGGTACAGCTTGGCCAGCTCCACAAAGGCCTCGACTGGGCACTTTTCGAGCGCAAGCGCCCGCTTCAAAAGCTTTTCGGCGACATCGACATCACCGGAGGTGCGCAGCGAGGCTGCGTACTCGACCAGGAGAGCGACGTCTGCGGAGGTGGTCTCTGAAAGCGGTTCGGCTTCTTGCTCTGCAGTGCTCGAAGCGCTCGCGTCACTCTGGGTGCTCGATGGCGCAAACAGTCGACTCAGCAGCGGGAATTGATCACGCAGGTGCGCAACGGCGTCCGCGGCTCGGGATGCCAGCCGCAACGCCTTGGCGTTGAGCACGGCGAGTTCCGCCTTGGCAAGGGGCAGCGCTTCTGCAACAGCGCGACGAAGATAAAGAGAGGCCGCGTCTGGCTCTCCAATAGCCAGCGCAAACTTGCCTGCAGTGCCAAGACGTGACAAAATGCGTTGGTGCATTCGGGCGTGCCATTCTTGCAAAGAGAGGCCACGGCGAAGCGTCGCCTCCTTTTCTGCAACTGTGTAGAGGCGCGATTCAATGCGATCGACAATGCGCTCCCATGATAGCTCGCTGTAGGCAAACTCGAGGGCGTTCAGCACCAGCTCCGAATCAGAGGAAGAAGAGTCAGATGAAGAAGATGAACCTTGTTCGTCGGATTGCTTTTGCAGCCACTCCTCGTACATGCTTTTCATGGCTATTTGCAACGCAGCACGGTCGGGCACGCCGACAACGGGATAGCCCATGAGATCAAAGTGGCGATGCGTTTCGGTTTCAGTCTCTTCGCGGTGGCCCGAATCGTCGCTGTGGATGTCTGCAGCGTCTCGCGTGGCGTGGCGGTGCGAGTCGGCGGTGGCATACAGGAAGGTTTGGTCGATGCAGACCTTCCGCCCAAATTCACGGAAGCTACCGTCTTGCGGGGCTGGCACTTGGACACAACGTGTGGACGAGCAGAGATCGCGCGCTGCGCCAACTGCCGTCACAATGATGGGTAATCCGTGCTCCATGGCGGCAGTCACCTCCCAGCCTGAGCCGTCCATCCGATAGGGGAGAAGCACGGCATCGACGGAAGCAAAGACGGACGAAAGCATTGTGACTGGGACTACCCCCCTGGGCAAATAGCGGATTTCAGGAGTGTGCCGATCAGCACGGATGCTCTCGTACATTTTCTCAACAATGTGGTTGGTGTCCGAGTGGTGGTGCTTGAGGCCGGCGTCGCCGTAGCCCGCAATGACCAGCGTGACATTGTCGTGATTGCGGAAGGTGTGGCGGAAGACGTCAATCACCAAATCAAACGACTTGACCCACCTCGGATCGCCGAGCCACAGGAACCGAAACGCATTGGCTTTGCCATTGTTGATTGGGAACGGTTTGACTTTGGCGAGCGGGTGGACGGTCTGGTCGGACATGAATCGAGACGCCTGCTGGCGCTCTTGGCGCAGCTGAGTGCGCGTCCTGTGCACCATCCTGGCCGCTGGCTCTGGGTCGGCCTTGACACGTGGACTGCGAATGTCGGCAAGCAGCTTGGCAAAGAAATTGGGCATGGTGCGCGGCGGCGCCCCTTGGACGCATGGCACACCGGTCGAGAGAGCCGTAAGCGCACACAAATCCGTGCCAGCCATGCGCACAACCTGCACAAGGTCTTTGGAGACACCACCGCGCTCAAAGGCCTCGGCAACAGCGTTCGAAGGCACCCAAATCTCGTCCATGGAGGAAGCGAATGCGCTCGGCCACACCTTGGGAAGCTGCCCAAAGTCCCACTGCAACACTGAAATCCAATACGGCGTCTCGTTCACGAGGTCGGTCGCGGCCGAGTAGTTGGCAGCCAGCGGCAGTGGCGGGTGGAAAAAGTCGGGCAGACCAGTGGCATCGGCTGTGACGTGCAGCACTGGCGTCCATGCATCATCAGCATCTGACGGCGAGCCAGTGCTGGCGCCATGATCATGGCCATCTCGCAACAACGGCGCATAGTAGTACTGGCGCAGCGCTTCGCACTTGCGGGCTGAAAATGCGCCTCGAAGTGGTGAGTCGCCTTGATTGCTGTCCTCACCATTGGGCAGGAGCGTCGCGTCTTGCTCTGCCAGCGCATCCTCCGATGGAGCCCGACGATGGTGGGCTCCATGGTGGTGGTGGTGATGATGATCTTGACTTCCTGGCGTTGTTGCGTGGTCTGCCATCTCGGCGACGGTGGTGTACGGCGAGTGGTACAGCGACGCGCCACGGCCACTCAGCGCCGCGTCCCAAGCGCCGGTCTGACTGCTGCCCCGTGCCGTGCGCTCGGAGAAGGCGTCCGAGGAGGTCTCCCGGATCCCGTCGACAGGCTCGCGCGGGTGAATCGAGACGCGATGGCCGCGGGCAATCAGTCGCGAGACGACCTCGACGTTCATGCGCTGCACGAACGAGCTCGTTTCGATCGGTCCTTCCCACTCGATGCGCAACGGCAGTCGAGCGTCAGCATCAGCGGCATGATGATGGCGATGATGATTTGGTTGGTCTGCAGCGAGGCAAGTCCAAGAACAGCCGCCGCTCAGAATGCTCAGAACGAGTAAAATTGGCGCCAATCTCGCTCCGAATCTGAGCGTCATTGCATTCAGGATTACAAGGACTGAGTTTTCTCCGACCCCCCCCCCCAATGACATGCACACACCCGAGCCGATGCAGTGATGAGCTGTTGCATGTCAACGTTGTCCTTTTCGAGGCTGGTGGTCGGTGAGGGTTGAGAGTGAAATGCTCGGAACTCTGAGTTTGTTCGCGTTTTCCGATTCTCCAGCGTACATCTACCCCGCAGAATCGCATCTGTTAGACTTAGAACTACGAGGTTGCAGCTCGAGCATCTTCTGAATGTTGGATTTCTGAGTTCGGTTTGTCTCAGTCTTTTTGTTTCTTTTCTCAGTCTTCAATCTCCAACCATGTTCCGCCTCGCGCTCAAGGGATCGAGCTTGTCCGTGGCGTCCGCGTCGTCCCGTCGCTTGGCTGCGATCGCAGCTGGACTTGTCTCGACCGTGCCCGCCGCGTCGCACGGCACACACGCGTCGTCGTGCTCGGCGGGACCAATCCCAGCGAGCATGAATGCGATCGTTCTCACCGCCACCGGTCCCGAAGAGAACTTGAAGATGACCAACATTCCCGTCGCAGCTCCAGCAACCAACGAGGCAAGTAGCAGTGTGGCGCCTTTGCTCGAGTCATTTGTCGCCTCCAGCAAAAAGCAACACGGAACTTGTCGGATTCACAAAATTTCAATCTCAGATTCTCACAATCTCAGCGTGTTTATTCACCATCATCCTGATCGAATCTGTTGAATCTCAACACCAGGTGTTAGTGAAAATTGCAGCATGCGCCGTGTGCTATCGCGATCTGCTCGACCGGAAGGGCGCATTTCCTTTCATCATGACGCCAATCGTTCCTGGGTAAGCGTACATCCGTTCCAAAAACCGCTGCCATCGTTTGATGGATTGAAAAATGGGGGAGGGGGGAAGCTCCTCACTTGAGTCGAGCCTGCTTCTGAAGTCACGAAATTGCAGGAACGGTCGCCCAGGTCGGCACCAACGTCAAGGACCTGTCTGTCGGCGATCGCGTCGTGTCGTTGCACTGGGGATCGTGCGGCCAATGCCCTGCATGCCTTGCCAACCACACAACCTCGTGCGAGCAAGCCAGGGCTTCCTTCCTCGGCCTGACTGCCAACGGCGGCTATGCCCCGTTCATCACTGCCAGCGCGCGCACGTTCACCAAGGTTCCAGCCCAGTTCACCTCCATCCAGGCCTCCGCCAGTAATAGATCTGGCCTGTCTGTTTCCGCGTGTCTCAATGTGTGTATGTTGTCTGCTGCTCACCACTGCTCTGATGCTTGGACTAAAGTCATGTGCACTTTTGCGGTGGCATGGCGCGCTGCCGTTACGCGTGGCCGTCTGAAGGCCGGTGAGAAGATTGTCGTGACTGGCGCAACTGGAGGCGTTGGCTCGGCCATGGTGGTGCTTGCCAAAGCAATGGTACGATTCGTTTCGTCGTGCACGATGTGTGTTTGTGCCCGCTGACATCGCCACCACGCGACTCAATCACTGCAACCTGAAAAAAACAAAAAATAGGGCTGCACGGTGACGGCGGTGACGTCGAGTGACGCCAAGGTCGATTACTTGAAAGGACTTGGCGCCGACCACGTTGTGGTGGCCAAGAACAGCACCTTCAAAATCCCAGACGAATTCAAAGTAATGCAGGCGTTGCCATTTCGAAATTCCCCCCTTCCCCCTTGCCTTTTCCCCATGCTCACTTCAACCTGTGCCCACAGCCTACACTGGCCTTTGAAGCGGTCGGCGAGCCTACTTTCAACTCGTCGCTGCGGTCGCTTCACACAGGAGGGCGCCTCATTTTGATTGGCAACGTCACGGTTGGTGCCATCAACTTGAAGCTCGGCTATCTCATCATCAACTCGATTGAGATTATCGGCAGTGACAGGTAAGTTGATTTGTCTGCGCACCTCGTCCCTTCTCCATTCCCACCTCCCTTGCTGACTTTTTGTCTCCTCCTTTGTCTCTCTCTGCTTTTTGCCAGCTGTACCGCCACCGAACTCCAAGATGTCATGGCTTTCATGGTCAAGCACAACATCCGCCCCAACATTTCTGCTGTTCTGCCCCTCGGCGAGGCAGCCGATGCTCACCGCATGCTTGCCAATCGCGGAGCTACCGGACGCGTTGTTCTCAAGGTTGATGAGCAAAGCAGTTGGTAGAGATGTGGAAGTTTTGCCATTCAAAACGAACCGAACTTGTTTGTTGTTTGTAAGGCAATTGCAAAACAGTGCATTCAATCCCCCATGAAACAGTCCCGTCAAAAAACGAGAACAAATATCTATCAAAAAACAAAAAAGCAGTGCATTGGAAACACTGCACATTGAACCATCACAGCAACTTTTCCGACAAAACCCTGTGCTGTGCTGACTTTTTGAAAAAACAAAACAAACAAACAAACAAACAAACAAACAAAAAAAAAAAAAAACAAACAAACAAACAAACAAACAAAAAAAAAAAACAAACAAACAAACAAACAAAAAAAAAAAAAAAACAAACAAACAAACAAACAAAAAAAAAAAAAAAACAATCATGCTCCGTAGCCCATCAATGGCTGACGCATCGGTTGACTACTGGCCTGCTTTTTGCGCAGCAAGAGAATCTGCTGGACTGCAATAACGAGAATGGCGCCACCGAGAAGGCAGCCCAGCGCAAGCGGGACGGCTTTGTCGGCGGGGAGATCGCTCGATTCCGAGAACTCGTTGGCAAACTGGCACTGCGCCGAAGGAGCGCCGTTATTCTCGCACAGAATGAAGCGAACCATGTCCGGGTTGTCATAGCAGGACGGCGTGAGGCCCAGGTGGTGCTTGATGTCCTGCACCAACGCAACGAGCGAGCCGCTCCCGCATCGCTCTGTGCCGTTGGTAATCACGTACACATCGATGGCAGTAACGAGCGACGTGTTCATGTTGGGCAGCTCGTACAGGGCAAAGAAGGACGAGTTGCGGTAGGCCGAGCCGCCGTACGGAGAGCCCAGGAGCACCGAGACGCGACCGGTCGCTTGGCGAGCAAACGTCGTCGACGCGTGTTGCCAGAAGGCCAGCTCGGCCCCATACCAAGTGTCTGTCGTTGTGTTGCGGAATCCTGGAGGGCAGCTCGTGTAATTGTACCCCGACGAACTGCCGCACCAATGCAGCCCGTTTTGGACAAACCCGCCGACCGTGTCCTCCATCGTAAAGTAGCGGAGGCCAGCGTCCGAGAGCTGGTGCACGTAGTACTGCGAGCCTATATTGGAAGCAGGCACACCATAGCAGACAACCAACGAGGAGGACATGTCAGAAGAGCGATTGGAGTGAAATGGGGGCGAAGGCGGTGATCATTGCACATGTGGTGTCGACCCCAATTTGACCCCCAAATTGTTCACAACGATCACTCACACCACATCGACCACAAGAAGCAAAGGGCGGGGGGGAGCCTCACCAGACCAGAACATGGCCTTGTCGACGGGCGTGGAAAAGTTCGCAATGGCAAAGTACGGGTCGAAGCTGGCGGCGGTGACGCTGAGCGGATCGACGTCCGCAACGACCTGGTTGAAGGCTGCCCACCACGCATTGCAGTCCGCCACCGTGGACTTGTCAAAGCAGCGGCCAACAAAAATCTCGGCCAAGTGTGCAGTGGTGCCTGGTGCGTCGTCCCCGCGCACGCCGCTCGCCAGTGCGAGGCCTGCAACCAGCATCAACAAGGCACTTTGCATTGCAACAGAATGGAAAAAAAAAAAAAAAAAGGAAAACTGGATTGATTTGGATTGATTTGAGTTTGACAATCTGAGATTTTTGTTGGGTCGAAACTGGCAATCCAGTCTCCTTTTTTTTTTTCTTGTTTTGAATTATTCTGTTCAATGTTGCGGGCTGGGACGATTGTTGCTGCTGCGCGATTTTACGCCAGTCCGGTTGGACGTGTCGCAGTGGTTGCTGCAATTTCGGCTGGTTCGGCCGCTGCGCACCGATCTGCGCCATCGAGGTCGCTGTCGCTCGCGTCGTCTCCGCTCCAGTCACTGCTGCACACTACGACCACGCAGAGGCAGCCGATGCGCACTCGTCATCGCGTCCATGACCAGCTCGGATTGTTCGCAGCGCGCCGATTCATGTCGGCGAGCGCTGCCGCTATTGCCCAGGCCACTCCGCCGCCGCCTTCCTCCTCCGCTGCGCCTGCATCTGTACGTTTCCTCCATCACCATCTCCCTCGATGTCGCGTCTGCGCAGCGGTGTCGTTGGTGCGATTTTTCATCAAGCTTTTTTCGATGACGAGCTTCCAAATTTCCAAATTGTTCGCCAGCCATTTTTTTAAAAAATCCAAACATCTAAAATCTGGATTTTTTTGTTTTCGGTTTCGGAGTTGCTTTTTGGTTGGTGATCTTGATCAGAGTCGCTGGTGAAGCGGTTGGGTTGCGCATGAGCACATCCGAGGCCATCGGTCGGCGTTCTGAGCCCGAAAAACAACGCCGTCGTCGAAACAACAACAAAACAACGCATCCAAAAAAGGACATTTGAATTGGAAAAAACATTAAAAAAATGTTTGTTTTCAAAAACAACCTGTGATCACTGATGCAATGAATGTCTGTCTGCCAGTGTCAAGCGATCAGAAAAGGGCGAAAGGGGGGGGGGAGCAAGCGACGGGCAGACAACAGTGAAAGAACAGAACAAACAACCTGCAGCGGCCCTTTACGTCCGTTTTCGGCTTTGTTGATTTACAGCCATCGCTGCTGCAATCATCGCTATGTGCCACACTCAACTGTGGATGATGATTTTAACAGGGGAAACAAAAACAAAAATCTCACCAACAACCACAAAACACTTTGAACTCAACTCACCGCCTGTACTTACAGGACACGGCGGGCGTCCCATTCAGCAGCCTCACGGTGGGCGCGCCGCGTGAAATCTTCAACGGCGGAAGCGAGCGACGCGTTGCGCTGACCCCCGACAACACGCGCGCGTTGGTCAAGGAGGGATTCAAGGTCGTGGTCGAAAGCGGGGCGGGTCTTGGCGCCAAGTTTTCGGATGCCGAGTATGTGGCTGCCGGCGCTCAGATTGTCAGCACGCCCGCCGAGGCCTTTGCCGCCGACATTGTGCTCAAGGTTCGCGCGCCAGAGCTCAACCCGACGCTGGGCAAGCACGAGTCGGAGCTGGTGCGTGCCGGCGCCACGGTCATTTCGTTCCTGTACCCCGCCAAGAACAAGGCGCTGCTGGACACGCTGGCCAAGCGCAAGGCGAACGTGTTTGCCATGGACTGCATCCCTCGCTTGAGTCGCTCGCAGGTGTTTGACGCCCTCAGCTCGATGGCCAACATTTCCGGCTACAAGGCGGTGATTATGGCCGCCGAGCACTTCCCGCGCTACTTTGCCGGTCAAATGACAGCTGCGGGTCGCGTGCCGCCCGCAAAGGTCCTGATCATTGGCGCTGGCGTGGCTGGCTTGCAGGCTGCCGTCACTGCTCGCAACATGGGTGCCATTGTTCGTGCGTTTGACACGCGTCCCGCCGTGCGCGAGCAGGTCGAGTCCCTCGGCGCCGAGTTTCTGGAAATCAGCGTCAAGGAGAATGGCGAGGGCACTGGCGGCTACGGCAAGGAAATGTCAAAGGAATTCCACGACGCCGAGATTGCCTTGTTCACCAAGCAGCTCAAGGAGGTGGACATTGTCATCACAACCGCGCTCATCCCAGGCAAGCCCGCGCCGCGCCTCATCACCAAGGCCATGATTGAGAACATGAAGGCGGGCTCTGTTGTGATTGACCTTGCTGCCGAGGCCGGCGGTAACATTGAGACAACGCGCCCTGGGGAGCTGTATGTGCACCACGGCGTGACGCACGTTGGCTACACGGACTTGCCCTCCCGCCTGCCCACCGTCTCGTCCACGCTGTACTCGAACAATGTGGTCAAGTTCTTGCTGTCGATGGGCACCAAGGACAAAAAGTTTAGGATTGACCTTGCCGACGAAGTCGTGCGCGGCGCGATTGTCTTGCGCGAAGGTGAGCTTTTGTGGCCGCCGCCGCCGCTGGCCGTGACGGCAAAGCCGGCCGCCGCAGCCTCTGCCGCAGGTGCTCCAGCTGCCTCCGCAAATGCTGCTGCTGCGACTGCTGCTCCAGCTGCCAAGCCTGCGGCGTCAAAGAAACCCGCCACAGGTGGCCACGGCCATAGCGCGGCCTCGTCCGGTCCTGCGACATTTGCCGACACTGCTAAAGACGTCGCCCTCACCTCGACGGGCATCACCACTCTGCTGGCACTTGGTGCCACGGCTCCGGCATCGCTGTTGCCGGTGGTCACCACCTTTTCCTTGGCTGGCATTGTTGGCTACAAGGCCATCTGGGGCGTCACGCCCGCCCTTCATTCGCCGCTCATGTCCATCACCAATGCCGTGTCGGGCATTGTGGGTCTGGGTGGTTTGCACTTGATGAGTAGCGGTTATGCGCCGGATGGTGCTGCAGCTGGCTTGGCCGCCGGCGCCGTGTTCATCTCGTCAATCAATGTGTTTGGCGGATTTTTAATCACCCAGCGCATGCTGGACATGTTCCGTCGCCAAGATGACCCGCCTTCACACAACTACCTGTACGCTGCTCCGGCCATCGCCTTCCCCGCCCTGTTCCTCGGCGCCTCGTCGTTTGGCTATGTCAACGTCCCCGCGATGGGCTACCTGGCATCGGCTCTGTGCTGCATTGCCGCACTCTCTGCCCTTTCTTCGCAAGAGTCTGCGCGCACCGGCATCGTCCTGGGTCAGGTCGGTGTGGCCATCGGCACGGCTTCGTTTGTCGGCGCTCTCTCGCCGTCGACCGAGGCGCTTGTGCAAATGGCCGCGACCGCCGGTGCTGGCGGTCTGATTGGTGTCGCCATTGCGCGTAAAGTTGCCATTACCGAGCTTCCGCAGTTGGTTGCCGCCTTCCACAGCTTCTCTGGTCTGGCTGCAGTGCTCGTGTCGGTTGCTTCATACCTGCACACGAGTCAGGGTGCGATTGGCGCGGCGCACGGCGCGGCAGCTGCAGCAGCTGCGTCCTCGGCTCACGAGCTTTCCGCCATCAGCAGCTCGTCCATCTATTTGGCGACCGTGATTGGTGGCATCACGTTTACTGGCTCGTTGGCTGCGTTTGGCAAGCTGCAAGGCTTGCTTGCATCCGCGCCCCTTCTCCTTCCCGGTCGCAACGCCATCAACCTCGCCATGGCCGCCGCCACGTCCTACGGCATGTACGAATTCATCCAAAACCCCTCGCTCGCCGTGCTGGGACTCGCCACGACTGCTTCGTTTGCCCTCGGCGCGCACCTGACGCTGGCCATCGGTGGTGCCGACATGCCCATCGTCATCACAGTGCTCAACTCGTACTCTGGCTGGGCCCTGTGCGCGGAGGGCTTCCTCCTCGGAAATGACCTGCTGACGATTGTCGGAGCGCTCGTTGGCTCGAGCGGTGCCATTCTAAGCTACATTATGTGCGTGGCCATGAACCGCTCGCTCCCCAATGTCATTTTTGGCGGCTTTGGCACGCAGTCGAACGCTGGCGCCGCTGCCAGCGCACAGAAGGTGACTGGCACGCACACCGAGGTCAACGTGGACGAGGCAGTTGAGATTATCACCCAGAGCAAGTCGGTGGTCATTGTGCCCGGCTACGGCATGGCTGTTGCCAAGGCGCAGTACGCCATCGCCGAGATGACCAACATGCTCCTGAAGAACGGCATCAAGGTGCGCTTCAGCATCCACCCGGTTGCTGGACGCATGCCTGGTCAGCTGAATGTACTTCTGGCCGAGGCCCGCGTTGGCTACGAGCACGTCTTTGAGATGGACGAGCTCAACCCGGAAATGCCCGAAACCGACCTCTGCCTTGTGATTGGTGCCAACGACACCATCAACTCTGCCGCGCAAGAGGATCCCAACTCGCTCATTGCCGGCATGCCCGTGATTGAGGTCTGGAAGGCGCGCCAAGTCATTGTCATGAAGCGCTCGCTCGCCGGCGGCTATGCCGACATCCCCAACCCTGTCTTCTACAAGCCCAACACGTCCATGCTCTTTGGCGATGCCAAGAAGACCTGCGAGGCGCTGCAGGCGAAGGTTGCGTCGCATTTCGCCAGCAAGTAATTTGTTTCTGAGGCTTGTGTTTTGTGTTTGTTCGTGTCGCCTCTCGTTTCTTTGTTTCTCTGTTGTGTCGGCTGTGTCCTTGAGCGGATATGTGTAGCACGCTTGAATGTGAATAGTTTTGGTCAATCCAGTGCCGTTTTGATTGGATCATCGAGTTTATGAGAATCGAAAAGGAAAGGGATGTTAAAATGGATTGCGCTCAGCGACTGAGTTCGAGGCGCTTTGACACTGTCAATCGCTCGTCTAACCGACCGAGCGATGTCGTCCATTTTGTTCTTCCAAATCCACTTCACTCTTTTTTTTTTTTTTTTTTTTTCCATAGCGAACATGTCTGCACAACTCCGCGAGGTGTTTGCGCACTGCAAATCTCAAGGCGAGTTTGTTTTTTTCTCTGGTGCAACAACGACGCCCAACATTGGCCTGCCTTCAACAAATCCACTCTCATCCACGATGACTTGAGCAATGTCACTGCGCGCGTTGTAGTGTGGTCGGTTCGGTGGCAATGACCTCATCGCCCCGCCTTCGCGCGTGATGTGATTGGGTCACTGTAATCTCCGCCACGCACCACCCGCCTTGCATTGTTTCATCCGATATCCAGCAGACAGACAGACAGACAGACACGAGTCGCACTTCAGCCCATCCGCAGCAAAAAGCGACCACTGCGATTGGGATGTGTGGCGGTGGATTGCCAGCGGCGAGACCCACTCAGTCATTCTCACTCACTCACTCGCTCACTCACTCCCACTCTCATCACTCACTTCACAATGTACACTCTGCTTTTGTGTCATTCTCTTTCTCTCTCTCCGTTGTTGTCGCCTTGCTGCAGGTCGACCGGCATTCGTTGCCTTTGTCACTTGCGGATTCCCGACCGTCCCCGAGTTCAACGACGTCGTGCTGGGTCTGCAGCGCGGTGGCGCAGACATTATTGAGATTGGCGTGCCATTCAGCGACCCGATCGCAGAAGGACCCGTCATCCAAGCGTCCAACAAGGTTGCCCTCGAGAACGGCGTCGGATCGCTTGCCAAGTGCATCGAGCTCGTCAAGGGCGTCCGTGCCGCCGGTGTCACCGTCCCGCTCGTGTTTATGGGCTACTTTAATCCATTCTACGTCCATGGAGTCGAGCGCTTTAATCCTTTCTACGTCCATGGAAGTCGAGCGCGCCGTGGCGGAGGTTGCCCGACGCGGGCATCAACGGAATTTATCATTTGTGGATTTGCCACCGGAAGCATCGCCCGGGTTTGTCGGCGCGTGCGGCCAGCACGGTCTGTCCATGATCCCGCTTGTCACGCCCACAACGACCGTCGAGCGCACTGCAAAGCTCGTGGCCAACGCCGACTCGTTCGTCTATGTTGTGTCCATCACGGGCGTCACTGGCGCGCGCGATAACGTCAGTGCCGACCTCCCCGCGCTTGTGGCGGGCATTCGCAAGCTCACGAGCGTTCCGCTGGCGGTTGGCTTTGGCATTAGCAATCGAGAGCAGTTTGAGAAGGTCTCTCACGTTGCCGATGGCGTGGTCATTGGCTCGGCCATCATCAAGCTGCTCCTCGCAACGCCTACAGCCGGCGAAACGCACGCTTCGCGTGTCGAACAGTATGCACAGTCTGTGACCCTGCGCACTGACGCTCAACGCCACCCGGTGGCGCTCGCCTATCGCCGAACGACCGAAGCCAGCGCGCAACAGCAACAACAACAACAACATCAGCAACATACTCAGCATCTCGCCCCATCCACACCCGACTTTTTCGGCGCATTCGGCGGTCGCTATGTGCCCGAGACGCTGGTCCACGCGCTGGACGAGCTCGAGCGCGAGTACAACAAGGTCAAGGACGATCCGTCCTTCCTCGCCGAGATTGCCTCCTTTTGCGACTACGTGGGCCGCCCCAGCTCCTTGCACGCGACCGACCGCTTGGTGGACTCCACCAAGGCTGCCAAGATCTGGCTCAAGCGCGAAGACCTCAACCACACTGGCTCGCACAAGATCAACAACGCGATCGGCCAGGCTCTGCTTGCGAAACGGCTTGGCAAGACACGAATCATTGCCGAGACGGGCGCAGGACAACACGGTGTTGCCAGTGCCACCGTGTGCGCCAAGCTCGGTCTCGAGCTGGTTGTGTACATGGGCGCCGATGATGTCAAGCGCCAGTCCTTGAATGTGTTCCGCATGGAAATGCTTGGTGCCAAGGTAAAAAAGGAGCGTGTTACTCTGATTGCGAGAAACAGAGCCTGGTGACTCGAACTCATTTCGTTTGTGCGTGCGTGCGTGCCTGTTTTGTGCTTTAGGTCGTTGCCGTCACAGCCGGATCGCGCACGCTGAAGGACGCAATCAACGAGGCAATGCGAGACTGGGTGACCAACATTCGCAACACGCATTACCTGGTTGGCTCGGCGATCGGCCCTCATCCCTTCCCAACAATTGTGCGCGATTTCCAGTCCGTCATTGGTCGCGAGATTAAGGAGCAGGTATGATTCCGGTGTGTGAAGCCGCACAGGGTCCGCACGAGGGTCTCATGCTCATTTTTTCGCGCAATTCAATTCGCCCAAATTCCAGATGCTCAAGTACACTGGCCGCTTGCCCGACGCCTGTGTGGCCTGCGTTGGCGGAGGCAGCAATGCCATTGGTACATTCTACCCCTTCATCAACGACCCGTCTGTTCGACTTGTTGGTTGCGAAGCTGGCGGTGAAGGTACACGCTTCTTAAGCTTTTCTTGTTTGTTGTGACTTGAAGGCAAGCTTGTTCTCGGCCAAAAAGTTATCGGATGACTGAAATACTTGTCAACTTGTTCTTGTTGATCTTAGGTGTCGACACCCCTCACCACTCTGCCACTTTGGTCGCCGGAACGCCCGGCGTTCTGCACGGAACTCGCACGTATCTGCTCCAGGACGCTGCCGGTCAAATCCAAGAGACGCACTCGATCAGCGCGGTATGCATTGGAGATGCGACTCTTGCCCAACCTGCCTACTAGAAGGCTCACTCGGAGCGTTTTTCTTTGCCTTCAGGGTTTGGACTATCCCGGTGTCGGTCCTGAGCACGCTTGGTTGAAGGACACTGGTCGCGCCGAGTACGTGGCCGTCACCGACCGAGAGGCGCTGCTGGGCTTCAAGAAGTTGACCCAGCTCGAAGGTCAGTTGATACGGTTGGAAATGGTGTCTGCGCTTGCGTTCAAAGTATTGACTGACTCTTTCCCTGTGTGATTAGGCATCATCCCAGCGCTGGAATCGTCGCACGCCATCTTCCGTGCCATCAAGCTTGCTGAAGAGATGGGTCCTGGCAAGAACATTGTCGTGTGCTTGAGCGGTCGTGGTGACAAGGACATTGACACTGTCCGATCCTCGCTCGCCAAGTTTGGGTGCTCGCTTCGCATGCGCTCTGCGGACGATTTGGCCTAGATCTCGAAGCGTTTGGTTTTGGTTGTTGTTGTTGTTTTGTGGCTCGAGCGATTCGCTTTTTTTGTTTGGTGGTGTTGATGCTTCCCGCTTTTTCAGTACATGCATTCATGCATTTTCTTCGTTTCTCAGACATCTCTAAAACAAAAAACCCAAAATCATTCCATCTTTTTTTTCTTTTTTTTTTTTTTCAATTCTATTCTCAATGCGCCAATTCTCGCTCCTGCTGCTGCTGTCGCTCGCCGCGCTGGCTCCCTCCGTCGCAACGGCCACGCCCGAGTGCGACGCCATTGCAACCAACGGGCCTTACTTCAACCACACCCAGGTCGCTGGCTGCCTGCGCTCGGTGGCGTTCGACGCGACCCAGGCCGCGAACATTTTGGATTCGCTGCTCAAGATGGTCCCGTCGTATGTCTTTGTGGACACGTCCAAGGCGTCGCCCGACCCAGTCAACATCCCGATGAACACGGATCTCATTGCCCGTCTCCAGACCATCAAGCAGACCGCCGCTGCCGGCGGATACGCAGTCGACGCCGATTTCCAGCAAGACCTTGCGGATCTCTTTGGCGAGCTCCACGATGCTCACACGCGGTGCGTCGTATTGTTCGGCTCGCTCGCTCCGTTGGGAGGGGAGGGGGCAATCCCCCAACGCTCGATCTAGTCCCGCACAGATCGATTGTTGCTTTGGAGGGGTCGATGTTCGCTTGAGATGGCGCCATCTCTGAAGCATCCGGTCGAGTTTGGAGCGGGGGGAGTTTTTGGGTTGTAAAAATCTCCGATTCATCCGTGATCTGAGACAATCCGAGTGGGTTCTGAGCAGATGCAAAAAAAAAGAATCTTCCGAGCGAAAGACGGGCAGACCAAAAACATGGATTCACAACATCATGGCGATCGCAGTGCACAGTGGAATGACTGTAAACTGACAAAAATCACTTTCTGAAATTTCTGCATGTCCATCACAGATACGCCAAGCCATCGCCGTACACAAACAGTGTCTTCATTCTGCCATTCATCTTGTCGTCCGAGGTCGATGATGCCAACAACCAGGGCATCACAGTCCACGTCCAACCCGACTGGATGGGCAACTACACTGCCGTCTACGGCGCGGCTCCATTCAACGGTGTGAATGTTGACGGCTTCCGCGCAATCTCCATTGACGGCAAGGTTGGTACCATCGCTCTTCAGGATTGACGGAAACAGACCAAAAAATGATGCGACGGCAAACTGATTTTGATGTGTGCGTGTTTTTTTTTTTTTTTTTTTTTTCGTTTTTCGTTTTTGTTTTGGTGTTGCAGGATGCTCTCACAACCGTCTCCACCTTCGCCAAGGAAAAGATTGGCTACAGCAAGGACGTCGGCGCTCGCTTCAACTTGGCTGTTGATGGCTATGGCGGCACCTTTTATGGCATGTTCACCTTCCGTCAGCAAAACCTCCAAGCCATTCCCGCCCCGACCATGCTGTGGGTGCTCCAAAACCCTGCCACCAACGAGACCTTCACCGACACGATTTCCTTCCTCGGTCGCTACATTCCTCCGGCAACCTCCGCTGCCCTTGCAGCTCGCGCCTCGCCACGCATGCCGCAGGCCATCATCCAGGAGGAGCAGCTGACTCTTGCCGAGAACTCTGCGCCGCTCTCGTCCTTCCACACCCTGCTTCCCAAGTCGGCTTCGACGGCCAAGATTGCTGCCACTGTCGGCGACGAACCTGGCGTTCAGACCTTTGTTCAGGACGCTGCCAGCGGCGTCACAGTGCAGCTGGTCGACGGCGTGACTGGCGTGCTCAAGATTGCCACCTGGGCCCCGGCCAACAACTCGCAGTTCATCTCCAGCGTCATGACGGGTGTCCGCGCTTTGACTGACGCCAACATGCAAAACCTCATTATCGATCTTCGCCTGAACGGTGGTGGCGACATTTGCCTTGCCTATGGCGCGCTTCGCTTCCTCTTCCCGGACGTCACACCCACCATTGGCCGCTACGACATGAAGCACTCTCCTCTGTGGAATGCCCTTGCCGAAGCCGGCGCCCAGCAGATGCAAACTTCGGCCCCTGGCTCCATCCCATGCGGTATTGGTAACCGTTGTACCCGGAATGTGGTGCAAGAATTTGTTTCCGCCCCTGTTTGATCTTGTTTTTTGCTCACCATGCTATGCTTGTGGTGTGTGTGCAATTTGGGGTGGCTTTGTTTTGCAACATGCGACATGCGAATTCTCCAGATCCCGAGGTTGTCGGATACTTTACTCCCTGCGCGTGGTCGGCTCCTGGCGGCGTTGGTGTGGAATTCCTGCCCTTCTCGGACGACTCGTGGTTCAACCCTGGCGAAACGTACCCTCGCGGTGGCGTGGCCAACTCGGCTTACTCGTCGCTCATCCACGAAGGCTGCCAGGTAAAATAAAAGGCCCCCGTTGTTGTGTTTGGGTTTTGTGCTTGACAAATTCTTACATTTAGAGCTTGGCTTATTCAGACGGCCTACGACATGTGGATCCCGGCCAACCCTCTCAAGAGCCTGACCGCAGATAACATCATTGCCTTCTCGGACAGTCTGTGCGGCAGCTCTTGTGCCGTCTTCTCTCGGTACGCACGATTCGTTGTGTTGCTGTTTTTGTTGTTTTGCTTTTGCAGTTTCAACTCACGCCATTTACCATCTTCCAGCCACATGCAACAAGCTCGCAAGGTCAAGACTCTGACCGTCGGTGGTCTGCAAGGTGTCAAGTCTGGCATTGCCTCGTTCCCAGGTAAAAAAGAAAGGAAAAACATAAAGAGATAGCTGTGAAAGATCAGAATCCCTCGCTACGCCCCCACCCCACCCCAACCAAAATGCATGCTCATCCGGCATTGTCTGACATCGACGGCGCTTTTGTTCTGCGTTTTGAATCGTCTTGCCTCCTTCAGGCGGCGAGGTCGAGGACTTGCCGTTCGCCATCTCGATGGCCGCCAAGTATGGCGTCACGGATCCCAGCCTTGTTCCCGCGGCCCTTCCCGGCAACACCATCTTCCGTTATGCGATTCGCGAAATCTACCCGTTCAACAGCGCCTCCCAGGCCGTCCCCCTCGAATTTGTGTTTGACCCCGTCGACTTCCAGCTCCCGTACGGCAGCAGCGGCTTTGTGGCCGGCGATCCGCTTGTCGGACCCATCTACCGCGCCGTTGCCAAGCAGTTTGCCACCTGCGCAGCCTGGCAGACCAAGCCATGCACCCTTGCTTCCGGCTCGGGCGTCCACACGTGCGTGAACGGCGTGTACTCGACCACCTGCTCCGCTGCCTCCTGCAACGCCGGCTTTGGCGAGGTTCAAGACGCGTGCATCGCCTGCCCTGCCGGATTCTGGCAAGACGGCACTCAGACTGCCTGCCAGGTGAGTACTTTTGAAGCATGTGAGACGCGACACAAAGCTTTTGTTTGTTCTCACACCTCTTGTTCGTTTGTCCTCGATTCCATCTCCCACACACAAATATGCAGCAATGCACCAATGCCCCAGCTCATGCAGTGTACACTGGCACCAGGCAAACCAGCGCCACTTGCGCGTACTCTTGCCTTGAGGGCTTTGGTGGCTTCACTTGCAGCGAGTCCGTGCCCAAGCAGTCCAGCAGCAGCGGCTATTCCAGCGGTACGGTTGCCGGCGCTTCGATTGGCTCGCTCCTTGCCGGCGCTGCGATGGCTGGCGTTGCCACTTACGTGTACTTCCGTCGCCGCGCTTCTGGCTATTCGCCGATCTAAGTTCCTTCTTTGCGTCATGGGAGTTTGTATGGTCTTGCAAACGACAGTAATACACAATTACACAGTACATCGTGCAGGCACGGAGTGGAGTGGACCACGAGTGCCCAAACAGGGCGAACTGCAACTTCTTCGGAAATTGTTCGGACTGTTAAAAAAAAAATGGCTCAATTCAATTCACAGGCACGTATCAAAACGTCAAAGTCAACACGCAATCAAAACAAGAAGTGCGCGCTTTTTTTTTCTTCGTCGTTTTGCGGCATTCTTTTAGGCATCCTCGGTGGTGCGGAGAAGTCGGCGACCGCCCTTGCCGGGTGCCGAGGGTTTTGCGAAAGCCTTCTTGGCCTCCACAGCCTTAGGGTGGAACTCTTCAAAGATGAATTGCTCAGTGACCTCTGCAGCATCGGAGACTTCGAGCTGTGATGGTTTCCAAAACTGAATGAGTACTGTGACGACTGAAAACATGATGAACACGCTCGTTTGCGAAGCATACAATACCTTCTTGTCAACGGTAATACCAAGATCGTCCTCGACAACGCTGAGAATCGGGTTCTTGCCAGAAGAATAGAGCATGCGCTCCTTGATTTTGCAGGCGTAGCCGGGGCACGAATAGATGAAAACTGCAAGGTGAATGAATTCAAACGTGAGTATTTACGGATCGACGCATCTACAACGCAAAAAAGTGCCAAAAGCCAAGCTTACCGATGGGCTCAAGACGCTGGCCTTCGTGCTGGTGGGTAAAGCGGAAGAAGTGGTAACGAGGCTGGTCGCCGGGGATGCGGCTGGCAATTTGGCTTGCTTGGATGTTCTCGGCAGAGGCGAGCTCGATAGTCTCGCGAGAAATATCAATGGACTGAAGGAAAAAACCAAACACACACGGTGCAAGTGAAGCACACAGTCAGACAACGACAGACCGACGGCGGGTCGGCAAAGACAAACGCAACAACCAAAATTCACGTACCAGCTGAACGTAGGAAACAGAGCCGTCCTGGAGGGCGCGGAGCTTGGCAAGACCAGCGTCAGAGACGGGGAAGTGAACAGCACCCATGTGCGCGCGCTTGGTGCTGGCGCCAATGTCGACACCGACCTCGCGAGCCTTGATTTCAGACTTTTCAATCTCCTCTCGGGAGAGCGGCGGGGGTGCGTTGTTGGCCTCAACGTGCTTGGCAAAACCGTCGCGGCTGACGTCGCTCTAGCGTCACAAAGTTCAATGTCAGCAAACAACAAAGAACGAAACAACAAGGGAAAAAATGTTCATCTCATTGAAAAGTAGACTTCCGTCGCGTGACTCACAGGAGCAGTGCCAAAGACTTCGTCGACAACGCGGTAATCGCCAAACTCCTTCTTGAGGGTGGCGCGGGTGGATGCGTAAAGCATCTTGTCGCGGACCTGCCCAGACGACGACGACAAGACGAGGTGAGTAAAAGGAGGTGCGACTGAGATGGTTTGCCAAGAAGCGGCATCAAAGGCAGAAAAACGCAAATCGCACCATGGCAAAGTCGGGAACGTAGCAAATCAGAATCCACTCATAACCGTGGGCGTTCGACGAGTCCAAGCGGTACAGAATGTAAGAGGGGGCCTTTTCGTCGAGCAGAGGAGTCACGCAGCTGTCATAATCGCTCTCCCAGGTGCCGCGCACGGGTTGCGAGGTTGCCTTGACGAGGGATTCTTTGCCCAGTGAAACCCCCAAAACAAACGACAAGCAAAAACAAGTACCGATGAGCGCTGATGATTTCTGAAAAGCAACGCCAAAACAGCAAAACAGCAAAACAGCAAAAGCATCCACGCTAAAGACAAATCCAGTAGCTCACTCACCGCCAGAGATGTTGACCTTGATGGCACGGACGTTGTCGGCCTGATGGATTTCGGAAAAGTACGCCGAGAGCTCGCGGGACGCTGGATGTAACCGATTCATCAAAATGATCAGGACATGAGGATCACGCAACTATGTCTTTCGCGTTCAAGCATCAGCTTGCTTGCGGTTGGCAGTGGCCACTTACCAGTGATGCCAGATTGGTGCGACATTGTCGGGTTTTGTTTTGTAAATGTGGATGGATCTGCAAACGCAACAGAGCAAATGAGTCATGTCCGATGTTTGAGCACAGTTGTAGTCGTAGTAGTAGTGTCGGTGGTTGAATGAGAGTCGTTGAGTTTGAGTTTGTAGAAAGATTCAACCGATCACGCTCACTCTCTCTCTCTCTCTCTCGCTCGCTCAACTCGCTCTCCCGTCGTCCTCATTGCATCGCTTCATGCATCATGCAATCGCTTCATCATCCATCATCCTTCCATTCCATTCGTTCTCTGTGCCACAATTTCAAAAGAGATCTGGGTTTTTTTTTTTATTATTTTGATTTTTTTTGCCGATTTTTTTGTATGAGTTTCCATTGAAGTCACACGGATAAAAAATTAGATAAAAAATAAAAAATAAAAAAATAAAATAAAAAAAAGTTGCCTTTTCCAAACTGCAACAACTGAACCGAGAGTGAGAATGCATTGAAAGCGACGAGTTGAGCGATGCAGTGAAAGAGTGAAGGAGGAAGGACAGCCAATGAACGAAAAAAGGGGGAGCAGAAGAACGAAACGCGACAAAGAGGGGGGATCGCTTGCACTGAAACTGAAGGAGAATGACCTCGATTGAGTCGCGGTGATCCGAACACTCCAGCAAAGGGGACGGGAAAGCGGAGCAGAGGGGGAAAGGGGATGGATGGTGTGAATGCAGCTTGGGAGGGGAGGAAGCGGGCTGGAGAGGTGGGGAGAGGGGTATCGGTTGGATTGCAGAGAAAAGAGATTGAACGCACTTTGAACCAAATGGAAAAAAACAAGGACTGAGGTTGTCCTTCTCATCATCATTCACATCATCATCATCATCACAACTATGAGAGCATGCTTCATTCAACGAGGTAAGAAGGGGGGGGGGAAAGAACAGAGTGGATTGGAAGAAATCCAAAGGGAAAACAGTATTTTTGCTTTCGAGTTCTGCAACTCACAGTCAGTCAGTCAGTTCACTCGTGTTTTTGATTTTACTTTTGATCCTGTACCTTCTGTGATTTGAGTTTCCTGCTTGTAGACTGCTCCAAATGCTGGCGATTGCTGCAGCGTCGAGCGTCGCCGTCTGGTACTCGAACGCAGCGAGCGATCATCCTGCGCCTGCTGGCTCTGACACTGCCGCCGCAGCCCTCCCGCCGCCGACCATGACCCACTCGATCAATACAAAGACACCCGTTGCGGCTGTGCGCTGGTCGCCCTCCAGTGAGTGCCGTGGTTTTCCCCCTTTCTCACTTTCGTCCCTCGCCTTTGTCCGTCTCCGCTCGATCTCGGCTCTGTCCCCACCTCTGATCTCTGTTTTGCGTTTGGGACTGGAGCGACGACAACCACATCAGTCTGTCGTTTGTTCCGACCGAGTCTTCGCGACTGCCTCTCTCACTGTTTCGTTTTCGAGTCGAGCGTTTTCCCGCGCAAAATTCAATCTCACTCATCTGCTCGATTCTTGCTCGACACAGGTCAAGTCCTCGCAGTCGCCACCGAGTCTGGAGACATCCACCTATCGTTGGCATCCAGTGCCGATCTTGGCACGCTGAGCACGGCGCAGGTAAACTCCCCGCCAACAGCCAACTTCGTCTCGTTCCGTCTGACACACATCTCTGACATCTCCATGCAACGCCGTCTGGACAGAAACTGAGTACCATGGACTTCTCGCCGAATTCAAAACTTATTGCGGAAGCAGGTGCTTCGCGGGTCGTCACACTGTGGGATGTCAAAACGCAGCGTGTCAGCAAACAACTGCAGGTAGGATTGATTCATTGACCAGAGCAGCTCAGCTAGGGCACATCCCCCCGAGTGTAAAGTGGTATCGGACCTCATTCTGGCAACTTTTGCTCATTGCGTTCACCAAGGGCCACAACTCGTCAATTCTGGCCGTACGGTTTGCCCCTGTCGATGGCCTTATTGCGAGCGCCTCGGCCAGCGGCGACATTCTCGTTCACTCGGCCGTCACCTCTCAGCTGACATCCAGCTTTACCAGACCCATGGTGCGAGCTGCGCGTGTGTCTTGTGTTTGTTTCTGCGAGGATGATCCCTCCTAACCATTCACCTGTTTCATTCGCTCAGGCTGTGCGTTCCCTCGACTTCTCGCTCTCGAGGCGCGGGCTATTGGCATGTGCGGGCGATGATGGAGCTGTGACTTTGTTCGATGTTATCCAGAATGCGACGAGCGCGAGCTTCGCCTCGCACATTGCCCCGGCCATTGGTGTTGCGTTCTCGCCAACCGCCGCGCACATCCTAGCATCCGTTGGTTTGGATAAGCGATTGTCCTTGTTTAATGTGAACGAGAAGCGGTATGTCACTTTGTTTTTGGGCGCGAAAGGCTCCGTTCGATTTGCTTTGCTCAACGTTTCGCACCATTTCTTTCTTGGTTTAGTGCAACGCTTCAATTACACGCGGAAGAGCCTCTTACTGGCATCACATTTCACCCAGACAAACCGCTGGTCGCCATTGGAACACAATCCGGTATGTGGGCGAGAAAGACTCGAAAAGCAAAAAAACAAAACAAAACTAAGGAGAGCAGCACATCAACTGCAGACACTAACCTTCATCTCATTTCATCCTGTACTGTGGCAGGCGCTGTTCATCTTGTCGACTTGAGACGCGCGTCCGACGACCGAGGCAACTTGCTTCCGTTGGTTTCTGTGCACGCACCGGCCTCAGTCACCTCTGTTGCCTTCGCGCGCGCGGCGAGCCAAGATGCGTCGTCGTCATCTTCAACCGTTCGTTCGCAGCAGGTATAAAATGCACATGTCCGTTCTGCGTTCGTGGAAGGTTGAAACAACGACGATTTTTTTATATTCACAACCTCCTTCGCTCCTTTAGCCTGCATCCAACTCCAAGCCCGCACCCACACAGACATCGTCCTCTCTCCTCAAGTCTACGCTCGACCCAAGGGGTTCTCGGGAGGTCGCCAGCACTGTTTTCTCTCCATTGCGAGGTCAGGATGGCCGCGTTCTGTTGTTGCTTGATTCTCGCACTTTGGCGCTTTCTTCTAAACTCCAGGCTCGTTTTTTTGTTTATTTGTTGACTCTTACAGGACCTCAAGGTGACACTCGAATGGCCGCTCACTCGCCTGTTGCGCCACAGACGTCTAGCGCTGCCCCTCAGTCCATCATCTTTTCTCCGTTGGCTCCGCCAGCAGCGGCCGCGGCCAGCAGCTCGGCCGCGTCGCGGGTGACATCAGCCGTCCCAAGCACCGCGCGATCTTCTTCGGTGCGCCCAGAAAGTCATGGCACTGTCGATCCCGTCGTTCGCAGTGCCTCTCATCCATCAGCGGTCTTCTCCCCGCTGGCGTCCGCCGCTCCCGACTCGCGACATTTTCCGACGACTCGCGACCTGCATCACCTCCAGCGCTCAGTTCCGCCGTCTGCCTCGAGCACCGTTAATACCAGCCATCTTGCGCACACGGGCCGCGTTCAGCACACCCCCGCTGACATGCGCAATAACGTGACTTTCACCACGCCAGATCCGGTCGGCGCCGCTGGCCTTGCACGAGGAGCGACGCTAGCTCCGGCCGCAGTTACAAAGGCAGCACAGCAACCGACGCGCGAGGCCACGACAGCTGCTGGAATCCCGGCTGGCGGCGCTGTTGCGCAACCACAACAGCGGTCGATCAGCAACCCTGAAAGGCTACCATCCGTGCCACTCACGCTGCCTGCAGTAGCAGCGCTGCCAGCTGCGCAGTCACAGCAACCCATCGAAACTCTGTTGACGATGGAGATTCAAGCACAGCTCATTCGCTCGACGGTCGAAGAAGCAATGGATGGGCTTCGTCTCACGATGCATCGAGAAATCCAGAACATGCATTTGGAGCTGCTTCGTCAGTTCCAGATTCAGCGAGTGAGTCGTCGGCTCGCGAGAGCGTTTTGTCTTTTGTTTCGGAACGTTTTGTCCACTCACCTTTGCTTTCCCGCGTCCCCTGGACTCTGTGTGTGCGTTTTCTTCTTGCCCCAGAACGAACTTGAAACGCTGATTCAAACAAACTCGGTCAATGAGTCACTGCTTCGCGAGATTGATCGGCTCAAACGCGAGAACGAGCGATTGCGCCAAGCTCAACTGTGACGCTCTGAAGCTCTCGGCGACAGCTTTTTCCCCATTCCATGTGGCATCACATCACGGGCATGCCATGTCTCTTGTTTGTTAAAATACTGCAATTCTTCAGGGTTGAACTCGACTGCATGTCAATGTTGCAAAGTTTTCCAATGAGTGCACCACAAACCCTGCTCTTTTCTATATTTCGTGATTTCGTTGCTCTCCTTCCGTTTTGTTATGTTCATTCCCTGTTTTCTTTCATCATGCCTCACCAATACTTCCCAGGCAGTGCTTCGCTGCTGGAAGAGCTCGACAGTGCGTTTATTGTTTTTTTGCATTGCGCAACCCTCCCCACCCCAACCCAAGCCCCCCCCCCCCAACGCCAGCAGCATCTTCAGAGCATGCATCGTTCACCTGTCCTTCCGATGAGTCGGCAGCACAGCCAGAAATGAATGGGGAACAAGGGAAACGCGGACCAAAAGCGGAGATCTCGCTTGAACGACTGCCTGCTGTGTTGACCATTGCCCTACGAAAGCGACCCAGCGATGACTGAAGCATTGCCAAATGAAATGGTCATTCCTGGCTTGGAGTTTGGGCTGTGTGGCTGTGTGGCGTGGGGAAAGGGAGGGGGAAGGGCACCTTGCAGCCAAAGTTGCTTCACACTCGTCAACCCATACATCGCGCACCGCCGCCACCCCCGACTCACTTCTGCCCATGTTGTATTCTGATGACAGAGAAGCTCATGGTTGTCCTGCGAGACGGACGCAAGCTCATTGGATTCCTGCGCTCGTTCGATCAATTTGGTAACCCATCACTTTGTTCCAAAGTCGTCTAAACGTCTATGAGCAAATGCAAGGTCGAACCCAATAGCTCACAATCGGCACTGTCAAAACTTTGGGCTTTAGCAAACTTGGTGCTGCAAGACACAATCGAGCGCATCTATGTCGGTGATGCGTACGGAGACATTCCACGAGGCATCTTCCTCATTCGAGGCGAGAACGTCGTCTTGCTCGGCGAGATTGTAAGCCAACTCGACACAAAGGCTGAGAGTTGCTTGTGGACGCATGTTGTGGAACTAACCATTTTGGTGCGTGTATTTGGGGGGGATATCTGCTTGGATGTTTTTTTGAGCAGGACTTGCAAAAAGACGCACAAACCACCCTGCGGCAATTACCAGTAGAGGAGATTCTCGTGTTGCAGCGCGAAGAGCAAGAGCGAATTGAGGCACAGCAGAAAATACAGTACAAGGTCATGCTTGATCGTGGCCTCCAGCCGGTTACAGACGCTCTCTACGAGGACACATACAGCTGAACAACCAAACAGTTGTTTTGTTCGTTCTGACACTTTGTGGTCGTTGATGGTTATGAACGACGGCCCAAAAGAGGAGCAAGGGTACTATTGTATTACGTGCACACTGTGTGCTTGTAGTCTGTGCCAAGTTGACTCGTTTTTGCTACCATCCGTTTTGTTACAATACAAAAAATCAGCATCTTAGAGCGCTTCGTCAACCAAAGGGGCATGCAGTCGTATTCTTGCGTGGTCGTTGTTTGCACGGATTGTCGCAATCGCGTACATTTTCAGTTCTTTTTTTGTTTTGTCTCAGTCTATTTTTCTAAGCGCAACTCAAATTTTTTCAACATGGGCGGCGGCGATCTCAATTTGAAAAAGTCGTGGCACCCGCAGACCTACGCCAACCAGGAGCGTCTGTGGAAGGCCAAGCAGCAGCGCGAGGCCGAAGACAAGAAGATTGCCGTCCTGCAGAAGGAGAAGGAAGAGGAGCGGCGGCAAGAAGAGCTGCACCGTGAAGCTGTCGAAGCGGGAATAATCTCGTAAGTGAAACCCCCACCCAAAACGCACAATTTTGTTACTGATACCAATTATTCTGAGCCGAATATTCTGAGATTGGTCTGAGCGAGGTTGTCGACGTAACGTCGTTCCGTTTTCGTGCATGAGTTGGACAACTGACTCTGTCTTCCCCACCCCCACCTCCCTTTCTTCTTTATTGAACTGCGCAGGGCTGGCGCACAGCGACTCGAGTGGATGTACACTGGCCAGGCGGTCGCGGCGTCGAGGCAGCAGGAAGAGTATCTGCTTGGCAAGCGCGTCTCGGACACGACGTCGGCGGGCGCTCCGGCCTCGTCCCTGTCGCAGGCGTCGGGCGTCGCAGGATCACTGTTCGTCGGTGCTGGTGCTGGTGCTGGTGCTGGTGCTGGCGGGAGTGCTGGCGGGGCCGGCAAGTCCGGATTGCCGGCTCAGTCGGGCGCGGTGCAAGGCTCGCTCGCGGCCATCACCCAAGTCGCACCAAGCGCGCTGGATATGGCAAACAAGATCCGTGAGGACCCGATGTATCTGATCAAGAAGAAGGAGCAGGAGAGCCTGCAGGCGCTGCTCAGCAACCCGGTCCAACTGCAGCGCTTGCAAGTCCTCAAGCAGCAGCAGCTCCAGGCCCTCACTGCAGACAAGAAGAGCAGCAAGGAAAAGAAGGAAAAGAAGGAAAAGAAGGACAAGAAGGACAAGAAGGAAAAGAAGGACAAGAAGGACAAGCATGACAAGAGAAAGGACAACAGGCATCCTTCTTCGAGTGGAAGCGACTCGGACGAGCCCCAAGAACCCAGCCATGATGCTGATCGTTCATCTCGGTATCGCAATGATGACCGCCGACATTCGCCCGATCGCTCTGATCGCAACCGTCGCAGCATGGACTCGGATCGCGGCCGCCGCCACTCACGCTCGCCTCCTCCTCCTCCGCGCCGGCATTCGCGTGATCGTCGTTCGTCGCGCTCTCGATCCCCAACCCGCAATTCATCGCCAGAGCATCACCGGCCCCGTGGTCGATCACCCTCACGGCATGATCGTTCGTCCCGGAGACGTTCGAATTCTCGATCGCGGTCGCGGTCTCGCTCTCCGCCTCGGCGTCAGCATTCCCGCTCTCGCACGCCACCCCGCCGGCGCTCCCGTTCGCCCGTGTCGCGCTACCAATCCTCCAATCGTGATCATCGGCGATCCCCTTCACCAGACCGTCGCCGCTCGCAACCGCAACGGTCGCCATCGCCCTCGCGCCGTAGAAATGATGCCGGGGATTCGCGCCACGCACAACAGTCACACGCACCCTCCGAATCGAGCTCCAATCGCCAGTCTCGCTGGGGACCACGCGACGATCAATCCAGTGGCGCCCCTCTCGCTGCAACATCCGCTTCGGCATCCTCTGCAGCAGTTCCAATGGATGTGGCGCCGCCACGCTCCAAAAACGAAGAACTACAGCGCCGTCTTGCTGAGATGAAGCAAGCTGCAGAGGAAGTCCAGGCAGAGCGTGGAGCACGATTGCAGCGAGTGCAAGCAGCCGAACAATCTGAAGGCGCCGCGTCCACAGGCGATGCTTCCTTCTTGACGTGAGTGACGATGAGTTTGGTGTATGAATTCATGTGGTGGCCTGCTGTTGTATCTGACTAATCTTTTGATCTTTTGGGGCGCACCATTGTAGAGATGTTCAAAAGACGGCCTTTTCGGCAGCTACAGCGGGCTCGTTGGAGGATCAGATTCGGCGAAATCGGTACAACGTTCAACGCACCAGTTCCTCATTGTCTAGTGGTCTGCTAGACCACTGATTGCGAGAAATTGCAATAAACGCTTCCTCCAAAGTTACTTTTTTGGCCTTTTTTTGCTCACAACAAAAAATCGTTTACTTGCACATTCACATTCCATTTGTACGAGTTGTTGCATTATCTGCTTTTTCGAGGATTATCTGAGTGGGATCGGGTTATTGCGTGGCACCGCCTCGGCCGCCACGAGCACCACCGCGACCGCGTTGCGCGCTCAAAAGACCTTGGCCACCGCGAGCGGCGACGCCTCCTCGCATCGGACCTCCGTGTCGGACGGTAGCTAGTTAACAAATGCACAGACAAGTGAGGACAAAGCCCTCAAAGCAATACAAACAGTCTCGCAACGACTTACAACCGCCTTGGCCCATGAGAACGTCCATCAACGGAGTGCTGCTAGCTGGGCCGAAGCCGTGGAAAATCGCGGCAGCGGCCGGTCGCGCGGGAGCCGCAGCAGCAGCACCGACAGGAGCAGCAGCAACTGGAGTTGTCACACCCGACAACGAGATGATACGGCGAGCTGCACCAGGTGCGCCAGTGGCTACAAGACACACACGATTGGAGAAAAGCGTTAGAAATAATTCGAAAAAAAAGCAAGAAAACGCCAAGTCCACAAAACAAAGAACAAGAAAAAAGTACCTTGAACACCTGTTAGCGGACGGACTGGAGCAGCTCCGGCGGGAACAGCTGCGGGAGCTGCCTGTGCTGCTGGGACAACAGCTGGGGTTGGAGTCGCCTGCTCGGCAGCCGCTTCGCCGGCGCCAGTCTCAACAGCAGCATCCTCCGTCGGTTCAGCAGCAGCAGCAGCAGCAGCATCCACACTGTATCACACACAACAAACCATGAGAATCCGATTGAACTGCACAACCACAGCAAACCAGTTGTTGACTCACCTCGAAGCTTCGATCGACTCGGCTTCGCCGAGGTCGTGAAGATTGCCGATGGCCGGGCTACCGTACGAGTCGAACGTGGCCATCGGGTCGTCGTAGTCGAGTGCGACATTCTCTGTCGTTGAGGCTGGCTCGCTTGGTTCGGCTTCCGCCGCAGCAAGTCTGCGAAATGAGGCCAAGGAACACCAACAATGAGCCACGCAGCGTTCTTGCGATACAATCGCAAAATCATCGTTCAACACACTCACCCTTCCTCTGCTGGTGCTTCCACGGCTTCCTCGTCTTCTTGAGGTGGAACCTCAGAGTCCTCGGCGATTGGCTGCTCCTCAGTCTCTTGAGGAGCACCAGTGCCGTCATCCTCGTGCATTTCGGCCTCGCCCTCGGCTTCATCCGCGCCGGCCTCAGTGTCCATGTACTCCGCCCCCTCGGCGGCATCGCCTTGTTCTTCAGCTTCCGCGCCTGCCTCTGCAGCTTGCTCCTCGCCGACCATTTCGCCAGCCTGCTCGTCCTGCGCCAGTTGCTCGGATTCCTCGGTGTAAGGCTGCTCCTCGCCTTCCATCGCGACGGCAGAGTCGTCGATCGGTGGCTGGGCGGACTCGACATTGACGGCAGGCGCATCCATGGGAGTGGCCGCCGAAACATCTTCGGCCTCTTCTTCTGGTGCTGCCTCCGTGGTCGGTTCGTCCACACGCGCTCGCTTCACGGTGTGCGATTCCTCCGGGGGGTTGGCAGGAGCCTCGACAACCTCAAGAGCGGCGGGCTGCTGAATTTCGCTCGATGGTGCAGCAGCAACCTCGACATCCTCTTCGCGAGCACGCTTTGCTCGAGTCTCGGGCTCCACAGGCGCGGGAGCGACAGGGGCAGCGCTCGTTGCGGGCACAACAGGACGAGCTGCTGCGGGAACCGGTGCAGCAGCAACAACGGCTGCTGCAGGCGCTTGCTGTTGCGCGCTGCTGCTGCTGCTGCTGCTGCTGCTGCTGCTGCTGCTGGCAGCTCGCTGGGCAGTGAGCTCGGCCACAGTCGCTTTGAGTTGCTCATTCTTGGACTGCAATAGCGAAATCTTGAGCGTGTTCTGACGCTTCACCTCTTCCAGCTCGGCCTTTGACTTTTGAAGCTCGGCATCCGCCTCGGACACCTGTGCCTGCGCGGCCTTGGCTGCCTCTAGCTCTTGGGACGTGCGCTGAAGCTTTTCGCGATACTGCTTGAGCATCAACGTGCCTTGTTGCATTTGTTTGCTGAGGCCGTCGCGCTCGGCAGTCACAGCTGCGAGCTGCTCTGTCAGAGCGGTGACCTTTTCAGTCAGCTCAGTAACTTGCTGGGTCAGGCCAGGAACCGCGTCCGTCGCAGCGCGCGCTGCGTTCTCAGCTTTGAGTTTCTCGAGCGCATTCTTGAAGGCAAGTCCATTCTTGCGTGTCTGCACCACACACACACACACACAAACACAAAAGAAAAACCCATGGTCCAACCAATTTTCAATCATTGAGAAGGCAAGATCCTTCAGCGCAAACTAGCCTTCCCTTCTCCAAACAAGATCAAGTTCCAAAACAGCCAAAAAATTGCGTACCCGCTCGAGATTCTCCTTGACCTTGTCCAGCTCGGCAGATTGGGCAGCTGCAGCTTCAGCGTCTTGAGCGTGCTTGGCTTGGAGCTGTGCCAACTCGGCGCTGACCGTGGCGAGCTGTTGCTGGGTCGTGGTAACCTCTTCGAGCTGAGCAGCCGCGGCGGTGCGCAGCTGCTCGACTTCGCTTCGAGCAGCAACCACCTCCTGCTCGAGACGCAAGTGCTCATCGGGGTCGATGCGCGAATACTTGTCAATGAGGCCTTGGACGCGGGTCTTCCAGCGCGTAATGTCGTTCTCAAGGGCAATCTTCTCCGCTTCGAGACGTTCAATGTCGGCCTTGAGTTGCCGCTCCTGTTCTTGCAGCGGGCCAACCTGAGACTCCAGGGTGCGAACGCGAACCTCCAACTCGCTGGCGCGTCTCGTCTCACGCTCTGCGTCTTCGCGCAACTTGACGTTGCTCTCGCGAAGCAGATTGTTGTGGTTGATCTTTTCGAGCAGCTCGGCGCGTTGAACGGCGCTTTCGGCGTGCTCTTGAGCGCGGCGCCGCTCTTCGGTCAGCTGGGCGCGGCATTCGTCAAGCGTGCGCTGAGCATGCATGTACTGCTGCCGGTTGCGTGTCGCCTCCTGCTGCGCAAGCTCGTGCTGGCACGTCGAAATGTCCTTTTCGCGGCGCAAGAAGCGAACAATCTCGCGCAGCTCTTCCACGCTTCGCTCGGCGTCGCGTGCAGGCGAGGAGGCAAGCTCGGCGGACGCAGCAGCGGAAGGCTCTTCGCCTTGCTGGCGCTCGGGCATGGAGAACAGAGTGGACGACTGGATGGGACCAGCCTGCTGTGCGCGCAGAGCTTGGGCAGTGACCACATCAAGCTGAGAGTGCAAGAGCGCGTTCTGGTTGGCGAGTTCGTCGCGACGCTCCTTGAGCGCCTCTTGGTCGGCCAGCAGCCGTTGCTTTTGCTCCTCCCAAGAGACCATGCTCACGCGGAGCGTTTCTTGTGCCGTCACTGCGTTCGATTCGGCTGTGCTGAGAACTGCCTCGAGGTCGGCAATCCTAGCCTTCGCGCCGGACAGCGCATTGACGCTGCTGGCGTGCAGCACCACCTCGCGCTCGTAGTTTGACAACGCCTCCAGGGTGCGCTTTTCTTGGGTTTTAATGTCCGCGCGAAGAGCGGCCTCGCGGGATTCGTTGTCTTGGACGCTGAGCATGGCAACGTCAAGCTTGGCACGCACCGTGTCCAGCTCCTTTTGCGCTTCCTTCAAGGCTCGGTCCGCGCTCTCGTGCAAGGCGACGGCCTCGCTGGCGCTTTCGAGCTGTGTGCGCTCGAGGTCGGCAATTTGAGCAGTGTAGCTCTCAATCTGCTTTTGGGAGGCGGCCAGCGCAGCCTCCGACGACTGCTTGTACGTCTCATGCAGCTGGTTGAGATCGCGCAATGCCTCCTCGTTGGCCGCAGCGATGGCCTTGTACTGCTCGACGTGGGTGCGGCTTTCAGCGACACGCTCAGACAGGGCCTTGTTCTCGGCGTCAAGCGTGCTGATTCGGTTGTGCAGCTCCTGTGCCTCAGCCATAGCGACATCCGTAGCGATGCCGTCTCCGCCAGCGACAAGCGAGCCACCAGTTGCTGCTGCAGCTGCTGCAACACCGGCAGTGGTCGAAGCGAGGGCGGCCCCGAGACGTGGCGTGCGGCTCAGAATCATGCTCAGACGGCCTTCGCTGGCCTCCAACTGCAGCTTGAATTGTGCAATTTGCGCGTGCAAGCCCTGCACCGATGCATTCGCCGCCGCCAGCTCCTCCTTGGTGTGTTGGTGGGCACGGCCAGCCGCCTCCAAAGAGTCGCGGAGCTCCTTGCACTGAGAGTCGTGGGCTGCCCGAGCGAGCGAGGCGTTTTGGCCTTCCTGCTCGAGTCGACGACGTGCAAGCGCAATCTCCTTCTCGAGCGACTCGATGTGGACGTTCGCTTTGCGACGAGCATCGGCCTCGCGCAGCTCCAAGCTCTCGTGCAGGGACTGCAAGCTTGTGATGAGCTCGTTCTGGCGCGCCTTCTCCTGGCGAAGTTCGGCATTGTCCTTGATGGCGCGCTGCTCAGAGTCTTGGAAGAGCTGGCGCTCGGCACGGGCGTTGGCGAGCTGAACCTCGGCGTGCTTCAGCTCTTGGCGGAGCGCTTGCGTTTCGGTCATGGCCTTGTCCAGCGTGCGCTGGTGCTCAACTACCGAAGCAGACGACTCGGCAATTCGGCGACGGGATGTCTCTGCCTCGTTGCGAGCCACCTCGAGCGCGGATTCGTGACGGGTGATGCGCTCGTTCAAGAACTGCGCCTGCAGCTCGGCACGCTGGCACTGCGCGCGCGCGTCATCGGCCTCCTTGCGCAGTCGCGCAATCTCATCGTTAAACATGCCGTCGTTGACCGACTTTTCCTTTCGGTAAATGTCAAACTCTTGCTGCAGCTCCTGCAGCAACCGCACATTTTCGTTGAATTGGGCTTGCAGTTGCTGGTGTTGGCGCTGGGACAATTCGGCTTGGAAGGAGTCCGAGGAAGAGGATCCAGCCTGCAATGACTGTTGCTGGTGCTGCGGTTGTTGCTGCGGTGGTTGATGATGATGCTGCTGCTGCTGCTGCTGGGATTGCGCCGATGGCTGAGAACCGGTAAGCGCCAACATCTGGGACGTGGGTCGCACGCCTTCGTCAATCGAAATGTTGAGCAATGCAGACTGATCGGAGGATCCAGGTGCAGCGCTTGCGTTGTGCGCTCGCTCGTAGAGCACGCGCCAGGTATCGCGGTGTCGGGCAACATTGTCCAGCGTTTGGCGCTCGTGGTCGCGTGCAATCTGCAGCTGGTCCAGCTCAGCTTGCAAGCGCTCGTTCTCTTCGCTGAGATGGGTGATGCGGTCGTTGACAGCCTCCTGCTCGGAAGCTTCGCGCTGCTGGCCGAGCTGACGAACGAGCGTGAGCAGCTCTTGGTTGCGCTGCTGTAGCTGTTCGATCGAGCGGAACTCGACGACACGCGCCGAAATGACATCGTCGGCGCTGGCGAGTGACTCGTCCATCTGCTGGTCGCCAGACTCGACGACGGTGCGGCCTTGCAGCTCAGTGTTGGCCCGGATGAGCGCCTGCACCTGACGCGCCAAATCCTGGACAAGGGTCTCGTAGCGCACGCGCTCGCGTGAAGCGTGCGCTGCTTGCGAGCGCAGGGTGCGGGCTTCGTCGTCCAGACTGGAAGTTTGGTGCATGGCGCGGTCGAGTCGCTCAGTGAGACGCGCGCAAGATTGGACGGCGTGCTCGTACTCGGTGCGTTGCTGCTGCAGAATGGGCGCTTTCTTTTCCATTTCTTGCAGAATATCCTGTAGGTAAGCGTTCAGGCGCGTGTTTTCGTCCTGCGCCTCGTGCAGCTGCTCGGCAGTCTGCACGTACATTGAGTACATTTCAGTGATGGACTTGCCCTTCTTCAAAAGCTGGCTGGCAATCGACGCTGTGGGCGAAAGCACGCTGAGCGCGTCAGAGACATTCAGAGGCAGGCGAGCGTCGGACGCCGAGTCAGAGTCTCCTGCTCCGCCACTTTGGCCGCCGTGGAGCAGCTCGTTGGCGTGGCGAAGCTCCTTTTCGAGCTCAGCCACCTTGGATGCCTGCAGGCTGAGAGAGTCGGACGCCTCATGCTGCATGCGTTCGAGGGTGGCCGAGTGCTCGACCTTCAGCTCGTTGACGTGACGATACAGCTCGTCCACGGTCGAAGCCAGCTGGGCCGACTTGGTCTCCATCTCATCGAGCTTGCTCTTGTACAGGTCAACCAACCGCGTCTTGCCGATAACCTCCTGGCGGAACTGATCGGTTTCGACTTGCAGCGTTTGCTGTGCCTGGGCCAGCTGCTGCGCGTAGCCGTCAGACGTGCGCTCCACGTCAGCGAGGCGCTTGGTGAGAATCTCGTTGGTGGACGTGGCCGTGCGCAAATCGAGCTTGCACTGTGTCCACTCGCTCGACACTGTCGAAAACTTTTCCGTCAGCGACTCGCGCGTCGAGGCAAGCTCGCGCGCATTCGCTGCGAGCTCCTCGTTGAGCCAGTTGATTTGCTGCTGCAACATGTCTCGCTCTTGCTCCAGGCGGCTTTCGCGGAACTAGTTGTGGGAGAAGGTAAAAAAGCGAGGTGGTAAAAGTGAGGTGGATTTCGTGTTCAGGCAATGGAGGAAAGCAACAAAAAACGTGAAAACCAAATCCAGACGAGCTATTACCTTGCTGGTCACGGCTTCGTTTTGAAGTTGCTCGTTCTTGACACGCAGTTCGGTTTGCGACGTTGTAAACTCGGCAATACGACGGTTGGCAGTGACTGCTGACTCTGTGGAATGGAATTTTCGGGGCGCTCCTTGGTGAGCATCTGCGCAACAACAACGATCTGGCCGACAAGCAAGCGGGCTCGTGACCGCAACGAGCTCATGTCCTACCATTCAACTGGTCAATGTCGGCGACACGACGTGTGACCAAGTCGGCCAGCTCCATCTTTTCGAGCCCGAGCGCCTCGTTGGCGGTGGTCAGTCGGCGTGATACTGTCTGTGCCTCCTCCAGAGCTGCATGAGCGCGTTGCAGGTCTGCGGAAGCCTTTGCGATGCTGGCGTCTACGGTTGTGACGAAAGAGAAAGGAGCGGTTCAGCGCGCGCGTTCTTGGCCAAAATGAAGGCAAGATCCCCAATCACCCCCCCCCTCCGCATTCGCGCTCTGCCATCACACAGGAGTGTTCGGCTTACCACGCTCGGCAATGGTCTGCTTGAGCCGGTCTTGCTGGTCTGCCATTGCGCGCAGCTCGCTCTGCGTTTCGACGAGCTTTCGTTCCAGCGCATGGAATTGTTGCTCTGCCAGACACACACACATGACATGACACAGTGAGATGGCGATGCACGATACAAGTGTCGTCATGTTCGGAAGCTTTTGTCAATCTCATGGAAGAAGCGAAGAGAGAGAGAGAGAAACGGTTCAGCGATCTCAAACATTACGCTGAACACCGCGCTGCTGCTTCCCCCTGCCCCCTGCCCCCTTTGTCAAACAATAACGCTGATGACAATGATGATGATGATGCTGATGATGATCACGAATCCGGTGGAGCGGTGGAGGAACGCTTGTCGCTCCCCCCACTCTTTGTCGCCTCTTTCCCCTCAGTCTCGCGCCCCGCTTCACCCCAAAACGCTGCTCACCAGCATTGATCGCAGCAATGTCGCGCTCGGCCTTGGTCGCCTCGAGGGCGTCGCGCCAGGCGTGCGCCTTGAGTACAAAGGACTCTGCGGCGTGCAGCACCGCGTCGAGTGCAGGATCGCTCGCTCGCAGGCCATGGTAGGCTTCGCGTGGCAGTTCGAGCGCCGTGTAGACGTCCACGGCAGCCGCTGCCATTTTAAAATAATTGTATTCAGGGGAACGAATGAACACAATCACAAAAAAAAATGTGAGGAAGCAGGAATGAACCAATTCAGGTGAGCTCAATGAGTTTGAATATTTAATGCGCTTTCCGAGCGTCGTTTGTGCTACGACATGGAGGATCATTAAACGCGAATGTACGGTATTGGAGAACAAAAGCTGTAACGGAAGCGACGTAACGTTGATTGCAAAAAACCAACGGAGCAAACAAATCGAAAACACAACGCGAGCAACAATAGCAGCAAGTTTGCCGCTCAGATGCGAGGCGTGAGCCAGTCAATAATATCCTTCAGGACAATCTGCAGGCATCAGTGCAAAATGACAGCGTCGTGAGCTGTGCCAAAGCAAAAACAAAGCAACAACAAAACGCGAAACGAAAGTGTGCTAAAGCATAAAAACACAAATCGCCTGTCGCCTTACATCAGAATACTCCTTGGGCTCGTTGAGCAGCTCGTGGTAGTAGCCCTCGTACTTTTTGTACGTCTTGTCCTTTGAGGCAGCTCCATTGTACAGGGTCTCCGCGCCAGCAAAGTTGACCAGCTTGTCTTCGGTGCCTTGCAGAACAATGAAGGGCCACTCGATGCCAGGGATGGCGGCCTGGATGACGTCGAGCTGCTTGAGGAGAACGCTCGCCCAGCGGGCCTTCAAGCCGCCGTGCCAGTTGAGCGGATCGACGGCATAGGCGGCGACGACAGCCGGGTCGCGGCTGATAAACGTCGGAGGAACGGCTCCGACCTGCAGCTGCGGGGCAAGCCACGCAAAGAACTTTGCAGCCGCAACCTTGACCGGCGTGGCTGTGGCCGGATCCGGGACGATGGCAGGTGCACTGAGCACAACCGCGTCAAAGTAGTGCGAGCGAGTGATGCCAGCAGAGATGGCGATCGCGCCGCCCATCGAGTGACTACAAGAACCAAAAAAAGGAGGAAGACAAAATAAAATTGGGGTGAGATGCAAGATCCATGCGAGATTGAGCAAAAGCAAAGTCATCATTGTTAACCAAGTGAAAACCCAAAATTTTCTGAGCGGATTTTTTTTTTTTTTTGGTTTTCCAGCCATTTTGACTTTTTGCTTTCGTGCTCACCCGAACAAGAAGACCTTGGTGCGCGGGAACTCCTGGGTCACGGCATCGCAGTGCTGGAAAATGTCCTTGACGTAGAGCGAAAAGTCCTCGACGTCGACCTTGTGGCCGCCCGAGTGGCCGTGGCCGTAGTGGTCGTGGGAGAAGGCGAGGATGCCGAGTTCGGCGAGCGCGCGGCCGAGCAGGTTGTACCGCTGGCAATGCTCGCCGACGCCGTGCGAGATGAACATGAGCGCCCTGCGTTTGCCAGGGTTGTTCGCGGTCAGTCGTGTGAGTTGCACAAGTCGAAGCAGTCGGTGAGCTTTTTGAGATCAGGATGGACATTTTTCAATCATTACAACCGAGGTACTGTAAACGAACTGACTTTGGCTTGGCGCCGGCTGCGATGGGCCATCGCTTGGTGAAGATGCGCTTGCCAGACGCCTCGCTGGTAAAAAAGTCCTTCTCCGTGGGGACGGCGGACGGCTCGGCGCACGGTGGCACAGCAGCTGAAGTCGAAGCCATTCAATGCAAATTGGGAAAATGCTACAATCAAAGACTGAGATTGGCTCAGAGAAATCTTCATCATCGGTAGTACAGTATCATTGTTCAGAGGCATTCCGAGAGGTTTCTCAATGAATAAATGCGAGGTCAGTCGTCCATACACAAGTCACAAACAAAATGGCGAGCGTCGCTGCAGAACCCGACGCAGTGTCCTCGACGCTCAAGAACGTCAAGCACGTCGTCCTCGTGCTGTCCGGCAAGGGCGGCGTCGGCAAGTCCACTGTTTCGGTGCAGATTGCGCTGTCACTGGTCGCTGCTGGCCACAAGGTAAAATGTTCAGCTGTATCAGCCGTGTGGCTCTCGCATGGCTTGGCGAACGGGCTCACATGTAAAAAACCACCGTGCTTGTGTGTGAATCAGGTTGGCTTGCTGGATGTCGATTTGTGCGGACCGAGCATCCCGACCATGCTGCATCTGCAAAACCACAAGGTCCACCAGTGTCCACAAGGGTAATGCGCCGCTGTTGCTCTGACTGGGCGTTTGGTGGAGCTGTGTAGAAGTGAAGCCCAAGATTTTGCTGAACATCGAGCGCGTTATTTCTCCGTGACCCTCCGACACACAGGTGGGTGCCCGTCTTTGCAGATCAGGAGCAGCGGCTAAGCGTCATGTCCATCGCATTCTTGCTGGACAGGCAGGACGATCCTGTTGTTTGGCGTGGACCAAAGAAGACCGGTAAGCAGCAGAGCTCCGCTTGTTCGCGCAACCGTTCCTTGTCTGTGTGTGCAGTGTGCTCTCTGAGCTCTCTTGTACTCGCGTCATTCAAGAAGCGGGGAGCTCGCGGAGTTGCCATCACGGCCCGGCAGCGCGTTGCGAAACTAACAAACGAACGAACATTCACATTTCATCCCATCCTTCCTCCACTCGCGCAGCTATGATCAAGCAATTCTTGGCGGATGTCTACTGGGGCGAGCTGGACTATCTTATTGTTGACACTCCGCCAGGTACCAACGCTCTGCCATGATGCTTGATTTTGTTTTTCGTTTGGTTTGACATCGCTCTGACTGCTCACTCTCAACCCTTTCTGCCCACAGGCACGTCGGACGAACACATCTCGATGGTCGAAAACTTGCGAAAGGTGTCGCCGGATGGTGCCGTGCTTGTCACAACGCCGCAGGCCGTCTCGACAAACGATGTCAAAAAAGAGCTCAACTTTTGCATCAAGGCACACCTGCCCATTCTAGGCATTGTCGAAAACATGAGCGGGTTTGTGTGTCCCCATTGCGCGGTACGGACCACTGGCTAGGATTGCACGCCTTCGAGTGACGCTCCGGGTTCTAATTTGTTGACTTCTCTGTTTTCGACAGGAATGCTCCAATGTCTTTTCATCAAAGGGCGGCGAGTTGTTGGCTGCCGAATTCAAGGTTCCGTTTCTCGGTATTGTTCTTTTTGGAGAGCGTGTTGCGAGTTTGAGTGGATAGACCATCGATCGAAATGCTGACTTTCTATTCCGGTTTGCCTTTTTCCTTCACACCCGCATCTGCGTCTCGCTCAAGGTCGAGTACCACTTGACCCTCTGCTCACACAGTCTCTCGAAAGCGGACAAAGCTTTGTGGCGCTCTACCCTGAATCGGCAACACGGACGGCAATTGACGCCATTGTCAAGCCGCTGCTCGCACTCCCACCTCGCTTCTAAAAAAAATTAAAAAAAATATGCGCCAGGCGAATACACAGACTTTATCAACTTGCACATACAGTATTTACCAAAGTGCGCCCAGGCGGTGCAAGATTCCAAAAATTGTATTTGGCACTAGTCACAGACACACAAAGAAAAAAAATTACACAGCCAGGAGCAGAAACAACATCCAAACAGTGACTCGACTGTTTTGGAAAAATGAGGGAACGGTGAATGGATCACGGGGGAGATGAGGGGGGAATAAGGAGGACGAAAGGGAGGAGGCAAACATGCTCGCAAAACAACAGACAAAAAGAAATCAAACAACCAATAAACACACTCGCAGACGAACGCCCCACGCACACATGTGTGTGTGATGCGCCAGAGTATGTTGATGCTTGAAATTGTTGTTTTTTTGGGCTTAGTTGAGGGCGGAGGCACCCGAGATGATTTCAATGAGCTCGCCAGTGATGACGGCCTGACGAGTGCGGTTGAAGGTAAGGGTGAGCTTGCCAATCATCTCGCCGGCGTTCTTGGAGGCGTTCTCCATGGCAGACATGCGGGCAGAGAGTTCTGATGCCGACGACTCGAGCATGGCGTAGTAGATGGTGTTGGCGAGGGTAAACTCTTGGTAGTTTTGCAGGACGTCGTCGTCGAGCTCGTACGAGACAATCTCGGGGGCCTCGGCGAGGGCGTCAAAGCTGAGCAGAGGGAGGGCACGCTGCTCGTACGAGATGACAGTCCTAAAGTGGTTGTACAAGATCTTGCCAGAGTCAAACTTGTAGCCGGAAGCAAGAATCTGCTGGGCAATCAGGGTGGCCTCGTCGAAAGTTGGGGGACGCTTGCCAAGCTCTGCGAATTGCATGAGAATGTGCTTGCCGTGGGTGCGGGCGAGGATGGTGCGTGCCTTGTCACCGGCAATGACAAACTTGAGGTTGTCGGGGGTGCTCTGGCCGACCTCTTGCTTGACCTTCTTGGAGATGGACGAGTGGATGGCGCCGCAGAGACCACGATCCGACGAGATGACGACAAAGAGCTGGTTGTTGCCGGCGGGGCGCTTGGCCAAGTCGGTCTTCTCAAAGAGCGACTGGACGGCGCTGCCGAGAACGCGGGCAGTGCGGAGGTTCTTCTCGGCACGGGCGAACTTGGCTGCGGAGACCATCTTCATGGACTTTGTGATCTTCTCAATGTTGCGGACCGACTTGAGGCGGTTGCGAATCTCCTTGAGAGTGGCCATGCCACGAGCCGGGGTCACGGCGGCGGTCGCGGGTGCGGCGGTAGCGACGGCGGAAGGGAGGATGCCCGCGAGGCGAGAAACGCCACTGAGTTATTACCAAGCAAGAAGATGAGAGCAGACGGTGCCATGGGTGAGTGAGCAAAACCAGGCGATGTGATGTGATGCGATGGGGAGGGAACGAGGGAAAACCGCCAGCAGTGATCGATCCATCACGACCCTTCCAGTCTGCCCGCCCCCCAGCACATCCCAGGGAATGACTCCGAGAACAACGAAGCAGATCAAGGGCAGAGGATTTGGTTTTGAGGGGTGGATGCGTGAATCCAAGTCAGAGGAAAGAGGGGGAAACGGGGTGAAGCAAGAAAAGCGATCGCAGCTTTTTTTTTTTTTTTTTTTTTTTTTTTTTTTTGGGCAGAGTTTTCGAGATGCTTGGTGTTGCCTTCCAAGCAGCATTTGCTGCGCTGCTTCTGGACGCGACCTTGCAGTGAGTGCACAGAGTACGGCGCACCTCGACCGATGGCAGCCACAGGACGACGATCGCCAAACGAGACGAGAGAGAAAGAGCAGGAACATGAGGACTTTTTTTTATTTTCTTTTTTATTTCCCCAACTCTTCAACGAGCCTTTTTGCTGCTGTAGCTGTTTGGGGAACGGTGAGCACCTGGATCGCAAGGAGGGCCTACAAGTGGCCGATTCGATGCAGTTGATGGTGTGTGACAGCGAAGAGAGCGAGCCCTTCATCCATCGCAGTGTCGCTCAGCAGCAAAAAGACGGGAAAAAAAAAAAAAAAAAAAAAAAAAAAAAGAGCGATCTCAAAAAGCAATCCTCTACTCGTTTGCTCCTTGTCGCCTCCCCTCGTCCCCCCCCCCAAACGTTCGTTGAGCATCAAGAATTGAATAGAAGCAGCTCCTCCACTGCCTTTCCTCCCCCAAGAACAAGCTGCAGTCGGTCGGACGAAGCAAGCAGAAGCGCCTGATTCAATGCAATGCAATACTCGTGCGTTTTGGTCGCTTTTTTTTTTCTTTTTTTCTTTTTTTTTTTCGATTTTATTGACTTTCTTACCCAAGTCGGCTCAACATCATGGTTTCAGAAGTGAAGACGAAGAATGAGCTCAAAGATCGATGTCACAAAAACAAAATACAACAGGAAGATGGAATAAAAGTGAAACGTCACAAGCGGAGTGAACAAGCGCTGAGAGTTAGAGAAGAAGGTCAATGAGAATCCAATGGAAAAACAGACCTCCCCTACCTCCCTTCCCTCCCTCCCTTCGCTCTCCTCCGCTCTACGCAAATACTCATTACACATGGATACACCCGATGACCATGCCAATTTTTTGCTGCAGTCGGAAAAAAGCTCACTCTCTCAACTTTCTCAGCATTACACAATGAGCGGTCGCGACGGTGAGTTTGGCTGCCCCGCCCGCATGCGCTGTGTGCTGCCCAACCAGCCATTGTGATATCCATCTGGTTGTTCTGCGAATGCGACACGACCTTGTGGCCCGCGGGTTGGAGGGCGGCGAGCGCGAGCGAGCTTTGAACGACGAACGCGCTCGCATGTGGGAATGGAAGACCGCTATTGCCAAGTGCGCCGCGCCATCCGCTGCTGAGGACATAGCCCTGCTTGGGAGCGCATGCTGAGGCGCAGTCCTTGTTGATGTGGGATGGCGCAAAAGCTGCAGCACTGAGAAACCAGAACGAACAGCAACTTCCAATGGAAGAACAAGCCATTTTTGCTGCCCTGCCCAGTCCCGCGCTTCCTGCCGCCCCGCTGTGTCGCATGTCCAATAAACACTCACTTTAACGCGCAAATTGCTGTGTTTGATTTTTGCTCAGGTGGCAAGAAGAAGCCCTTGAAGCAGGCAAAGAAGGAATCCCGCGAGCTCGACGACGACGATCTTGCCTTCCAGGCCAAGCAGCGCGAGGACGCCAAGAAGCTTGCAGAGCTCAAGGCCAAGGCTGCTGGCAAGGGTCCCCTTGGTACGAAGAGCTGGACTGCTACGTCCGTCCTTGTCGCTCGGTTCTTTTTCTTTTTTCTTTTTCGGGTTTTTATCAACGAACTGACCTCATTTCGTCATGTGTTTTCTATTGGTGTGTTTGGAACATAGTTTCTGGTGGCATCAAGCACTCTGGCAAGTAAACTCCCAGCCAGCAACAGGCGCTCCTCCAAGGCCAGCAGCTTTGCGCTTTTTGGAGATTTTGCGAAACAAAAAAATGCTGTTGTTTGCTTGTTTCAATGCCTGGAGCACAACGATACGAGTTTCTTTGACAAATCTTTGCTCGCAAGAGTAACAAGGCGGTTTTACGCAGTTGCAGGACGAGGAGCTGAGACGGCGTAGATCTCGATAGGAAAACGCTGAAACTGGTCGGAAAACAAAAACAAACCCGCGCGCAAAGTCAACTCGCGCTGCACAGCATTGTTCTGGTTATGGGTGTACGTGTATGTTTGAGTGTAGGGAGGGTCTGCAACGCCGTGACTCTGTGATGGCGAGCTGCAGCACCACAACTCGTTGCAACGGATGGAATCCACTGATCGCCATTTTCTCCTGCCATCCTCCACCCTGTTCCCGTTTCACCTGCAAATCCCACCCGCAAATCTCACCCCCACTTGATCACCCATAGCAATGATAGCAGCTGGAACGCAAATACGAAACCAAACAAAAACATCACACCACCATTAACCAAAAAAGAAAAAACAAATACCAAAAAATCAGTCTTTTTTTGCTCTTCCGCCGGAAACAAGAAAATGCTTCGCATTGCACTGCTGCTGTACTTCCTGTCGCACATCCCGATCAGCATCCTGATCGACTTCCAGGCCATCCTTCCCCGCGACTGGTTCCCGAAGTGTGAGTCGTTGTGCTTTTAGAGCCACAAAAAGCGCGGGTTTTTTAAAAAAAAAAAATTCAAGATGATATTTTTTTTTTTACAACTTCTATCGATCGAATGCTCACCGTTGCGCACTTGCTCTGGTGAACAACTCACTCACACACACGACAGTCGCACTGGATGCCACCGCCTGGTACACGGAGGCGTTCGGCGACTACCTCCTCGCAAACCCGCCGCAGTGGTACAAGAGCTTCATCTGGATTGAGCTCATCTTCCAACTGCCCTTCTTCTTTGTCGCCTTCTACGGCATCTTGACCCGTAAGGAAGGAGAACGAACGAACGAACAAGTTGTGCTTGTTGGATGTCGATACCCTTTTTTTGTTTTGATTCTGTTTCGGTTTGGACGTTTCGTTGTGTTTTCTATTGAACGCGCGCTAACTCTTTGCGTTTTCAACTGGATTTTTCCCGTTCTTCTCGTCACCAGGCAAGGCGTGGATTCGCTCGCCGCTGCTGATCTACGGTGCCCACGTCGTGACCACTGTCACCGCCATTGTCTACGAGGCGGTCATGTCCGGCAAGCTCACCCAGGCCCAGCTCCCCTGGTTCCTTGCTATCTACGCGCCGTACTTTTTCCTTCCCCTCTCCCTCGTCTTCCTGTGCTCGTGCTCCAACTTCCCGGTGAAGGCCCAGGACAAGAAGGTCAAGAATAATTAGTGCCCTTCCAGATCGTGGAACGATCAGAACTTTTGCGCACGAACTGAACGTATATGACAAACATTCAGAACAAAAATACAAACCGTTTTGTGCTGCACAACATGGAATAGTGTGGATGTATGCTCAATGTTTGGGAGGAGAAGCTGCACATGCTCTGTGCAGCCAAAAAAAATGGTAAATGAAAACAAAATGAAACACTCGGGGGCAATCAAAACTCATAACAGACACACAAACTCAACAAAGCTAGTGTTGCAGAGACCCTGAGGAGGACCACGAGCCGACCATCGCCGCAAAGTTTCCAGGACCCATGCTCGCGGACGAGGACAGGCTTGTTTCGCCAAGAGGAACCGAGACATACGGGTGAGGGACCGCGGTTGAATCGAAAGCAGCTGAAACACCGTGCACCTGCTGGTTCAGCAAGGAGGGCATGTAGGAGGACTGGGTGAAGCTCGAGTGCATACCTGCCGCGGCCGGCGCGACATTGAAAGAGTCCATACTACCATTCGAACCCAGCATGAACGCAGCATGGTGTTGTTGTTGTTGGTGCTGGTGTTGCTGGTGTTGCTGGTGTTGTTGCTGCAAGTGCTGCTGCTGCTGTTGGTGCTGCAGCTGAGCCAAATGCTGGTGTTGCAGCACTTGCTGCTGGAGCGAGTGCTGCGACGGCTGAGGCGGCTGTTGGTGCAAGGGGAAACTCATCGGCTGCGACATTGGAACAGCGTCATTCCCGAAATTTGGAAAGGAGGTATGCACATCGGCACCAAAGTTCGGGAACGAGGAAGAAAGGGCTTCAGTGGTGAAATTCGGGAAGGAAGCCAAGCTCGAAGCAGACGACAGATTTGAGCTCACCGACGAGTTGCGACTCATCATTGTCAGCGGCGGGTGCTGCGATGATGGTTGTTGTTGCTGCTGCTGCAAGTGGCCCAAATTCGTTGCATGGGCAGAGCCTGTGGAGGCCGCACCCGTCGACGACGACGTGACTGATGAAGCCGCCTTGCGTGTCAGGTCCAACTCAAATCCTTGCTGTGCTCGAAGCTCCAGTTCGGTAATGCGTCGCTGTGTCTCTACTTTGGTTCGTTGGTGCGCATCATCTGACGGCGGCGGCACGTTGCTGACACTCGTCGAAGGAGCCGAGGTCGTGGGGACAAGGTTGTTCGAGCCAAGCGGAACCGAGTACATGTGTGCATGTGGAGGAGCTGACTGAGGTACCGAGCCGTCGGATGGGAAATGCTGCTGCAGCTGTTGTTGCTGTTGTTGTTGTTGTTGTTGCTGCTGCTGCTGCTGCTGCTGCTGCTGCTGCTGCTGCTGCTGCTGCTGCTGCTGCTGCTGCTGCTGCTGCTGCTGAGGTTGAGGCTGGTGAGTGCCAGCAACGGCTTGCGCGTAGCCAAAGGAAGGCTGGCTTGCATGGCTACCCGCACTGGCTGAGCTCGTCGTCGTTTCGTGCGCAGGAGTCGCGGAAACATAAGCAGAAAACTCGCCAAAGCTGGAATTGGGGTCATTGGGATCAGAAACATCAACACCATTCTGCTGCGGGAAGAGCTGTCCAGAAGACGTCTGAGGGGTCACAGGATTGCTCGGCCATTGCCCCGAGCCGAACACGGCAGAATTGGTCGAAGCGTTTGGATTGGAAGTTGGCTGAGCGGGAATGGCTTTCTGCGGAGCTGGCATTGATTGCGCAGGCTGTGTGTGATGTTGCTGAACCTGCTGCGGCAGTGGAGGTTGCTGCTGCTGAAGCGGAGGTTGCTGCTGCTGAAGCGGAGGTTGAAGCGGAGGTTGCTGCTGTTGTGGGTTTGGCATCAAAGATGTCTGCTGCAGCAATGGCGTTGCCAAGGGCGTCTGCTGCTGCTGCTGCTGCTGCTGCTGCTGCGACTGATACGACGGCTGAGGCAGTGGTTGTTGAGGCTGCGGTGGCTGCTGTGCTTGAGATGGGAGCGAAACCTGGTTGGCCACAAACTGCTGCTGCGGCTGCTGTTGTTGCTGTGCCTGCGGTAACTGCTGCTGCTGCTGCTGCTGGGTGCTTGTGGCAAAAACAGGAGACTGGGATGCCGCTGAAGGGGGAGAGGTGAAAGCCGCTTGCTGAAGAGTCGGCAGCATCGTGTGGACTTGGTTGACCGGTTGTTGAGGCTGAGCCGGGGTGGCCTGAGGCGACAACATCGTTTGCGGATGGTGAATGGGCTGCGCTTGTGGTTGTTGCGTCGAGGGCGGTGCCGATTGAGGCGCATGCAGTTGCTGCTGAGGCAATGGTTGGGCTTGTTGCTGGGGCATTGGTTGCGGCAGCTGAGACTGTTGTTGTTGCTGCTGCTGTTGTTGTTGTTGTGGAGCCTGAATCGGTTGGGGCTGTTGTTGTTGTTGTTGTTGTTGCAACTGTTGTTGTTGAATGGGCTGCTGTTGCATTTGCGGATGCTGTTGTTGAGCGGACGGCGGGTGCATGCTCGCAAGCGACATGCCAACAGAGCTGCTGAAGCTGGACGATTGCGACAACAGCTGCTGCTGAGCGAGCAGTTGCTGCTGCTCGGCCAGTTGTTGTTGCTCGGCCAGTTGCGCGCTGGCTTGAATGCGCAACAGAAGCGCGTTGCGTTCCTCGCGGTGGGCATCGAGCGCCTCACGCATTTCAGCCAGATGACGCTGGCACATTGTCTCGAAATCAACAAAATGACGGCGAACCGTCTCGTCCCACTCGTCCTGGGCGGCGGCGCTTTGATTTTCGCTCAACGTCGCCTGCAGCTGCATGAGCTGGGAAATTTGGATGCCAAGCATTTGTTGCTGGTGGTGCAACGTTGCGCTTTGCGCTTCAACACCTGGAAGCGTGATCAGGTTCCGGCGACGGGGGAGGGTGCCAGAGACGGACGAGACCGCCGGCTGCGTCATCACTGGCACGCCCGAGTTGATGGGGAATTGGTGCTGCAAACCGAGAATCGTCGGATTCGGCGCGTAGACAGCGCCGTGCGGTTGGTAAGTCCGCTGAGAAAGCTGTGCAGTCAATGGCTGCATCTGTGCCGGCTGGGACGATTGGTGCAAATGCTCAGCCTGAAGCTGTTGTGTTAGCGACGCGTTGACGCCGTCCATGGAAGCAGACGCACCCAACGGGAAATCGTCGACAGAGGGCGCCCCAGAAGGAACGGAAGGGCGTCGGGTGTCCAGCTGAGTGAACGCAACGTTTTGCAAAACAGCGTGCGGCAACCCAGTGACTGGTGGAGACGCGGGTGTGGCGGTCGGGTATTGGGATGCCAAGGGCAAGGGCGGGTGTTGTTGTTGTTGTTGTTGCTGCTGCTGCTGCTGCTGCTGTGGTTGAAAGACCGGCTGCCCTTGGTGCTGGAATGGCGGTTGTTGCGTGGGAGGTTGCTGCTGCTGGTGCTGCTGCGGATGTTGCTGTTGCGGATGGTGATGTTGCTGTTGTTGAAGTTGGTGTTGTGGTTGGTGCTGTTGCGGCACTTGCTGCTGTTGCGGCAGTTGATGCGTTTGGTGCTGCTGCTGCTGCTGCTGGCCGGCGGCACTCTGGGTAAAAGCAGCTTGCCCAAGAGCGCCCGGATGCTGCGGCGACTGCTGCTGAGATGCAACTGGAGACCCAAAGTTCGTTCCTGCAGTACCGACGTCCGGTTCGGAATTGGTGGTGAGCCGCGTATCACTGTCACGCCGCGTGAAATCGACTGGGGGAGCTGACGTCGTGCTGGGAGAGCCGGGAATCGCGCCCAAGCCAGCCACGTTGCGATTGTAAGGGCTGGTGGCAGAGGGCAAGCTGGGAGCTGGGGACGGGGCGACACCATCGGTGGAGGAAACTGGAGAGTGAATGAGCTCGGTTCGAAGACCAGCCGAGTCGGAATTGATCAGAGCGCCGTTCGAGAGCGACTTGCGGGGCAAGGGCGTTGTGGCCGTGGTGGTGGCGGTGATTGTTCGAGTCAACTTCCGATGTGCAGCATTTGTCGCGTCTGTCGTCACAATCGTCATGTTGTTGGCGCCAGCGGTGAAAGTGGCGCGCGAGCCAGAAGCTCGACGCACGTGCATCGAGTGAGGAGACGTCGACAAGCCCGCGCGAGGAGACCGACTGCGAAGGTTGCGAGAAGCGCTCGACGCGGAGGCGATTGAATTGATGGACGATCCCGTGGACGTGGCAGAAGCATCCTGACCGAGCGGCTGGACGAAACTGGCGTGCTGGGTGCTGGGCGGGGTGCGGGCCAGGTCTTCGGAAAGCACCGTGTCATCATTCCCCTCGCCGCTTTGCAAATGCGCCTGCTGGGTGTCCGACGAAGAAGTGGGGCCCGATCCATCGCCATCTGCGCCGCCAGCAGTCGCCGCTGCGAGATTCAAGCGCACAAACTCGGACATGCTGTTAAATTCGCCATTCACTTCTGGCCGCGCAGCATAGGTACCGCTCGAGTCGAGCGGATCGGTGTTGGGATCGAGCATGCCGTCATAGTCGCCGCGCATCTGGAACTGCTGCTCGACGATACGCGTAATACCTTCAATCACACGCTGGCAATCGCTGGCAGCCAACAAGTTGGACTGAACCATCTCCGTGGCAACCTCTTCGGGCGAATCGTCGTACAGCGCAAAATTGAACTCGATGCGCTTCTTTTTCAACTCGTCGCCCTCGCGAACAAACACGAGGAAGCGCAACCGCACGCTGTCGTCCTCGACAGAGACCAGCTCGACGTCGGCGTCCAGACCTTCGCGGACTTGCTGAGCATCGAACTCGCCGCTAGACTGCCTCTCGAGTTCGACATTAGCCCCGGATGCGGCCGACTCCGACGCGTCGTTGCTCAGGGACGCATCCACCGCTTCGTCGACCAGAGCCGGGTCGGGTGCGCTCCCACTCTCATGCAAAGCATTGCTCGCCAACACAGAGCCCGCGTCGCTCAGGGAGGGCTCAAAGTCGCCACCCGGCACGCCGGCAAGCAGCGATTCGCTGTCGCTGTACTGAACACTGGAGCGAGCGTTGACGCTGGACAGCGAAGCGTCCGAGTACGTCCGATCCATGTCTCGCGACGGAAGCAGATCTGGGTCTGACACACTAACGTTCGGGGACGAATCGTCAAGGAACATGCTCTCAGAAACTTGCAACGAGTGTCCGCTGGAAGAGGCCGCCAAGTCCAGCTGCGACGACAACGAGTTGAGAGCCAAGTCCAGCTGCGACGACAACGAGTTGAGAGAGACGCTCAGGCCTGAAGATTGTGATTCTGGCTGTTGCTGCTGCTGCTGTTGCTGCTGCTGCTGCTGCTGTTGTTGCTGCTGCTGCTGCTGATCCTCCTCTTCTGCTTCGTCGTGAAGGAAGATCCTCGTCTTCTGCTTCGTCGTGAAGGAAGGGATGCTGGAGAAGCTCGGCCACAGACAACCGACTCGCGTCGGGCTGAAGACAAGAGTCGATAAACTCGCGAGTCGCGGGATCTGTGACCTTTTCGAGCGACTGCGGCTTGATACCCTGTGTCACTTTTCGGAAGACCTGCGCAGCGTTGCTGCACTCGCTGTATGGATACTCGAGCGTGACCATCTCGAGGACGCACATGCCGAACGCGTAAATGTCCACCTTCTCGGTGTAGTTTTCCTCGTACATTTCCGGGGCCATAAACTCGGGCGTGCCAATCACAGAGGCGGCGTGCGAGTCATTCTTGAGGGTGGCGAGACCCATGTCACCAATCTTGACATCGCCGTTGCTGCCGTTGATGAAAATGTTGTCGCACTTGAGATCGCGGTGGATGATGGGCATCTCGCGCGTGTGCAGATAGTTCAAGCCCTGCAGAATCTGACGACACCAGTTCTTCAAGACGCGAGGCTTCACCATCTTGACGCGCTGCAGATACTGCTTGAGCGTCCCCGAGGTCATCAGTTCGGTGATGAAGACGAGCTGCTTTTTCCGGTTTGGCTTAAACCACGAGTCGTAAAACACGAGAATGTTTGGGTGGCGCAGCTGCTTCAAAATATTGACCTCCTCGAGGAACTTTTGCCGGTCTTTCTTGCTGAGCGATGATGTCTACACAGGTGTGGTTGCAAAAACAAACAAAAAAAAATGATCAGACAAAAAAGGTGAGAGACGACTCGAAACGATCGCCTCAGCTTTCGCAAAGTTCTCGCCAATGGGAACGAAACGGCCCGCCCAAACTACCAGGATCCTCTCTCTCTCAAACACTCATCTCAAACACTCAGCGACACAGCAAACAAATCAAAAGACACACTGGCTGTTTTTTTTTTTTTTTTTTTTTTTTTTGGTGCTGCTGCTAAGGCGTTACCTTGAGCTCGTTCCAGGCGACCTCGCGCGCCTCCTCGGTATCCAGGCCCTTGAAGACAGTCTTGAATGCACCCGTGCCAAGGACTTCATCGTACTGTGCATCCAGCAATTGACAAAACAGACGGTGAGAAAATCACAAACAATAAAATCACGTTCAATGAGTCTTCAACCAAAAAAAAAAAACTAAAAAAAAAAACTTTCAAGCTCAACACAACGAGCGAAAGAAAGAGGGGTCCACAAAACACATGACGATAGGGCAGTTCAAGGACGAGACACCAATCGCCAACCCATCGAATGAAGGTGGCAAAAGCGAAAGCGACTCACACAAATGTAGCGGCCGCCTGGAGACTGGTCGATGACCTGCTCGTCCAGCTCTGGATCGTCCATGTCGCCCTCCTCGCTCGAGTCGTCGTCATCGTCGGCGGCTGCGGCGGCAGAGGCTGCGGCATGCGTGATTGGGGCTGCGGCAGAGTTCAGGGAGGCGACGGGCACGGGCGACACGAGTGTCGAGCCGCGAACGTGGCTCGTCGGTGGTACGTGCGACGCGCTCGTGTCGCCAACTCCCGTCCCCGCTGCTGTCGCCAGTGCTGTGGCTGCCGCTGCGGCTGCGCCCAGGGACGGCGACAGAAGCGGAGATGCAGAGCCTGCTTCGGCATTGGCTGTTTGAGCAGACGCAAGACTTGCATGCTGCAGCTCGGCCGACTGACTGCTGCTGCTGGCGTCGCCGTTGCCGTGGCCGTCCATGTTTCGTGCGGTATGGGGAGGTATGTGTGTGTATGTGCGCCCGCGCGGTCTGCAGCACGATTGGCCAATTGGACGGGGAAAAGAAGACGAAAAGAAGGTTAAAACAATAAAAAAAAAACCAAAAAAAAAATAAAAATAAAAAGGCAGAGTCAATGCAAAAAGGACTAAACTCGAAATACATAATAATAAAAAATATTGAAAAATAAAATGAGAAAAGCTCTCGTGAAGCACAGCAGCCAGAGTGTTTGTCCATTACTAGTGAAACTTGCACAGATGAATGTCACAATTTTGGTCAATTGTTAGGCCAAGCGACGGGGCAATCAAACGAGTTTTATGCAAATTGGAGGTCAAGTTGGTCCTTCTGACACATTGTGCAGAGAATACCTTTGCTTGGTTCATGTACGGGCTGCAAATCAAAACCAACCACTATGCTCTCAAAAGCAGCTCAAAACGCATAAATTTTGAGTGAATATACCAAACCTAATGAAAGAAAGGGACAAAAAGAACGAATACGCGGCGTGCAGCCGTCGTTCAAAAACGCGATCGCCTGATCGCTGATTTGACACACGGGATACCACCCTAGCCAAGTTCACGCACCTTGACATCGTTGTCAAACATATTTTCACCGTAATGAAAAAGCAGCGGCGGGTGGAACGCACTCGAGCGATACCAATATCGATCAACAAACATGGGGTTTTGGAAAATATAAGAGTAATGGTTTACGTCGTGACAAACAGTAACAACAATCATCACATCCATGGTGCTGCACAATACCGTCAAAAAATGCAGACAGAAAAACGAGCAAAAAAATAAGACCAAACCGAACAAAAAGCACAGCTAGCACATGGCTAGGCGAAACAAGACAAAAGCAGAACAAAAAGAAAAAAAAAAAAACACCAAAATTGGGGATTGACCGCCATCCGATCGCATGGGGGCAGACTTATTTACTACCAGTGTAAATGTACTTTGCGGTCAAGTTCTGCAGCATTTCCGTGCCATGTGCGACACAGAATCTCTTGTTGTTAAAGTTGTAAAACTGCCCTCCGAGCACTTCAGGGCAGCCTGGGCGTTCGCATGTGAAGCAGGTCTTGTGATAGTACGACGAATTGAAGGTGAGAACCTCACCGACAATGGGTTTGCTGCAAGTAACACAAATCACGCCCGTAACCGCTTGGTAGTCCAGAATGCAGTAAGGGTGGCCTTCGTGCACAAAGAAGCCGCCGTCTTGCAACTGGCTTCCGCAAGTCTGTGTTGACAATGAAGGGGTTTTGTCTCAATCCAGTGAGTGTCCAGCGGAATGGGATGTGGGTGTGGGTGGGAAAATCAGCTCCATCAATCAATAATAGAGCGCCAATGTTTGAAGCAGCCAGATCCCCACAATGCTGCATCCGCGAAGCAAAACACACAGACAGATACCATTACCTTGCAGCAAAAGCAAGGCTTGTGCCAATGAGCACCAAGCGCGACGAGAAACTCGTCAGTAATGAGCGCTTGGCATCCACGGCAGTGGTCGCCCTGCTTGACATCCGCAGAGCTGAGAGAGACCTTGCAGGTGCCTTCCTGGCAGTAAGGCTTGCCATTGACCAGCATGTACTCCTTGAGAGGGCTGCCGCACTTGGCGCAGGCAAAGCATGCTGCGTGCCAGTCCTTGTTCATGGCGTGCAAGCCACGTTCCACCACCGGCAGGTTGCAAAGCGCGCACTTTGGTGCAATTGCGTTGAGGTAATCGCGGTGGCAGTACGGCATGTCGTTATGGTGGAAAAAGTTGCCGGTAATGGGCAGCTTGCACGCGTGGCAAACAAAGTGGTCGTGGTGCCATGTCTGCAGCACAGAAACAAATGAATGTCACGAAACAAAAGGCAAATGGGTGAGTTTTATAGGGGGAGGGGTGTTATCGCGGTGACTGACTCGCTCCTGTCGCAAAGAGAAAAAGCCCCAAAACAAACGCATCCAAAAAAAAAACAAACAAAAAAACCAAACCACAAAACAACAAAAAGCACTTACTCGACCAAGCGCTTCCAGCGCGGGCTGTGTCGACGTCACAGGGTTGCGGCACGTAGCGCACAAGGGCACACCGGCAGCGTCGTGCTGAGGGACGGGCTCGGCGGCCGGCTCCTCCTTCTTGGCGGGTTCGGGCGCAAGGGCCTGGGCGGCTTCGGCGCCCGAGGCGTGAGCTAGACTGGCATAGTTGAGCTGGGCAGAGCGCGGAAGCGTTGCCGGTGCCTTCTTGAGGTCGGAGAAGGACTCGTATTCGGGGCTCGAGACGAACGACTGGGCCGAGGTGAGCGAGCGAGCGGCGGCAGCGCTCAGAATGGTGTCTGCGGGCACATCGTACACGTCCGACTTTGTGCGCTCAGCAGGATGGTTTGCCGGCAGTGGTGGCTTCTCGCCATCGGGGAAGAACAGGCTTGCGGGGCGCGGGGCCACGAGCGGCGAGGGAGCAGCGTCGCGGAAGGCGACCGTGTTCATGCCTGCACCCTTGCCCGCGCTGAGGATGGCCGAGGCCATGATGTCGAGATCGTCAAAGACAGAGTCGAGCTCGGCTTCCGTGAAGCGATCGTGCGGGCGCGGGGCGGCATTTCCCAGCACGGCCGTCTTGAGCTTCTTGTCGACAACGGCGTACAACGGGTCGGACGTCGTCGGTGTGGCCAGCGTCGCCGCTCGTCCACGCGGGGGCAGTGTCGGCGGGTTGAAGTGGCCCGGGGCCTGCAGGTACGACGTGCCCAGCGTGTCGCTCGAGGGGACTGGCGCGATGACCAGCGAGGCGAGCTTTGGCTTTCCAGTGGCAAACGGATACAGAGTCAGCAACATGTGCATCCAATCGATCAATCTCGCGTCTCACCCCCGGTGGCACATAGTCGGAAGTTGTCAACAAGATGTAAAGGCGAGTGAGCGGAATAGGCAAGTGTGGTGGGAGAGAACGTTGAGTGCGTGAGATCAAGTCATCAGTCTTTGGCTTCGACCTGTTGTTTTGCTCGCGCTCTCTCGCTCTTTTTGCCGCCTTTCGAACAGAGCAGCCGTCTCAAAAAGCGCATTCGCACACAACGTCCTTCTGCCTTACAACAAAGAACAACGAACAAACACCCCTCCTCATAAAACCACAACCAAACCAGTGTGTGTGTGTGTGCGGTTTTGTTGTTTCTTTGTTTTTGGAAAGCGATTGATTTTTTTTTATTTTTTATTTATTTTTTCAAATCTTTTTTTTTTTTTTGTAATTTTCCGCTGGTTTTTTTGGGCGTTCGTTTCGTGTCGCATCATCGTTCGTCGAAATGCGCAGCGGTTGCAGTCGCCTCGTGGCAATGCACTTTGCGCAATGACTGCACGTTTGACTGCGCAGTGGCCTTGTGCGGAACACCAACACAACCACGTCACAACCCACGTCTGTTTCGCCTGGTGTCCCTCCCATCCCCCTCCCGCGTCATAAACGCAGCCCTCAATTGTGTGTGCAACCGACAAGCAGATGCGCGTCGAGGTGGCGGCGGACCTGACTCGTATTTCTCGCCATGCGTGACGCGAGTTCCCAAACAAAACACAACGTCGAGCTGATCAGCTATCAGCTCGATGGGGAGCACAGTTCGACCCCACTGACACTCGCTAGCAAACCCCAAATGTAAGCAAAACACACACACAGTGGAGAGAGTGTGTGTGTTTGAATGATGATCGGTAGCGCAAAAGGACGAACACACCTGAAGTTCGGAAATGTCGGCGTAGTCAGACATTGAGATTTGCAAAGAGTGGACTGGCACCTGCACCCTGTAGAATTCTAGATAGTATGTACTGGATCCAAATACGCTGATTGATGGATGATTTATGCCTGCGATGCGAGGCGAACATCAGCGAGCCAGCCAATCGGAGCTTTGTCGATGCCAAAACTGGACAAGGTCCATGTTCAAGCACTCCGGTCAATATGCCCACCAATGAACCAGGTCGCAACGATCCCTGTTGAGAGTTTTAGCGTCATTGATTTGACATTCTGGAGATTGTCAAGATTGAGCGCCCATATTCAAGATTTGAGCTCTCTTGTCATAATCAAAGATTGAAGCCGACAGTATTCATGGACCCCTCATCCCCTCTTACTTCATTCATTCCTTTTTTTTCTTCTTCTTTTTCTTGTTTTCCTCAGCAGTCACACACAATGACAGATGCAGCCCCGCGCATCCCGACCGAGGTCACCGTGAGGGGTAAGTAGATCCTTCCCTTCGCCTGTCATTTGCTTCTCCCCATGCTCTCTCTCGCTCTCTCTCGCTCTCTCTCGGTCTCTCTCTCTTCCCCCATTCCATCATCTCATTCGCCTTGGCTCACTCTGCGATGCAAGTGCGAGCTCACCGAGACGCGCGGATTGCGTCGAGATTCGGTCCATCGCAAACCGGTTTCACGTCCTTTTTTTTTTTTTTTTTTTTTTTTTTTTTCTTTTTTTCCATTGCAACACTTCGATTCGCTCTGGCAATCTCGCTTTTTTTTTTTGCCTCGGTTTGCTTCCTGTCGTGTCGCTGTCTCGCTGTCTCACTCACTCTGCGATTTGTTGCCGACCCTCTATTTGGCCAGTGTACACGGCGCGGAATCTCCAGAAAGAAGGTACTTGTCGTCGAAGAAAAAAAGAAAAAAAAAAGAATTGGGTTCTTCAGGTCGACTCACTTGCTTTTCACCGAACGCATCCTGCGATGTGTGATGAATGGCGACGATACAGTGACGGGCTACGTCAGCATCAAGCTCGGCCGCGACAAGTTCAAGACGGGCACCTCGGAGAAGAAGGCCAGGCCTGATTGGAACGAGGAATGTGTGCTGTGAGTTGAACAGCCGGTTTGCTTCCCCCCCCCTCCGCTTTGGCTTGCGGGGCAGTTGCAAAGTGTGATGGGTTGGCTGTGGGATCGGTAGTTCAAGGGGGTGGGGGTGGGTCGGGGCGAGGCGAGGAGGGTTGGGGTTTGGGGGAAGCCCAACGCCAAACTTGACCCGATTGGATCGATGATGACGAACATGTGTCGCTGCAACCTGTCATCGTCGCCCATGCCGAGACAGCCTCGACACGAGATGTTGCGTCTTATCATGATCTAACTTTGTGGCGTGATCACGATCTCACCCCGCTGCATTTCTTGCTTGGTTTTTGGTTTTTGGTTTTTGGTTTTTGGGCTTGTGCGCCGGCGTTCACCCCACATCGCAGCAAGGTCAAGGATCCGCGCGGCGCCATCAAGGTCCAGTTGAACGACAAGGGAACGGGCGACATTGTCGGCTTGGTGCGATGGCACGTCGCCGAGTTGCCCACATCGCCCATGGGTCGCAAGTAAGCCAAACGTTATGTTTCGCCATTTCGTTGGTACCTGCATGTTCCAGGAGCTTACCGAAACCCGTTACTCGTTTAGATGGATTCCGCTGCACCCCAAAAAGGTCAAAACCATCAATAACATTGCCCCCTCGGCGCTGGGAGAGATTTGCGTCGAAATGTTCATCAGCAAAACGGCCGATGCAGCACTACACGCAGAGCACCACCGCAAGTGGCCAAGTTTCAAAGTGAAGGGCGGAAGCGACAAGGTCGACAAGTCGCTGTCCACGTCGAGCAACTCGCTGCATCCACCAGACGGCAGCAACCTGCAGCGAAGCAACAGCAGTACGAGCGTGGCCACGGTTGCCGCAACGCCGATTGCCGCGCCTCTTGACGCGAGCTCGCGAAGGAGCAGCCAAGTCAATATCGAGACGCCGCCCCCAAGTACTAAAAAGGACTCGTCCAAGCGCGTCTCGGTCGTGGGCGAGGCCGCTTCCGCCGCAGCCTCCGCACAGTCAGGTCCGGCGCCAGAAATCAGCGGCGTCAGCCCCAAGGAGTGCACGGTTGCCGGCGGCGTCCGTGTGATTGTCAAAGGGTCCAAGCTCGGCACCAACACGGATGACATTGCCACCGTCCGCTTTGGCGACAACGACGCGCTTTCGGTCGAGTGGATTTCCAGCAGCAAGGTTGCCGTCGTCACGCCTCCACGAAACAAGGCCGGCAAGGTGCCTGTGACCATTATTCTTCGAGACGGGCGAGTACGTTGACGGCAGCGCGCTTTATTTTGACCCTGATGGTGTTTTTTTTTTTTTGTTTTTTTTTAATTGAAGTTTGACTGACGCCGAGTTTTTTTTTTCTTGTTGGTTGACAGAATGGTGGTGGCTCCAATTTCACCTACCGCGAGGATCCGAACGCCGATCATTCGGTCAGCAATGGCCATGCGAAAGAGAGCAGTTCTCTAAGCGCAGCCGCTGCTGCGGGCGGAGGCTTTGAAACCCCATCGTATCCAGCAACAACTGCAGGTAATGGATTTGACAAGCCGTCAAGGCTTGGATTGGCGTTGTGCATTTTGGAGCATTTGCGTGCTTGAAGTTGACATTCGCTCACAAAAATCAACTCGCGTACGTTTCTCTGTGACAGACGAAAACTATGATGCCATGTCCCGTCCCCGCCTGATTGCTGAAATCCAAAAGCTCAAGGAGGAGAACATAAGTATGTTGTGACCCCCCCCCCTTTTTTTTTCTTTCTTTCTTTCTTTTGAATGGAACGGGTTTCATCTCGGCAGTCAGTCACTCATTTTCGCTCAATGTCAACTCGCAGAAATCATGGACACCAACGCCGCAATGAAAGAGTACATTGATGCGTTGATTATTAAGATGCTCGAAATGGACGTGGATGCTTTGGAGAAGCGGTGAGCTTCCGTCTACAAGTGATCTGCCACGCCTGCGTCTTGCATTCGCGGCAAACTTTCCGCCTCGTAAAACTTTTTCTGGTTAATTCATTGTTGTGTTGTTGTGTTTGTGTCTCTCTCGCGCTCTCCCCTTCCCTCTTCCTCTCTCCACCCGATCTCCCCAGTTGACTGTTTTTGTATCAATGTTACATTTCGAGTTTCACACCATTCAACCACTGTATTTCTTTTTTTAATTCATGTCAAGGTCAAGGTCAACGTCAGAGGAAACTTGCGCAACATGATTCATCGAGACATTCGACCCACAAAGCACAATCGCCACCGTCTGGCCAGCAAACCGTTGTGCGTGTTTCCGGAAGGCAGCAATAGCAACCCCAGCTGCACCTTCGACGACGCGATGGTGGTACTCGAGCATAAAGCGCATCGCACGAGCAATCTCCACCTCCGACACTGTGACCCACTCGTCGACAAGGTCTCGACACACATCGAACGTCAAGCTACCCGGTTCGATGCCGCCAGCCGTGCCGTCGGAGAGCGTTTCTGAATCTTCGGCTTCGTCCACAATGCGGCCGGCCTCGACCGACCGCACCATCACGCATGACTGCATCGGACTGCACCCGACAATGCGAACATTGGGCACGAGGGCTTTGAGGAAGGCTGCCATGCCGCCAATGAGTCCGCCGCCTCCAACAGCAACAAACACGGCGTCGACGTTGTGCAGGCCTTGGTGCACGACCAGATCCACCGCAACCGTGCCATTGCCACCTGCAACATCCCAGTCGTTGTATGGCGACACGTACACGGCTCCACTGCGCTGGGCGAGCTCCTGGGCTGCGTTCTCGGCGTCGAGGCACTCCCGGCCTCCAACAATCAGCTTTGCCCGCATGAGCTCGAGTCGCTCCCGCTTGGCTCGCGTAATGCTCGATGGCACGCAAATCGTTCCCGAGATGCCCAACGACTGCATGGCAGCGCAGCACGCGAGCGCATGGTTGCCAGTCGACGCAGTCACAATCCGAGGCAGCACTAGTACATTTTGATCTGCGGATTTGCTCGATCCAGCGTCATGATGAGAGCCAGATGATTCCGAGCTCGAACCAGAATCCGCCTGACGCGGCAGCGTCGCTTGGTGCTCAGCTGCCTCGATCAATGCTGTGAGCTTGGCGAACGCGCCGCGGAGCTTGAACGATCCCGTTGCCTGCTCCGACTCGCACTTGAGGAAGACGCGCGTGGACGGTCCTGCCAGCTTGGACAGCCACGGACACGCTTCTAACGGCGTGGTGCGAATGTGCTTGCGAATGCGCGACTCGGCTGCGAGGACGTGCTTGAGCAATCTTGCGCCGGTCGTGCTTGTGCTCAGTGAGGTGGTTGGCTTGGGATTGCTCATCGCCGCGATGTTGGAGAGAACTCGATGAACAGGAGCCAAAAGGAAGGAGTGAAGGTCAAAGTTGATCTAAATCCACCTTTATTTTTGTTTGTTATTTGATCTCTGAGCAGCTCAGTTTTGTTCTTGTTCTTGTTGTTGTTGTTTTTGGGGTTTGTTCTCGTCACTGTTCTTCACACATTTTTGCTGTCTGCTGTTCTAGTGATTGCGTTGGCGTTGGCATACACACACGCACGGGCACCCAAGTGCAAGTGGAGGGGCCTTCCAGTGCAATGGAAATGCCGCGAATCGAAGCAGAGCGAGGCGAGCCTGACGATGCACCACCATCATCCAGTTTCAGTCTCAGCAGCAGCAGCAGCAGCAGCAGCGGGACTCGTCAATGGAGTGGTGCAAGTAGCAGTAATGGCATTGGTGGTGCTCGCTCTGGTGGCCTGCTGCAAGACCAGCTGATGGCGCTCTGCAGCCAGGCCGTCCAAGCGTACCTGCAACAATCGTCCGTCAGCAGCAGCGAGCCAGAGCATCACTCAAGTCAAGCACCAGAGTCATCATCAGAGTCATCACAGCCATCTGAAGCACTCCAAGTCGCACCTGCACTCGGACGGCTGCTGCCTGACATGGTTGAGCTGCTGCGACGCGCGTTGGACAATCCGACCAGCAGCACGACCGCCGCCGCCCAGCTTCTGGTTGAGAGCAAGACCGAGTCAAGTTCCATCATCGGAATTGATGCCACTGCTTTTCGTGCCCCGAGCGACCGCCCCGGAACTGGAACTGGGTCGTCATCCGCCGTGTCCACGGTCTCAGCCAGCAACTCGTCAACGACCCTGACCGCCGATTCCGACGACCAAACATCATTATCTGCATCGACGGCGGGGCCAGTGACCAAGCGACAGCGCTCTGTCTCGATTGACGCAAACGTCGTGGTGCCAACCTCTGACGTTTCGTCGACATCCTCCTCTGTATCCAGTCTGAGAGATTTGGGCGACCACTGCGACGACGACGAGGACGACGACGAGGACGCAGACGGTAGTACTAGCGCCAGGAACTCGAGCGATGACGACGACGACGACGACGACGACGACGACGAGGAGAACGACGCCGACAGGTCCACCATCACCAGCGAGGACGAACTAGACAAGTCACTCGGCCAGCAACGGTCTCGACAGCGTGAGCTGCAGTTGTCAACCTCACCACAATCATCCCTTCGTCAAAAACGGCATCACCTGAGGCGGCAGTCGGTTTGCGATGAAGGCGTCGACCAAGCTGCTCCCTCAGCCATCAGGAGGATTTGGATCCCGTCGTTCGACACCGTCGACGAGCTGCAAAACACTCGCCGGC